>NC_133157.1:187164913-187480105 GCF_040802235.1 Manis javanica | reverse complement strand
AACATACTAAAAAAGGGATAACAACTGAAAGTATGTTTAAGTTCATGAGTCATCAGAGAGGATTTTTTAAATGTGGACACTGTACTGAATATAAAATCCACCAGATAAAGTATTATTACCACTTTCATAGCAACATCTCTAGTGGTTATTAAAGTACTCCTAGAAATAAAATACTGTGAAATTATTTATTCTTCATGTCTGTTTTATGAAAGTGTGTTAGATAACATGCAGGAAATATGTGTAGTTTTGGGTTAAAGTCTTAAATTTCATTTTAAATGAGTAAACAGGAAATAGTCCCTGGAAGTACCTGTGAGGAATACCTGTTACTGGCTGCCCAGCATCTATTTTTCTTCCTTCTTGGAGAAGTAGCTCAATTTCTTTTCAGAAACTACCCCCTCCATTCGCACCTCTGATTTCAAAGGAATGGTCCTCACCTGCCTCAGAGGAGGCCCTGATTAGCAGAGCCAGTCTGAGTGTGCCATTGCTGTTCATAATGAATGGTTTGAATTGGCACAGTTACCTAAGCTGGCAATCAGAGTGATTCTTAAAGACATTTTTTTCTGCATAGACTGACATAGATTTTCTCTTTGCTCTTTCACAAATTAGTATTCACATTATTCTCAGAGCTCAAAGCCAGTTTAGGATCATAACTTGGGCTGAGTTTGTCCAAAATGGAGTCAACAGTGAGGAAATGACAATTAAAAATTGAAGGAAAGAAACTAGGTCCTAAGTCACATAGTATGAGATTTTTTAATCAATTCTCACCTCTAGCAACATGTACCTCTGTAATTTTCAATTGAGTGAACCAATAAATTATTTTTTAAGCCATCCTTCATTAGGTTTTCTTGTTGAACTGAGAGTTGCCTAATGATACAGAATCTGATATGCACACTAAGGTCTATATGTCACTTTCTCATCAGCTGTCATGGTGTTGGTGAAACCTTGTTTCTATGGAAATCAAAATCACCTATATGAAAAGTGAGCACTTTGGGCCCTTTACATATGTTGTATAGATTATGTTTTACAGAACATTAAAAAATCTTAAACAGGAAAACACTATGTTATTTAATACTCATAAAAATTAAAGAGATTATTCCTTCATACTCAAAAAATTAAAGGGAGAGGAAGGACTCACCATGAAAAACATAAAACAAGACTGACCAGTAAAAAAATAAATAAAATCTGCTTATGGTAGAAAGACTAACTGTACAGAAGTTGGATGATTTGAAAGTTGTCCTAGTCTGTTTTCTGACTTAAATTTTACAGGATTGTGTTATTAAATTTCAGTATATGTTAATTACAAGTCTTATTCTACTTAAGACTCGAAAATGATAAAACCAATTCACACTCAAGTCAAAAGAAATAGCAACAAGCTGCTTTTGTTAAGTGATTCACATTAACCTCTTCCCCACCCAGGTTCTAAACTAATTCAAATAGACAAGAGGTAAGTGGAGTATGGAATGTTGTCTTCATTAGTAGTCAGGCTGATAAGGCAGAGGCTTATAGCTGTGTAAAAGAAGTCTCCCTTATACCAAGCCTCAGAGTCATACTGCCATAGCCATCCACCCCAGGCAGCACCAAAACAAGACTGTTCTACAGCCTGCCCTTGCAAAACTTAAGTCAAGGAGAAATGGGGCTGGATGCATGGTTTCTGTGAGCAGTTTATTCCCAAAGAGAAGAAAGAGAGAAAGTGCTACTAACACTCACTTCCTTATCCGAAACTCCAATCAGCTAATAGCGCTATCAATGAAGGTCTAACCAGGAGACAAAGCACATGATAAATTAACCAGGAGAAGCTTAAAGAATTGTCAGGCTATGATAGAGTAAAATAAGTACATTAAGAGAACTCTAAACAGTACAATGGCTAAGGGAGAGGAAGGACAAGCCTGGAAGAGGGGCCACTTCTAACATCCAGACCTCTTTGGAGAAGGTGTGGTTGCAGACCACTGGATGGTGAGAAAGTTTGCTGGGTTGCCTGGGACAGAGCTGGTTTAGAATCAAGTGATGATACACAGGAAAATCATGCTGTAGGACAGAGGCCAACCAGGCTGGTGAGTAGGTTGCAGAGGGAATTAGTTGAAATGTTTCTCCAGGTACAAAGCCAGAAGCAGGCTTTTTCCACATTGGAAAGGCCTCAAGAACAATCCAGTAGGAGGCAGGCAAGCTGAGACTGGTGGGTGGGCATGTTTGGGGAATTTAGGGCACTGCTAAAGCATGAGGCCAGGACCACATGTCCCTCTCAAGATGTCTGCAGCAAGGTGATTAGGCCTCCTGGGCTAAGCTGCAAGGTAGTTGGACTATGAATTCCAGGTGTGCAACTGAAGCAAAGCACCACCAGATGTCTGCACACACACAGCATTGCCAGATCATGCATCAGGAACAAGAAAAAGCAAACTCCAGCACACTGAAACCAGAAAGACAAGCTTCTTTCCTCCTGTAATGTCCTTCCAGTATCCTTTACTCAATATGCTCATTCTAATGAAGAAATGCTTATAGTCCAGTCCCTTAGTACAGAGTGGGTACTGAAGGATGAATTTGGAGCTGATAAGCAATAAACTGGTGTCTTGCCAATGGGTTTCAACCCAGGCAAGTTCACTATGGATTCAGTGTGACCAAAAAAATGATAGTAGAATGTCTTTGGGGTAGAAGGGTTATACCCAACTTTGTTTCCACAGTGGCAGGTCAATCACTAAAATCTCATTCACTCAGAGCGGGTCTGCATGCAGCAAGCCAGTCTCTGCCTCTGGGCCTCTCTGCCCGCACAACCATCCCAGTCTCTGTCCTCCATGCTGCCACTACTCCAGCCTCTTCTCTACTCTCCTGCAACCTTGCAGACATACCACCGTGTCACCCACAGCCCTGGGCAGGGCTCTTTATATAGAGTCAATAACAATGTATTGCCCACACCTGTGCAGTGAGCTAGCCAACCAGGGCCAGGTGAGAATCCTGGCCACAGGAACTTTCATTTTATCCACAACTGGTAACTAACTACCTTTAGTCAACCCCTTTGACTACTCAACTTCCATCTGCACCCTTCTACACAGATTTCTATTCCCTCACAACAACAAAGCAACTAACTGTATTTTAGCCTAGCAAGATACAGCTATCCTGATAAGTGAACTTCTTGACTTTTTCCCATAATGAGAAGACAAAACCCCCTACAGTCATTGAATCCATTGCTGGCTATATTAAACTCCTCAGCTTCAGTCATGGTCACACTGAATATTCTCTTAATTAAAGATGACATCGCAACGTTGACCTCCACTAACTTTTAGATAAAGTAAAATTGGGAAGGAGAGAAAAGAAGAAAGGGGTTGGCATATATAAATAATACATGCCTATAACAAAGAGAAAATATATGAAGTTGTTATAGTCCTGGTTTCTGTAATTGTTCACAGGTCATAGTTGCTATCTCCAGCTTCTATCTTCAACTATACATTGCATATTTTCCTTACCCACAGCTCTGGGTTCCTTACCTGGTGGAGTGATCCAAATCTTCCTTCCTGAAAGGTGAATCCTGAATCATTCTGCCTCTTTCTGGTTCCTACAGTTTTCCACTGGTCTTTGCTGTTGGCATGGAAGTACTAAGAGGAAACTCAGAAACTCTCCTGGGTTCCAGCCACAGTCTTCCTTGCTTCCACCATAGCAGCAAACAATTTCCCTTGGTAATTGGGATCAATCACTACAGTAAAAAAGATTTCACCTGTTGGTTCAGTTGGTACAAGAAGGGCAAAATGGTCAGGTGACAGTCGGTGGAAGGCAGAAGTCTAAGAAAGACCTGCCCCCTGGTATAAACACCTTGTATAATATCCCCTTGAGCATTGTTGGGACCTAAGAACAAAATTGGATATTCACCTCCAAAATCATGCTATATGGCAAAAGGAATTTTGCAGATGTGATTAGGGTTCCCTAATCAGTTGACTATACTCCAGAATGAGATTATCCTGAGTGGGTCCAACCTACCTAATGAGGCAAATCTTTTAAAAGCATAAGAGTTCTCTTGCTGGTCTAGAAGAAAAACAGCCATATTGTGAGAAGAGGGCCCAGGTGGCAAGGACTGAGAGTGATCTCTAAGAGCTGAGAACCAGTCCTCAGCTGACAGCAAGAAAACAGGGACTTCAATCACAGAGCTGAAAGGAATTGAATTCTGTTAACAACCACATTAGCTGAGAGGATTCTGAGTCTTGGATGAGATTCACAGCTCCAGCCAACTCTTTGATTACAGTCTGGTGACACCTGAGCAGAGAACTCAGCTAATCTGTACCTAGACCCTTGACCCACAGAAACCATAAGATAAATAAATTTGTGTTGTTTTAAGTCACCATATTTGTTATTCAGCCAATAGAAAATTAATACACAGTCTCATCTTCCAGTTCCATGGAACCATTATTGTGTTCCCTGGTAGAAGCATTCCCCACCTGGATACTAAGATCTCCAAACCAGCAGAGCTCAAAGGTGCCAGGAAAGGAAGTAAAAAGTCTGCAAATGGGTTATTAGGTGTAAGAGTGAGAGAAGCCACTCCTGCTTCTACCATTTGTATTCTGGCTATAGGAGAGAATGCCACCACCTAACACTTTTTGATCCAAAGCATATACTGCACCCTGTAAGACAGAACCCTATTTTTTACAGGATATTGTCATTCAACTGGTACCATAATGAAACCTCAATAAGCCATTAATCTTTCATTTAGGCCAGCCACTTCCAGGTGATGGCTATGTGGTAAGAACAGTTAATTCCATGGGATGAGCCTGCACTTCTTTGCTGTGAAATCAAGTTTCTTGATCAGAACCAATGCTGTGTAAAATGCCAAGACAGTGGATAAGGCATTCTCTGAATGCAAAGATGGTAGTGCTGTCAAGAAGCATATATGGGCAGGGAAGGCAAATCTGTACCCAGGATATATATCTATTTTCATGAGAAGGAATCTCTGCCCCTCCATGATAGAAGAGGTCCAATGTAGTCAGCCTGCAACTAGGTGGCTGGCTCATCCCTCCTGGGAATGGAGTCGTATTAGGGACTCAGTGTTGGTCTGTACTCACCAATAGCTCTAGCCAAGCCAACTTAGGTAAGGGAAATTCCATGCTGTTGAATCCGTACATAGCCTCCATCCTTGCCACCACATCCAAAAAAGTCCAAACATGGTAATGGGTTGATATTACCTTCAGTCTCTTTAATTATTTTTTTTTGTCTTCTTCTATTTCCTTGCAATTTATTTGTTGAAGAAACCAAGTTGTCTTTTGAGTTCCCCCAGTCTGGATTTGCTGATCACCACTCTACGTCAATTAACATGTTCTTCTATCCCCTGTATTTCCCAAAATTTAATGATTATATCTGGAGGCTAAATCAGATCTAGATTTTGATTGTTTCCTGGCAAAACTACTTCTTGAGTGATGTATGTACTCCATTAGGAGGCACATAGTCTGATCTGTCTCTTTTTGGATTATCAGTCATTGATTATTGCCAGAACCCTTAATTCACGAGGGGTTGAAAGAGGATCATCACTCTTTCTTCATTTGTTATACAATATATATTACTGTAAAATACAGCCCCCCAAAACACACTTCTATAAAAAGAAATTTCCCCTCATCAACAACTTGATTACTCAGAAATACAGTTCACATAAAGAATAAATTATTTTTTTCTAGTCACCAAATTTCATAGTAAGTTGCTTTGCTGACATCTTCTAAGCTGACTGATAGATTTTATGTTACCAACTCATGCATTTAAACATGTTTGATCTTTCAAATCGTCACCATTATTATCTTTGATACTTAAATTCTATCATTGCCAGTGGGAACCAATTCAAGTTGGCCCTTGGATCCTTTGTCTTTCCTGATTGCCTTGTTTTCTGGTTTGCCAAGATGTCCTGGGGTAGTGTACATTTTCTGCCCCAGAACTGAAATTACCCATTTCCTCAAGGAACCTTATTCCTTTCAGGAGGAAATGGTCTGTAAACATCACAATCTGGGCATTACTGGTCATAGTTTCTGACCTTTTCAGTGAACAAAGATGGGAATTTCATTGTTATTGTTTCATAGCTTTAGGATAAAGTACTTTATGAATTCACACTGATACTTGCAGTTCCAGGACAGAATTTACCTAACTTCACCAATGTCACACCTATACTTCCTTCACCGTGAATTATTTCTGATCCCCTCAACCAGAGTGATACATCTTCCTTTGAATTATACCATCCCCTTCAACAACTTTTATGGTGATCAACATATTAAACTTTATTATTTTTTTAGTATCTTATCCTCCCTACCAAATGGTAAGCAAATGGGACCAGATTTCACATCTTACTCTTTGTTAAATAAAGATGAAATTCCTAAAGTATTAGTGTAGTTCCTAGCAAATAAATATCCCTTTGTCTTTGTATTCAGCAAAATATGGAATAGTACTGTTCATGTACTAAAATTTAATATATAATTATTAAATGAATAAAATATAAAATTAGGTTTATACTAGATATAAACCTAAAAAGTACTAGACATTCTAATTTTAGTGTCAGTTGGGTTGAAGATAAAGTTGTTTGAAATAAGTTTTATTTCACAGATATAAAACAATTCTGGACATTTACAACTTGTATAAAGACTGGCAGCTCTTACGTTTTCAAACGTGCTATACTAAGAGAAGAGGAAAAATACAGACCACAAGGATATTCCAAGTTATAGGTTCAGGGAATGGTAACATGAAGAAAATATTCTAATCAGTTACAAAGTCCTAAAACCATTTTTGGTTGAAAGAAAGTGAGTAAAAGTAATATTAGATTTAAAAACTGTGTGAAATCACACTTTGGTCAGCAAACACATTTAGCTTTGTTTTTCTTTCTGATGTATACATAATTATATAAAATGCCACTAAAATGAACCATTCAAAGGTAAAATAAAAAAGAGGTAGGGAATGAAAATTAAAGAGTTTATTTTGGTAGTTCTTCAATGATGATTCGAGACACTGAATTCCATCCAGTAGAGGCATCTCCTTTTGGGTAATCTGAGCAAGTACCAACCCAGATGGCAATATCCACTAATCCAGCACCAATTCCTTCACAAAGCCCTTCAACTGCAAAACAAAGGTGAAAGTTACATCTTTTTTCAAACAAAAAGCAAAAATCTTTAGCTAAATTTTATGATGTTAGCAAGCTAGATAACAAATCTACTTAATGTACACTGAATTAAAAATTTTAATACTTGATAAAGGTTTCATAAAGGTAAGTCCTTTTTCTTAGCACGTAAATATTTGTTAAACATGTATACCTATCCATTTTGTGCTATAAGCTTAACAGACAGTTTTCTTACAGGCTTCAATCATAAAATCAGAATCTTTTTAGGTAGAGATGACTTAAAACAAAACAGCCATTTATTTGACTAAATAAAGGAGGCCTATACTTTTAAAAGCCAAGACTTTGATTTGATATTCAAGTATTTTTTAAGGACCGCCTTTCCCAATACTTACTTGTACACTTGATGGTATTCAAGTAGAAGGAAGAATTTTTATAACATTAAAAGAGACTCTACCATGATTATTATACCAGCTCTTCAATCTGGGAATACCATTTTATACAAAATTTCCTCACAGTGAAAAAGCAAACAAAACCCCCTGCTTTCCCTCTGTGTTCTTATGCTTTATCAATACACCTTCTCTCAAGCTCTCTGAACTTTCACATACTCATATACAACTTGCATTCCATCTTACCAAGGTTCTTCTACATTAAAAAAAGTTTCCCTCAGTGGTCATTTTAACAGCAAAAAGCTCCTTAATGTCTGGGTAAGGGTGGAAAGGAACCAGAGGCTGGCAGAGTAAGAAAATGACTCCTGACATATAAGGAATGTCAGGGTGATGTCATGTGACTGGTCAGGTTTCCCATTTGGTAGGTTAGTACATTCCAGCTGAGCCTCAGAGATGTAGGTCTGAAGCAATCTGCTTCCATTAGCTGTCACATCAATGAAACTAAGGCAAATCCCTCAAAACCCAGGGACCTGACTCTGGTTCAGGCTCCTTTCAAAGTTGTGAGAAGTAAGCAGGATGGCTGTGGTTCTACTTAACCTAGTATTCCCAGCACCATGGCAGGTGGGAATGTCCAGAAATGTGCACAGTTTTCCTGAGGTCTTCACATCTGTGGCCTAAAACTTGTTCACTTCACCCTATAGGACATGAGACAAGCTTAGGTCTGGTATCACTCTCACACAGCGACAAATAGTCACTTACTGGTCTTTAACAAATGAAGTAATGTTTTTTGAATGAATGAATATTTTTGTTGTGGTGATGTGTTACTGCAGCTTATTAAGCACCTAAAATGTGTTGCACTAGGGCCTTTCAACCTGTTTTCCTCCTAGACTCAAGTAACAAAACATTCGAATGTTTTTCAAATTCCCAAGGGCATATTCAAGGCTGTAATTCATCCTCTGATACGCTAACTATAAGTGCACCCCCTTTCCTTTCCCTCAAGAAAGAATATCAGTGTGCAAAGGAAAGTGATTATATAGGTAACCTTCAATTCATCTTAATACAGAAACTGTTATGAATAATACATTTCTTCTGACATTCCACTCAACTGATCACACCAAATAAATTTCCACACCACAGCTGCATAATGCTATGTTAAATAATTTATAAAATATATGCATGCATAGGTCAGTTTCTGCACCTGAGAGCTTACATGATAGCAAGATATTAATACACATACACCTTAAAGACAATATAAATCAAGTTGCTTATATCAACATATAACTTTCTCTAAACAAATTTTAATTTTATATGTAGATTTTTCTTATTAGAGACTGCTGCTTAGATGGAAAGCACATCTTCCTTTTCAGCACATATATCTAAGGATTTAGTGATGAGGCTGCTTAATCTGATCAAAGAGAGGGCTGGGGAGACAAGAGGGCAGGGATCTGCTTTCTGCTCCACTAAACCTGCTCTTACTGCCCTGGGTAAGACACTTGAGTTCCCTGGGCCTTCTCTGGGCATAAGAATATCTTCTTTATATCTCGAGGATATTGAGGGAATTTGAGGAAAAATGTAGAAGGGATGCCCTTGATTTCTTAGGGATAAGAGTGCTATCATAGTTGCTGAATTCAGTATCTGACGGGTCCCCAAAGAAGGCTGAAATATAGTTTCATCTGTTTAACAGTGGGGGGATCACTTCCCTTCCCTCTGCCATTTTTCAATACAAGATTAGTGAGAAATCCCTTCAAGAAATCAGGGAAACAAAGCTAGTGATATATATACATCTTGTGATTTCCCCAGCATATGCTGTCATGGGATGCCAGCCATGACTCACGAAACCCAAAATGGCCAGCAGCCACATGTTGATAGTGGTGGTATCAGTCTTACCCCCACAGGTTCTGATTCAGCTGGTCAGAGATGGGACCCAAGCATCCACGTATATTTTCTAAAGATCCATTTCAGGAAATTCTAAAATGGAAATTTCAGGATGGAGAATTATGCACTGAAAACTTGCTACAGGTTTCCTTATTACAGGCTAGTGACCTGATGTGCTAGGGGACTCAAAACTCATGACTGGTCTCTAAAGATGTGAGGTAGGTACATTCTGCAAAGCCACTTTTCTACATACCAGAAGAAGTGCGATGAATATTAATTGTTGAATTCAGTTCAGGGCTTCCTTGGTCCAAATAAATTATGGCTTCAATGGGAAGAGGTCCTGAACATTCAGCTCCATTGAATGTGAAATACCAACGCTGACAGCACGCATTTCTGCATTTTAACCGAAGTGAGCCACTAAACAAAACTCTTAGAGCGCTGTTCGAACGCATCTTTGTAAATGTACACTCCTATCACAAACACAGAAATAGGGTTTAATTAGCATTTGCAGTTTAAATGAAGAAGATGCTTTCAAATTGTATTGTGAATTTTATTTAACTATCCTTTCTCCCAAACCACATTCAAAAAGCTTCACTTTTATAGAGGGAGAGAGATTCTCTGCTAGATCTAAGAAGGACTCTGATATTAGGAACTCGAAGAAAATCAAATTATAACATTCTTAGAGTTATTCACCCCATTGAAGGTATCTTTCAGTTTTACCAAAAACAGTCTTCAGTGTTTGAGACCAAACCAAGCTATATATTCCCTTTTTTTTTTCATTCCAAAAATATTTCCTGCGTCCTATGCACTGGATGCTACAGATAGAGCAGTAAACAAAACAGAATCTCTGCCCTCATGGAACTTACATTCTAGGCTAGCACTGTCCATGTGTTTTTTCTCTTGACCTGTTTCTTTTTGAGCAACAGTGTCAGGGGTAAAGCACAGGTACAGGTTTTAGTCTTTACCTACAGGACACACAATTATAAGGGCCTGTTTTTTTTCTAATTCATCTCTGCAATAATTGTCTGTCTATTGGTCTTACTACTTTTATTTGCAGAAGGCTCCCAAACCTCTTCTGACCACTACTAAAAGGAACTTAAAAACATATTAATAATTCAAAGGTTAGCTTTTAAAGAGAATCAGCAACTTTTGATGAACTATAAATAAGTAACCAATCTATCAATGTCAGATATTTAAAACAGACAACATTTTAACAAAATGCTTTCTAAGAAGTCACATATGAAAGTAATAAAGCTTACAGTTGGAAGCTATATGGAAATCCTATCATATGAAAATCAAATTAAGATAGCCTCAAACATTTTTATAGATCAAAGAGTAGACATTTAAGAGCTGAGATGAGGTGCAGGGATAATATACAGATTGCTTCTTAAAACTTTAGAGTTTTATGAAAATAAAATCTCTTCTATTTGCTTAGTGGTAGTAGTGGTTAATATCAAGGAATAATATATTGTAGGCATAGGACCACACACACAGTGCGTCAACAAAAGAAGAAAGTGACTTAGAAATACCACCAACTTCTTCAACTCTATGCCATCCCAGTGGATTTACCAGTTACTTTTGAAGCAAACATTACTCAGTCATTCATCAAAATGCACTGCCAGACAAGCTATTTTGAGAATTTTCCCCCTAATAGTTGGTAGAAGAATTTTAAATGGTTACTGTAGTTCATCTCTGGTCCATTCCACTTCTCTTAAGCATAGCAATTTTAAGCTGGGCCTACCACCCAGAATAAGGACAAATACCAGTGGGTTTCCCACTTCTAGATATTCCTATCATGTGATAATTTCTTGGAAATTTCATCCCAGCTTTGTGTCTGGAACCACAGCAGAATGCTTTGACTAATTTAAATTTAAATTCACTTTAGGACAAGATTGGAAGGTTGCTTACTATACAACACAGACACAACTTTTTTTTGTTTGTATTTTTTTAAAAAAAGAGTAAGTTATTTTAGATATTATTAGGGTTAAAATAATTTAGTGATTTATCTTAGAAATACCTTTGTAAAATTAACTTAGAGAGGTTATCAATTGTTTTCATTAATTTAAAAAGTCACATGGTGCCTATTCCTTAATTTTTAGGAGTCTTTTAGTAAAAATAAAATAAAATCTCACCTAAAATTAACACTCAACTATGAAAACCTTTAAATTTTGCTTAAAATAACTTCGACATTACTTACTGCAATTTTCCCAAGATCGATGCCATAATTCAGTGAACTCCATGAACACTGCTTGTAATTAGGTGTCCAGGACTCTTCAAAGGTCTCCCTCAGGCATTCCCCCTTTTCTCCTTTGAATCCATCCCGACCTGGGATTCCAGGGGTACCAGGAATGCCATTGGCCCCAGGACTGCCATCTCGTCCTGGCACCCCCACGGGCCCTTGTAAGCACATTCCATTATACTACAGCAGAAAAAGGAAAAGGAGGAAAATATCTCACCATTTAATATTCAAAGACTCAATCTGATTAGAACTCCATTTATTTTGAGCCCTTCATGCCACTTGCTATGTTCTAGATGAGTCAGTATAAAGAACTGATTTTTAAAGTTATTTCAAAAATAATTGAGATTTCTTTCCTATTCTTTTTGCTGCACAGATTTTTATTGTACAGAATGTGATTTGATATGAGGCTTTTTTCTTTTAACCTTACCTGTTATAAAGGGATTTGGATTTCAGGATGACACTTTTACCATTTTATGTAAACATGACACTATTTTAGAATACATAGGTTATTTTTATTTTTTCTATCAAGATAATTGTAATGAAATTTTTCATCCATTGCTTTTTTCTTTTTTTGAATTACTTCCCTAAATTCGTAGAGATATAATTATAAAATATATTCTTAACAGCTAACAGTTACCTTAAACTGGTAATAGCTCTAAGTCGATATGCACATCTCCTGCTTCTCTGTCCTATTTTTATATAGGAAGTATCATGCGGGTGACACCTCTGGTCTCCAACCTCACTCCTCCTCCTCGAGAAGGAGTATATGACCTGGTTGCAGGTGACTACTGGTCTTCAGTAGAGCGGCAGTAATCTGCCAACCTCTTACTCACTAGGATTCTCTGTTTTTCTGGGAGGTGGTGATGGGGGTTAGGGTTAGGAACATCAGCAGTATCAGGTAGAAGTTAAGAGCATGGATTCTAGAGCCAGATTCTCTGGATTGTAATCCTGGCTCCATCACTACATAGGGCAAGCTACTCAACATTTCAGTGCCTGTCTCCTCATCTATAAAACGGGGAGTATAATAAAGATTCTTAACTTGTGGGATCTGTTATTTATGAGATTTAAGTGAGATAATATATAATAATGTGCTTAGCAGACATGACAAGTAATGACTCTATCGTATCTTACTACGCTGATGGACAGTGATTGCAATGGGGTTGTGAGGGGACTTGATAATATGGTGAATGTTGAAACACAATGTTGCTCATGTAAAACCTTCATAAGATTGTGTATCATTGATACCTTAATAATAATGTACTTAGAACATGCCTGGCATACAGTAAGCACAGCATATGTCAGCCATGATCATTCTTATTATTTCCCCAAGCCCATGTGAGGCAGTGACCCTGGGCAAGTGTGCTTAGTCCCTTGAGACCTTACCAGGGTCTAGGCCTGGAGATGAGAGCATTAGTAAACCGGCCAGATAACACACCTAAGTCACAAACACCAGTGTAGTTGGATAAGTGATAATGGTGATATTTTGATCTCCATCTATCTAATTCCTGTGTCCATCCCTAAATCAGTCCATTTATTAGGACCCTCCAAACCCCAAATATAATCCACTTAAACTATTATTCTGTATGATACTGTCCACTGAGAACCAAAAAAAAAGTTCTTTGTATATACTGAAATAACTTCAAAGCTTATCTTTTAACTTCACCATCTGCGATTAGACATGGTCATATTATAAAGTCAAGGAATGACACTACCTAGAAAGGATCTTTATGTATCCAATACCTGCCAAACAATTTGCTTCTCACATCCCCAATTTGATCTTTGTTTTGATAAATGATTTTTGTCATGACTTTCCACACTGCTATTTTCCTGTTGTAAAAAGAAAAAATTAATTTTTTTATTTATTGCCAGAGAAATAGTAAGAAAAGTATTTAACAAAATTGCAAAACTATTTGAAGACACACTAACATATAAAATATTTTTAAAAACTTAGGTTTGTTTCAGACTTTCACCAGCAGAAATATGCAATGTTTGGACACAGGTTTCAAGTGGTAAGGGAAAAGCAATAAGACTTCTTCTGGTATTCTTTAACTTTTTTCACTATTATTCCCCTCAGGGCAAGATGCTATAAAAAAATTTATTTTTCTATATGTCAGTAGTTCTCAATTAGGGACAACTTTGTCCCGCAGGGGACACTTGGCAAATGTCTGGAGACATTTTTGGTTGTCACAAGTTGGAAGGGGAGACTGTTTTGACATCTAGTAGGCAGAGGCCAAGGATGTTATGTTGCTAAATACTCGATGATGTACAGTCCCCACTGCAAAGAATTACCTAGCCCAAAATGTCAATAGTGCAAAGGTTGAGAATTTTTATTCAGCTTTTTATCTAAAAGCTTCATCTCAGAGGCCACATAATTTTATTGAATTCAGTTCCACAATTATTTTATCTTTTTTTTCACTTTAAAATGGGAATCCTGCACATGGCTTAGCTAAGGCCAGGTAGGGGTTGAATAACCAACCGCCTGTGGAAGGAACCCTTGTTTCTTCTATTAGCCACTAGGGGGCAGAGCTTGCTGGAAGCTTGAAAGGAGCGCTTTGAAAGATCCTGTACAAAGAAGTTGCTTTATGGAATCTGTTGAAACCTTCTTAATTTTTTTTCCCCTCCAGACCCAAACCAAATCCAATCTGCAGGATGCACCTGAGCCTGGCTGCACACTAAGGTTTGCAAGTTGGGCTAGAGTTGTGGGAAACCACAGGTACGTAAATCCCTGGAGAACAAGAAAAAAAAATTGCTAGCTTTATAGGGAAAAGGGGCATTCTATGCATCATAATTACAAATTCATAAAATGCAAACTGCACATAATCCAAGTAATTTGGTACAGTTTTTAACAATTTAGACACTTAAAATAGAACCGTATCTCTGAACACATCCTCTGCCTTGTGAAACAAAATTACACAGCACATCACCAAAAAAGTACAGTGTGAAATGGCAATAATTTTTTTCCAGGGCTTCTGAAACTGGCATAGAATTAGCTGCCAGAGAGCTTTGTTTATTAACCAGTTTACAATGTCAGATTAACAAATTTAAGAGTTTTTTATTAAAAAATTCCTCACCCCCACCCCCCCATTTATGTCCTGCAATGTCTCCAAATAAGATTGGCATGAGGATTGAAGTTTATTATGTGCCAAGAAATATGGTAGCTGTGAAAGGCTCACTCTTGCCACAGGACAGAGAACTGCTCTGCCTTCCACTCGATGTGTTGACTTTTAGAGGGAAAGAGGTTTAAGCAAACAGACCTTTCCATAGATTCGCCCTTCAGAAGCACTTGGACGATGTATTTGCTCTCCTAGAAACTGTCTTCTCCCTTAGCTCGACCTGATGCTCCTACCTGGTGGCCACAGGCTGAGGACCCCAGGTGTCTGGAAGGACTCACTGCCCCATCTGTCTAAAGAGCACAGTAAAACGGGTCCTTGGAGGGGTAGTGCCCGAGCCCCTTCATTTTCCCTTTCTGGCCTTAAACCCACTGAACCCAGCTGTGGTTGTCCAACAAAGTAAATTGCAGCCCGTACTTCCTAGGAAGATGACCCAACATGACTCATAGTCTTCAAGTTACAAAGAGCTGGACGGATGCTTTGTGAGGGTTGTTTTCTCCTGCAAGCAGACGTGGCCACCAGCCGCCCCAAGAAATGACACGTTACAGGGCCTTGGTCCAAGCCCACCCAGGGGGTCAGCGAGTCCAGCGTCTCCCAGACAGCACCCAGGCCTACAGTCTAACCTACCCAAGCTCCTCATTCTACTCTTATTGCCGCCCTAACCTTCTCCATCCTTCCGGGGTCTCCCTCAGAGACAAGAAATTATTGGGCGACTCCCTGTACTTTGGGGCGTCCCACCCAACCCACGTCGCATCTCCATGCACGATGGCCCTATCATTTTGGTCACCCCGGTGAGTTCCAGAACTACACTACACACATAGCCCAGGTCCTTCCTTACGCGTCGCTTCAGACAAAGCAGGACACCCCGGCGCGCGCAAGACGCACACACGGGGCTGTACAGACCTTCCCCCAACAGCCGGACTAACGCCCTCCCCGTGCCGCCCGCGGTTTGTCCCCTCCACCGGGCTCACCAGGTCCACCACCTCCCTCTGCCGGAGCAGCGCCTTTTGCTTCCCCTTGGGAAGCTCGGAGGCGCTGGACGGCGCCCGCAGCTGCAGCAGCAGACACAGCAGGAGGCCGAGGAGCCGCGGCGGGCAGGCGGCGGGGCTCTGGGGGCGCATGGCGCGCGGAGTCGCGGGAGGAGGAGGAGACCAGGCGCGGACGGGATCAGAGCCGAGCCCCGCCGCGCTCCGAGGCCGCCGCAGGCTGCAGCAACGCGCCTTTCGCCCGCACGCCTCCCTCCCGCTCCCCCGGACCCCGGAGTTTCCGTCCGCTAATAGGCTGGAGCCCCCGCCCCAAGCCCGACGTGGGGCGGGCCGTGGGCCGGACCCGCCCCCTCCCGCGGCCGTGCGCACCGCGAGGAGAGGCCGCCTGCAGGGTCAGGCCGGGTGCTGGTTGTCCGGGAGCCACAGGTGGAAGCATGGAGGACGGGAGTGGAGATAGCACCCCCTAAGTGAACACTGTAGAGGCACGGGTCTTCCCTGGGTCCAGGAACTGCCTTCAAGGGTTGTGGAACCATTGTTTTGTCAGCGAGCTCTTTTGGGGGAGGTGAATTTGGGCGGGCAGTTGGAAGGAACCATAGCTGTCATCCCATTCTCCCAGAGGCCAGTGACCCAAATGACAGTACTGATGGTTCATAAGAAATGCTAACACTCACTAGGCGCCAGGAACCACACAAAGTCTTTTACACAAATTTCTTTGTCCTCTTGACAATCCTGTGGGGGCTGATACCTTCTCTACTTGCCCCATTCACAGATTAGGAAACTGAGGCCCAGGGAAGTTAAGCACCATTCAGATGTAGAAGTCATTTTGAGTACTCATTCTTGGCCTCCCACTGATACTGTCTTTTTCTAACCCCCTCTGTCCTTTCATCTGTTCTCCTTCATACATTCTGTAAGAAAACATCCTCAGGGGCCAGGCCACCACAGGTAGGGTCCTTTATACACCACTGGCTGGAATCTGTCAGGACTGAAGTCTTGCCACACCTGGGACAACATGGACGATGCTGGCAGAACGGTAGTGCTGTTGAGGTCAAATTCAACTCAGCGGGGTTCTCTTTAGAGACCCAACCAGTTCCCAGGAAGTTACAGTGGCCCAACTGATGAATATTAAAGAAAAGGATCCATCTGGCACGGGAACAGGTCAGGGCAATTGCAGGAATGCGCACTCCTGGGCCAGTGCCTGATACAGGTAAACTTCATTTCCTTTTTGTCAGAAGAAGCAAAACTCCAAATGGGTCCTAACACCAGGACTGGCTACATAATTTGCTGGGCCAGAGCAAATAAAGATGTGGGGTTCTTTGTTAAAAAATTATGAAGAATTTCAAGACAGTGTCAACTGAGCTAAACAGCAAGCATGGGACCCTTCTAAGTGCAGCCACACAGATGAAACTGCCTCTCTGTAAGGCTGAGCAAGGGCCCAGATAATGCCCTTTCTGGAGCCAGACCTCTGTGGTGGCAGCAGTCTCGAGGCTGGAGAGGAGAGCAGGGACACAGACACTCTGTCTTCTGTCCAATAGCAATTTCTACCTCAGTTGCAGCTGCCGTCAGACAGGGAGTTCAGGTAGTCCCTCTCTTTTGTGAATTTGGGGTCCATATCGGGTTTTCAGCAAAGAGCGAACCTGTATTAACAATCATCCTTTTTTTCAACTACACAGTCACATAATTAATCAAATTACACTGTAAGATAAGTAAACCAGATATCATTATCTATATTACAAAAATAATCGATAATGTATAAGTGCTCTCTACAGCATACAGAGGGCTGTCACATTACCTGTCTCCCAGGTCCTGAAACTATCACAAAAGTACTCCCACTATGGGTCTGAGTCACTTCAGTAACTATGCTTACCTGTATACCTCTGTGGGCTTGCAAAGTCATTTATCCTACCACCTCTGGAATTTACTGCCTGAGTGCACTTGAGTTTTCTTGGCCTAAAACTTAGGCCCTCTGCCATTACAGATTAATTTAGTTCCAGTTAAACATTGTGGATTAGTTAAGGGTATATCTGAGAGTATGTAGCACAGCTGCTGCCAAGAGAAAACAGAGGTTAATGCTGTAGCTATCTTCTGCTTAAGTGACTTGCTAAGTACTTTTACCTGGTACTGATAAAGTGTTGTATATATATTAGCTATTATTTTTTTATTAAAAAGTAGTGGATTCCATAAATTAAAGGAAGCCATGATTCAACAAGTGAAACTTATACATCAGTTATATCATTCAGGATCCAATTAGGAAACAGAAACCATTCTGAGTATTTAAAACAGAATGAATTCGGTCTAGGAAATTGACTACAAAAGCTAGAACCCCAACCCGGGACACTGCAAGAGTGAAACAACCCCAAATTGGCCAAAGCTATAAAGCTGCTACCACCCTTAAACTGGAGTAATGTGAAGTGACCAAAGCTGGAATCACATTGTGTGTATCCATTGGGAACTGGGGCCATGAAAGAGATTAAGCCACTGCCAGAGAAGGAAAATGGGCAATACCCCGGTTTCCCCCTTCTTTCCACCTTCCAGTCTCTGATTGGTCAAACAATGCTAGGGGTGCCTGAAACAGAGCCTGTGAAACAACCTGCAGAAGTCAGCCCCTTGTGATACAGAGCAGAACAGGACAAGCACGAAGAATGGATTTAAGGGCAAACAGTACTGATCAGTCCTGACAGCCGGGACTGAATTCCTTCCTTTGCTGGCTCATCTTCACAGGTGCGCACACAGTAAGCTCTAAAATTCAACAACACAGTGGCTTCATGTACATTCCTAAATACCTAGATTACCAGACTGTTCAGATCAGTATTAAATGGTTAATCTATCCACATCCTGAACGATAAACATTAAGTATACAGCACCTTTACCTCTTCATGAATGATCGGAACTGTTACAGTTCTAAGCGAATAAAAGTTGATGGGAAATTATAGACCCTAAATCATTGATGAAAGATGAGTGAAAATCCATTTCCTACAATCATGGTAAGTACATTCTTCATGCATCTTTTTTTATTTGTGCTAATTTATACAGCTGGAAGCTGGCATCCTTTGCAGTGCTTGAGGGCGAGCGCTGGTCTGTGTTAGACCTGGAAGAGTTACATGTCATCCCTTCTGAATCCTAACATGCTGCATACTTCAAATTGGGTAGTCTTTCATTTCCCATTGAATTTTCTCCCTTTTTCTTAAGTTACTGAAAGCTGTGCACTTTCTTCCTCTCTTCATTATGCTCTGTGTACAGAGCTTTTGAAATCAGCATCCTCTGAACAGACTCTGCATTGTAAGAATTCTTCAGAAAATTGTTCACCATGGAGATCTGTGTTTGAAAAATGGTCAAGATTAAAGACATTTCTGGGCAGTTCGGATGACTCTTTGCAGCCTGTGTGTCTCTTTCAAGGCACAAAGAACTGTCTGTTTTATGATCAAAGAAAGCCAAAGTAAGCAGGATATTTGGCATACATCTTAAAACATTTAGGTTTACAAAATGTATCCAGGTCTCCCTCCAGATCTCCAACCCAATCAGCTAAGCCATGATTTCTGGTTATTTCCCTCCCAGCTCCTTCTGAAAGTGATAGAAGTGATCGCTTTGTTGATAGAAAGTCAGGTCATTGGAATGGAAATGGAAACAAACCAATAATATTAATCTCTTCCCTCACCGATTAGAGTTGATAGCAAATGACAAAGCAAGCTGAATGCAGTTTCACTAAATAGTGACAAAATGGGAAGTGACTGGTGGCAGGAAGGAGAAAGAAGGCAAGAGATCTGTTTACAAAACAAGAAATGGGGAACTGTCCAAAGGAAAAAAACAAGAGTTAGTGGAATAATTCATCGTTAGTTATGGCATAGAAATTACCAGTTATAAGACTTGCTAATCACCATGTAGAAAATTTAAATTAATTCTAGGCAAATTCCCTTCCTGTGTTCTTTACCATGACTTGAAAATAACCCTTTGACAATACTATCAGATCCTTTGGCAGTGTTATCAGAATCATCAGTATTACAGTATTATCAGAAACATCCCTTTGTGACCTTTTCTGCCCAACTCTTGGCTAATGATTCCTATCTTTGTGGACACTGTTGACCCCCTAATTTACTTATGGATTCTATAGGAAGCATGATTTGCAATAGATAGATGACCCAAACCTGAAAGAGGTAGCTCAAGCTGCTTGCATCAAAGCCAAATGGAAAAGATCTGCTTGGCAGTAGTTTCTGAGAAAAAGATCAGGGTGGATAGGTTTAGTGGGTGGGATTGAATTAGCCACTTGCTAAATGAAAACCAAAGAATTGTTGTACAGAAGAAAGTCACCTAAAATTGAATAATGGGAAATAATTAAAATTCTCACTTATCCATTAAACAGATATAAACATCTACTGAAACCAACTATTTACAAACTTTCTTTTGGATCTTAAATTCACTGGTTAAATGCTGTGGCTAGTTGTACCTGACTCCCATACCCAGCATGGTAAGAGATGCCTGGAGCATGTGGTTTCATTGTGAAATCTCTCTATCAGGTAACCAGAGTCCTGTGATGGGCCTTTTATTCATTTGTTTTTGTTGAGATGTAATTGACATAACTTTATCTTAGTTGCAGGTGTACAATGTATGTACAATGTACAATGAAATGATCAACACAGTAACTCTAGCTAACATCCACCATGAAGACTGACAATTTTTTTTCTTGTAATAAAAACTTTGAGGATCTACTCTCTTAGCAAATGTCAAATATAAAATACGGTATTTTTAACTATAGTCACCATGCTATACATTTCATCCCAGGACTTACTTATTTTATGACTGGAAGTTTTACCTTTTGACCCCCTTGCCCAGTGTTTAAGGTGATTGTTCCCTTGGGCATGGTAGGAGATTTGTACCCATGTCCTAGTCTTTTCTATCCCTCTCACTAAAGTATAATTCTTCTAAAAGCCAGGTCACAGGCTCAGCATCTAATATGTCTTCAGGAACTTCTGCTTCTTGGTAACCCTTTATTAAGTATCTGATGACATGTCAAGGTCATGGTTAGAATATTACATTCCAGGACTATCTCCCAGTCACCACACCTCCTTAGCCTATATTCATGCACATATGCAAAGGCAAAGTCCTGCGTTTCCTCTCTGATTATCATTGTATTGCTCCACATTTCACAATTATCAAGGCCAGGATGATATGGTGACTAAAACCAAGGTAATCTTAGTGACATCATAACAACAGTAAGAAATAAATGAGTTGACAGACATAACCTGTCTTGCCTGGCTAAGAACACTGCTGGTGTACAGTGTTCAATCCAGGCAACGTGTTGTAAGAGGCATTTTGGCAAATACAACACAGGAAATTTTCTAAGTAGAGTGCGCATGATGGTAAGGGAGTTTAGAAATCATCTTAGGAAGGAACAGTTAAAAAATTGGAGCAGGATGGCTAAGAGGAGACAAGATACAAAGATCTGACGGCTGTCACCAAAGGGAGGGAGAAGCCTTGGTCTGTTGTACTCAAGAGGATGGCATAAACTTTCCTGAGTTATCTGCTGCATTCCAGGAACTGCTGCATGGAAGCAATCACTGAGGAAGATGTTTGCATCGTAATGATAGTCCAGTCGCCCGGGCAGGGAGCAGGCAGGAGCACACACTGTCAAATGTGCAGTGGTGTCCCGTCAGGCCTCCTCTTGGAGGCAGTCTGCATTGGGCAATTGCGGTTGATTCTGGAAGGCACAGATTGCATTCCAGAAATAGGATGTGAGTTGATATTGTCTAAAACTCTGAAACTAAGCTTAATAGGTGGTTCATGTCTCGGGATCTGAAATTGGATACCTTCTCTTGAAACAGTCTTAAAGCATTAGAGTGGCAAGGGGTTGGTGGGGGACTGACCACAGGCACCAGACATTAGAAAATGAAACTGAGAAATTTAAAAAAATATTTCTTATGCATTCATTTAGAAATAGCAATTACTAGCACCATTTTATGTTAGAATAAGTAACATATTTTCATGAAAAGCAGCTATATTTTCTAAAACAAATTAAAAAGGAGAATGGCATTAGTTTGCCTTTTTGCTAATCTTTTTGCAGTTGGATTCTCATATTTTATTCTATATTCATCTGTTGCCAAATCATACATCATGTAGCTTCTGGACATCACTGAATGTGAGAGAATGATAGTGAAAAGGCCCAATGACATCTTATTTTTATTATGATAATAGTTTTAATGTCACATTTTCCCTGAAAGTGCCTGGACCAGTTTGAAAACAGATTATTTATAGGCGGGGCAGAAGAGGGAAGGAGCCCTGGGAAAGAGGCGGGAAAAGGAGGAGGAAGTCCAGGAGAGGCCCGATAACCGGGGAAGAAGACTGGCCTGTGCTGCAATCAGGATGCAGCCGGCCGATGGGATTCAGCGTCTCTCCGACCAAATGCTCGCGGATGCGCACACAGGCCTGGGCAGTGAGGAAGCTGAAATCACCACAGAGCGCAAACGTCCGCAGTAGAAGATTAGAAACCCCACCCTGTTCAAGAACGCATCGGTCTTTCTGCTTCTTGGATTGTTAGTTCTGCGCCTCAGCTCAGGACTTTGGCACTACATCCTCTCTGGATTGTTGGTGATTTCCTGGGCTTTGCAGTTCGTTGATTTTCCCTGGCACTGTTCTTCTCCTTCCCATCTCCTTGCCGTTAGCCTTGGTCCACAGCATGCGTTTCCTCGCCTCGATTCTCCATCGACCTACGCCTTCAGAGCATTCAGCTAGAGGCCCAGCCCTTACTTCTTCTGGTCCATTTCCCTTGCATTTCTGCACCGTCTTGAAAGACTAGAACTTTATTGGAATGTGCTTTTGAGCTCACCGATATTTCTAAAGCATTCTTTTCTGGTTCACAACAGGTAGACTTTGGATTTCAGGACACATGCTGAAGAGTAAATTTTAGTAAATGAGTAAATTAATATAGATGAGCATTCTTCCAGAGGCAGAAACATGAAGTGACCTATCACGTGTCCCCTTTCAGGAACAAGAAAATGCCTTCCAGGGGCCTCCTGGCTCCCTTCCTTCCTGTCTCATTGGCCAGGATTGTTGCAATGCCTGTTGCCTAAAACAAATCACTTGGCAAGAGACATTATCCCCATGAGGCTAGAAAGAGACTGTCTTCACAGAAGGACACAGCTGCTTGGAGGACCGTGAACATGTGGGTTCTATCAGCCAGGATGAAGGGAAAGTGGCGGGCATTGGGTAGACAATGGAGTGCCTACCACAGAATACAGTCTTCCTCCTAGTGATAATCTTACCATTTCTCCATTCATGCCAACCACAGGAAAGCCCTAGATTTGTTCACCCCATCTGCCTTCAGTTATTTCCGTTCTGGATATCCAGGCTTTGGATAAAGCACCAGGGGAAGTAAACCCATATGCTCAAAGGATGTGTCACAAGGTTCCATGCATACATATTAACCCATGACACATACTCTCTTCCTGTACCCAGTAGTCTCTCTAGTACACAAAGGCTAATCAGAGAACCCAGCTCTATTTTTAGGGAAGTAGCCCCAACTCAGTGTGGTTGCAATGGAATGTTCCTGAGAAGATCCATTTTCATGAGTGTGTTGTGAAGAGTACAGGGAGCTTGCACAGATTTCTCTGCTTCCTCAGTGTCTTGATTGTAATTTTTGCTTCCTGCCTCCCCAGGGATTCTAATCTCAGTGGAATGTGCTGTGTTCCCTCCTGGGGTCATCACTTGTAGCCCCCACTTACTGAGGAGCCTCGTGTGAGTCTGGGAAATGTCACTGAGAAGCTGGATTTTCTGGTGAGGATTCCACAGGCATTTTGTTATCGCTTAGTAATTCCTCAGACGAAACTTAGGCTCTCTCATAATGCTATGTCCTTTCCAAGACTCGTTACAGTAGTCAGGGTCCTGAAGGACTGGCCCGCTGGCAGATACTCCATTATTACTCATTTATCTCCAAATTGTTCTTAATGATTGCTGCCAGAGCTCTATTATGATGACTGTTATTACACATTAGCTTCCTAGCTGGTTGTTTCCATACAGGTCTTTATTTCCACTGATGTGGGTTTTATTTCCCACTCCCAAGAAGAAAGTATGAGCCCTTGTGACAAACTTTCTCCACCAATTTACCTATTTGAGAGAAGTGTAGGATCATCGTTCCAGTCCCTCTTCTATTCTGTCTGCTATAGTTTAGTGCACCAGCAAAAATACAATGTATGTGCAGTTTATAAGGTTATAGATTAAGTTCTCAGTAAACTACCTTCCCAGTTGATCATCAGCTTTCATAAAATAACTTTTTATATTTGAAAGTTTAAAATACACACATATTATGGAAAATTTGAGTTATAATTAAAGAGAATTTCATAGCAAGTACTTAGAGGAGATACCACAGATTTGGCAGTAAACTTTTATGTTCTTTACTGTAATCTCATTTATCCCATTGCCAAGATTGCAGGGACTGTATCTGACTTTTTTTTTCTATCTTCCACAATACTTAAAGCAATATATATGTTGGTCACATAATAGATATTAAATAATGTGCATTGAATTGAACTGAAATTCTAGACTTGGCTTCATATGCATTTTAGAGCATCTGGAACAGATGGATAGAACCAGGTTGGGAAGAGGATCCATCTTTTCTGAAATCTATCGCCAAAATGAAGTTGAAAATTTGGCTCAACAATAAGAAAACAACCCAATTAAAAAAATGGGCCAAAGACCTGAACAGATACCTCAGCAAAGATGTATGGATGGCAAATATGCACATGGAAAGGTGCTCTGCATCACATGTCATGAGGGAATTGCAAATTAAAAAACAGTGCGATGCTATGGCATTCCTATTAGAATGGCCACAGAACACTGACACCAAACACTGATGAGAATGTGTAGCAACAGGAACTCTCATTCATGGCTGGTGGGAATGCAAATGGTGTGGCCACTTTGGAAGACATGTTGGCAGTTTGTTGCAAAACTAAGCATATTCTTGCCATATGATCCAGCAATTATGCTCCTTGGCATTAACATGAGTTAAATCAGCTGAATACTTATGTTGACACACAAAAAAACACACTTTTTTTTTTAGTTTATAGCAGCTTTATTTATAATTGCCAAAATTTGGAAGCAACCAAGAGGTCCTTCAGTAGGTAGATAGGTAAATGAACTGTGGTACATCCAGACATTGGAATATTATTTAGCGCTAAAAAGAAATGAGCTATTAAGCCATGAAAAGACATGAAGGACTCTTAAATGCATATTACTAACTGGAAGAAGCCAATCTGAAAAAGTTACATATTATACTATGATTCCAACTATATCACATTCTGGAAAAGGCAAAACTACGGAGACAGTGGAAAGATCGATGGTTGCCAACAATGGTGGAGGAGGGATGAATTTTAAAAAGCACAGAATGTAGTGTTTATAGGGCAGTGAAACTATTCGGCATGAAACTGTAATGGTGGATACATGTCATTATACATTTGTCAATGCAAAGAATGTGCAACACCAAGAGTGAACCCTAATGCAAAGTGTTGGCATTAGATAACAATGATATGTCAGTGTAGGCTCATCAGTTATAACAAATGTACCCCATGGTGATCATTGGGGAGGCTGTGCATGTGTGTGGGAGGAGGTATATGGGAAATCACTGTGATTTCCATTCAGTTTTGCTGTGAACTTAAAACTGCTCTAAAAAATAAAGTCTGCTTTAAAAAAATTGGGTATGATCGAGTGAAATAGTTCAGTGTTGACCATAAAGTCATGGCTCTGGGCGGTTGTGTGAACAAAGAAACTGCCATTTCCCTCACTGCAAAATTCACTCTGTGGCAATATGCAAAGCAAATCTGGATGGAATGGCATTTCTCTGAATACAAAAGAATACAGAAACTCAGGGCAAAACAAAAGCATTATACCTTTTGTTCTAGAGGCTAAGTAACTGTTTCACTTGTCTTCACCAGAACTCAGGCTGGTAAAGTCTTTCAGCTCTCACTTATTATCTTGCTCTGCCATCATTCCTCAATTTTTACAGCAGAATTTTCAAGGGTTTTGTACTGAAGCTTGGAGTCCCTGCAGGCATAAATCACATTTCTCCAGCCAGATAGTTACTGTTGCTACCCTGCAGACGCTTAACCAGCAGTGATTCCCAAGTGCGCTCACTCCACATAAATCCTACCATGTCCTTTTATTTTGCAGTGTATACAAGCTCAAATTCAGGCTTCCTTGGACGGAATAATGAGGCTCTGGTTGAGGTCATCAGAGGGTCTGATATATACATTCCTATAATAATTCAACAAACACTGAACAAGTATCTTTTATGTGGCAGACACTGTATTTGGAGCAATGCATCACTCCCAAGGAGCTGATTATTATATCAGCTAAGGTATTTTCAACAGCAAGTAACAGAAAATTCAACTCAGTGTGACTTAAACAATAAGGAAATTTATCTTCTCTCTTAATATGAAATTCAGAGGGAGGGCTGCTCCAGAGTTGGATAATTCAGTGGCTCAACCACATCATCAAGGATTCAGATTTTTCTTTTTTTCTGTCTTTATGTTCTGCCACTCTTAGGGTTTTGGCTTTGCCCTCATGTCATAATCCCTCCTGAAGAGACAGTCAGTCGAGGTGCTCCTATTGGGTGCAACAATGTTGAGAAAAGAAGAGAACCAGCTTTTGTGGCATCTCTTTGGTAAGAGGGAGAGAATCTTTCCTGGTAGCCCCCTGCCCTTTTACATCTCACTGGCCAGAAAGGGGTCACATACCCAACCGTAAAATAATCCTTAAGGAGAGAAAGGAGATAGCCACAAGAGACTTAGGCAAATCAAGAGGAAACTCCATGTAGAAGAGAATTGTTACTTGAGTGGGTTCTGTAATGAAAAAGGGTGGGGGAACAAGTGCTGAGTGGGAACCAACAGCTTCTGGTTGAGGACACAGTTACGTATCACCAGATATTAAAGATGACCATCCTTTTTCCTCAGAACTTTGAATGCTCCCAAGTAGATGACAGACCCACACATTTTATGGAGAGACTCTAGACATGCCTGAGCAAACCTACAGACCCCTTAATAGGTCTAGCCTCATCACTCACCCACTTCTAGACTAGGTACTCTTCGTGTTCACATCTGGTTTTTTTCACTGAGCATTCCTTTTGAGAGCCATCCATTAGTGCAGCTCTTGGGAGTTAGCTTCTTTTTATCACTGAGGAAAATTCCATGGTTTGTCCATTTATCTGAGAAGATTACACTCCATCAGCATTTATAGTTTAGACTGAGCAAGTGTATTAGCTCCTTTCTAGAGAACAGGGTCTGGCTGCAAGGACCCTGTGGCCATGGGGTACTCCCACTGCAGAGGGATGAACCCCAAGGCCAGGAATGTGCTGAGAGAAGATGACAGTGTGCCAGCGAGTGTCCCTTTGTTGCTTCCACTGGTGGAGGGAGTCCAGGTTCAAGTAGGATCGGCCTGGGGGTTTCTTAGGAGTTCATAAGAAGGTGAGGAAGTACAGACTTTGCTCCCCTTATAACTTGTCACCAGCACTCCTTTTGTTCTTCCATTCTTGGATTTCACATCAGAAGCAAAAATTCAAGTTACACCACAGGCAGCTGCAAAGATATTTTCCCCTCCTGTCTGACAGAGTCCTGGAAAACTGAAGGCAGAGGGAGACAGGGAGGCTCCCCTCTGCCTGCACCCAACAGAGTGCATTATTAGCAAACTTTTGGCCTTGAAGTTAGGAATGAAGTCCAGTATACGTAATTCAGTTCCAGTTTTATGTTGGAGTTACAGTCATCCTAGACCTCAGCACATCCAAAACTATGAGCTAAACATTTAATTCCTCAGTATATTTAACTCATGTGGTTATGAGTCATTGTTAATAAGTTCAGCAGATCCGCTGGTTTCCAAGCTGCATACCCAAAGTAAGGGTTTTAATTGTTTTCCTTAGTGATTTGCTCATGTCTGCATGCCTGCAGTCATGCTTGGCTGACCAAAGTTATCTTGAAATATTTAACTTAGAATTTAGCATGGGACTAAGACGTGTCAAATATCTCTAAGATTGCTATCCAAAGGCACAGATCATTCATCAAAGTTAAGTTCCAAACCAAGTTACAGTAGGAAGTAAAAACATCTATGTATTTCATACATTAATAGATACATGGGATGAATGAAATTTTATGCATGTAGGAACAAGCATATTGTGTCTTTCACAAAATTGAAAAAAAGGAAATATTTATCTGGTGAGTGATAATTTTTAAAATTCTAGAATAAGAGTGAAGATAATAAAATTCTAAAAGCTGCTTACCTTCATGTTGCTGTATATCTTGAACTGCAGTAAGCCTTCATTTACCTGAAATGTCAAATTAAACAAGTAATAAAAGCTTGCAAAACAGGCTACTTTTTCTACCATTTTGAGCACCAACTCCCAGTTTTGGAGGTGAATGGGGAATAGCATATGCTCATTGTGAAATCAATCAATATAGAAGGCACAAAGGTGGAAAATGAAAGGTTTCCCTGCTCCTAACCCTCACCATAATCTCACTCCTCTAAAAGAGCTCTTGTCTATAGTTTGGTACATGTGTTTCTAGTCCTCAAACATACATACACAATAGTATTGGAGTATGAATCAAATAGGATTACTGTGCACATGTATGATACCGTGATTTCTAATAATGGAATAAATTATATAACCAGTTGCATGTTTGCAGACACAAGTTTCTGTTATAAATGATGCTTCAATTAATATCACTGAATATTATTCTGGCATAATCCTAATCCTTGTCTGAATTTATCTTGTTTGTATATTCAGTTACTTGCTTATTGTCTTATTCAACCCTGGAATATAAGCTCTGTGAAAGCAGAGGTCTTGTCCCTTGTTCCCCCTTTATATCCTTAACACCTGGGACAGTACCTGACATATCATTTGTTATGTCATGGAGCACTTGGATACTCCTAATTATATAATCTATTTCATTCCTTTTTATGAATGCTTTTTCTCTTGCCTGTGTGGATTCAGTCTCCTTAATCACTCTGTATACTTGCTGAATGGAGAGAACAGGTTTTTATACTGTTCTTAGTCTCTTCAGGGTGTCTAGGTAGCCAGACTCTGCCCTGCCTCCAAAGTCCCCGGGGCAACCTCCCCTTGGTGCTGGCCGTGTTGTACACCCTTTCTTCATCTTTGCTTTCATAAAACATTTGGACCTCTCAGCATCTGTTGGGTAAGCCTGGAAGGCCCTGCTGGAATCTGAGGACGAGGGACAAAGAGGCAGTGATGACTGTCAGTCGAGGAAACACAGTCCTCCTGTTTTGTCTTACTGTACTTTTTATTTGCCCACAGCCTGCCAACAGGGCCAGCTCTAGCAACACAGTGCGCCGTTCTGCACTTGGAGCCTTCACTAACAGAGGTGGCAGTGAAGAGGCTGAAATGCCAGCAAGGGTCTTGCTGGTGGTCAGCTTAGTTTACAGGCTCTGGAGGGTTCTGTTTTATGAAGGTTTTCATGGAGGCCACTGGTCATTCACAGGAACTGAAAAAACCACTAGGCGAGCTTAAAATTTGCGGGTGAATTTTTCCAGATAAATCTCGGAGTCTATATATTCAGATTTATGTCTTCCTGACAGGGCAATGAGTTAGATTCTAGAATAGGCCCCCAGGGAAATAAACCCACAAGCTAGACAGTTTTAATTTAGTTAGCATTCTGGAAAATAAGATGGAGAGATACTAAGCTATCTTTCCCTGGCTTACCTCTTTTTCCTTCTGGAGTGGAAAATATAAACCTCAGATTTGGAAACTAAAAGGTATTTATTTTTGCAATCACGTTTGCACTTATTTTTATTTCTAAATAGTATCCACCCCTGCCAGTCCTTGCATCTTTTCCTTCTATCATACTCCTTTTAATATTGCTTCTGTGTTGCCTCTCCTTCAGCAATGTCCACTGTAAACCTCACTGTGCAACTTTCCACTACTGTTTAGCTCCAGGTGCCAGTGTCTGTGGATAATTTGCATTAGCCTTTAAATCTTTTCTTCTCTGTTCTCTCTGTTGACTCACTGCCACTGTGAGTTAATGAAGGTTTGATTTCTGCATATGACAGATCCAGGAGCTACTGTTAAAACTCTCAGCATCTGGGATTTGAAGTCTTGTGACTTGTGCTGTGGGCAATGAGGTAATAAAGATTATGCTTTCAATGCAGAAAAGTAACAGCAGGTTACTTTTCGTGGTTTTAAAAAATTGTATCTTTCATTTCCTGAGAGTGCCAGTGTCTGCCTTGGCAATGTTAAAACTTTCCAGCAGTAGTAACTGGAAATGCTCACCAGTGGTGCATTTCTGAGAAGGAAGGAAGCCCTGAAATTGCGATTTTGATGACGGATGGCAATTCCAAGCTGTTTTTGGTCTAGTTTTTCAAGGAAAGTCTAGGGAAGAGTCCTTCATGGATAGCCTAGCAGCTGGATCCCAATGGGTGTACTAAGTCTTTCTGAAAGACAAGCATTCCATAAAACTCTGTTGAGGGTTTATGGCTGATTTTCAAAGCCAAATGCTGCTTTAATCACATCTTTACTGCTGTTGAGTTTAGCTGCACGTTGCTCATGTCAACCTTGTTATTGTAGATGTAAATATATTACGTAGTTTGGGTCAACTTCCTTGGTTAAAAAAATGCTATGTAATTTTTATAAAAATTAATATCACCACCTCTGAAACAGCAGGCTCTTTTTGCAGCAAAACTGGTTCCACGAAAAAGAGAAACTGCTGTTTTCTTACTGATTAGATGATGGTTTTGAAGTTTGCTAGTAAACGTGAATAAAAATTCAATCTTACTGATTACAAATATGCTTGTGGTTGAGACACATTAAGAATACAGGTGGATATAGATGCAAAATTTTATCTTAAGTGGCTTATTCATAGAATGAAAGAATGGCATTATATCAGGAAATATATTCACTACATCACATTTGTAGATTGAAATTTTGCTGGCCGACTTCTCACTAAGCCTTTTTCTTCTCCCTTACACCTACATTGCATTTCCCAGCCTCCCTTGTAGTTAGGTATGGATCTGTGCTGAAGTTCTGGCTAATGGAATGTAGCTGGAAATGAGGTGTGCCATTTCCCACTCTGATCCATAACATTTTTCTTGTGCAATTGTTTACTCTTTCCCTTCACCTGCTGGCAGGGTGCAGAGAATCCTGCAAAAGAATCTGAAGCCCTTATGGATGGATGGCAGTGTCACAAGATGAAAGTGGTGGGTCCTTGAGTCATCAGTGGGAAGGCCACCTCAAGGGCATCGGCCCCTAACGGTCACATGAGTAACAGTTTCTTAAACTATGAAGATTTTGAGGCAGTTAGCCTACGTTCACTAAGGCTGATAGCAAAAAGGCACTTGATAAAATTCAACAGCCACTGCCAATTTTTAAAAAATTGTCAAATGAGATAGTTTTTATCAACTTATTAAAAAAGATATATCTTATCAAATGCCAATATTATTCTCAACAGTACTATAGGCATTTGCATTAAACAAGATAAGGATGCCTGCTGCTACCTCTGATTGGCTCCAAGTTCTAGCTTACAGGTGATAAATAAAATTACCATTACTTGAGATGAAAAGATCATTCACATAGAAAATCCAGGAAAAATCCACTACAGAATTATTAGGGTGACTAGGGGACTTTAATAAAGTCATCTATTACAAAATAAATATTAAAAATGAATGTTTCTATATGATCTTTATGAAGTAAATTCTACATCTTCAAATATATATAAGAAATCATAAGAGAAAGATACCTTTTTAAAATTTAAGTATCATTGATAAACAAACTTATGTTGGTTCCAAATGTACAATAGAGTGGTTCAGCAGTTACCCACGTGATTAATTCCTCAACCCCTCTAGTGTGGTTATTATCTACCAATGTAGAAAGATGTTACAGAATCATTGACTATATTCTTCATGCTGTACTACTGTCCCTGTGACCAACTTATATTGTGGTTGCAAATTATTGTGCCCCTTTATCCCCTCACCCTCTCTGCCACCCCCGGCCCAACCCCTCCCCCTGGGTAACCACTAGTCCCTTCTCAGTGTCTATGAATCTACTGCTATTTGTTCCTTCTGTTTTGCTTTGTTTTTATACTACACAAGCAAGTGAAATCATACAGTATTTGTCTTCCTCCACCTGGCTTATTTCACTGAGCATAATACCCTCTAGCTCCATCCATGTTGCTGCAAGTGATAGGATTTCTTTTTTTTATGACTGAATAATATCCCATTGTCTCTATATACCACATCTTCTTTATCCATTCATCTACTGATGGACACCTAGGTTGGTTCCATGTATTGGCTATTGCAAATAGTGTGAAGATAAACATATGTCTTTTCAAATCAGGAATTTTGTTTTCTTCACGTAAATTCCTAGAAGTGGAATTACTGCATCATATGGTATTTCTATTTTTAGTTTTTTGAGGAACCTCCATACTGCTTTCCACAGCAGTTGCACCAATTTACATTCCCACCAATAGTGTAGGAGGGTTCCCATTTAGAGAAAGATACTATTAAAAAACAACAGAGGGTGGTGGAAATCTCCTCCCAAAACCACATGTATTTTGAAAATACAGCAAATACACCTATTCCTAAAAGAGTGACCAGAAGATACAGTACTTGAGGAAAGCTATATCTGCAAGAGCCCAACATCTCACAGAAAAGGGTAGGATACAAACTGTGACCCAGCGGGACCCAAGCCATTCCCCCCACCCCATGACACCGGCGGGAGGAAGGTATGAGTGGGGAGGGAGTGGAAGCACAGGACTGCTAAATACCCTGGTGGTCTGTCCTGGGAGGCACAGACACACACTGCATGGTGCACTGGATATTTGAGGAGTGGAAATGCAAGGTCCAAGATTGAGACTGTGAACAGGTTCCCACAGCTGGCTGCCCTGGGACAAAAGAAAAGTGGGCGCTTTAAAAGTCTTGAAGGGACAAGGGTTTAACAGGTGGAGAAAATTGTCCTGGCACACTGAATCCAGCAGGCTGGCAACTTTAAGGAACGTCAGGTGCCCTAACCCGCTGGGTGGCAACACAGCTCTGAAGCCCTCACGGCAATAAGCAGCCGGCCGTTCCTTCCACGCCACTGGCACTGCAAGCAAACCAGCCGACCCGCCAATGATGCAGAACAGCCAAGAGCATCCCCACCTATAGCAGTCACACAGTTTAACACAGAGGCTTCTCCCAGAGTGCAGCTAACCAGCCCAGACCCAGAGGCTAGTCCCTGCACGCGGTTGACTGGCACAGACAGCAGAGACCAGCGCACAGTCCAAGAGGCATAAAGGGGCTTAGTTCTCATGGCAGAACATGCGCCGCTCACCTGCAAACCCCGCTAGTGCCCTAGGCCATCCCGAGGGCCGTGCCACCCACTGCAGTTTAGGGCATTAACCCAGAGGCTGGTCCCTGCGCACAGTTGACCAGCACAGACAATGGAGACAGGTGCGGAGACTGGGAGGCAGAAAGGGGCTTTGCCCTTGTGGCAGAACATGCGCTGCTGGCCTGTGACCCCCTGCCTTTGCCCTAGGCCATCTCAAAGGCTGCCCCGCCCATGGCAGTTTAGGGGATTAACCCAGAGGCTGCTTCCTGTGTGGGGATAACTAGCACAGAAATTGAAGACAGGCAAGGTGACCAGCAAGCAGGAAGGGACTTTGTTCTCTGAGCTGACACATGTGCCTCTTGCTGGCAACCACTCTCATTGCCATGAAAAGGCAGAACCTTGTTGAGTCCAAAATTCCTCAAACACCAGAGAGAGGGCTTGGTGAGACTGAAATCACCAATTTTCCTGAAAAAAAATTCAAAATTAAAGTCATAAGCATGCTGATGGAGTTACAGAGAAAAATTCAAGAGCTAAGGATGAAGTTGAGAGGGAGATAACAGAAATGAAAAGAAACAATGGAAGGACTTAAGAGCAGACTGGATGGGGTGGAAGAGACTGTTGATGGAATAGAAATGAGAGAACAGAAATACAGAGCTGAGGCAGAGAGAGATAAAAGGATCTCTAGGAAAAATGAAAGAATATTAAGAGAACTGTGTGACCAATCCAAATGGAACAGTATTTGCATTATAGGGGTACAGAAGAAGAGGAGAGAAAAGAAGGGATAGAAAGTGCCTTTGAAGAAATAATTGCTGAAAACTTCCCCAATCTGGGGCAGGAAATGGTCTCTCAGACCATGGAAGTTTACAGATCTCCCAACACAAGGAACCCAAGGAGGACAGCACCAAGACATATAATAATTAAAATGGCAAAGATCAAAGACAAGGACAGGGTATTAAAAGCAGCCAGAGAGAGAAAAAAGATCACATACAAAGGAAAACCCATCAGGCTATCATCAGACTTCTCAGCAGAAATCTTACAGGCCAGAAGGGAGTGGCATGATATATTTAATGCAATAAAACAGAAGGGCCTTGAACCAAGAATAGTGTATTCAGCAAGATCATTATTTAAATTTGAAGGATGGATTAAACAATTCCCAATAAGCAAAAGTTGAGGGAATTTACTTCCCACAAACCATCTCTACAATGTATTTTAAAGTGACTGCTCTAGGGAAATATGCCTAAGGCTAAATAGCTGTCACCAGAGAAAATAAAACCACAGCAAAGAAAGCAGACCAACCAAATACTAAGTAAAGGCAAAATAAAATCAGCTATCCACAAAATCAGTTAAGAGAAACAAATACTTACAGAACTAAAAGGGGAAATAGAATGCAATGCATTCATTCTAGAAGACTTCAACACTCTACTCACTGTGAAGGACAGATGAGACAGAAAATAAGTAAGGAGACAGAGGCACTGAACAACACATTAGAGCAGATGGACCTAACAGACATCTACAGAACTCCACACCCCAAAGCACCAGGATACACATTCTTCTTAAGTGCACATGGAACATTTTCCAGAAAAGACCACATACTAGGCCTCAAAAAGAGCCTCAGTAAATTAAAAAAGACTGAAATTGTACCAACCAGTTTCTCAGATCACAAAGGTATAAAACTAGAAATAAATTGTACAAAGAAAACAGAAAGGCTCACAAACACATGGAGGCTTAACAACATGCTCCTAAGTAATCAATGGATCAATAACTGAATTAAAACAGATCAAGCAATACATGGAGACAAATGAAAACAACAGCACAATGCCCCAACTTCTGTGGGATGCAGCAAAGGCAATTCTAAGAGGAAAGTATATAGCAATCCAGGCCTATTTAAAGAAGGAAGAACAATCCCAAATGAATAGTCTAAAGTCACAATTATTGCAACTGGAAAAAGAAGAGCAAATGAGGCCCAAAGTCAGCAGAAGGAAGGACATAATAGAAATCAGAGAAGAAATAAATAAAATTGAGAATAAAACAATAGAAAAAAATTAATGAAACCAAGAGCTGCTTCTTTCAGAAAATAAACAAAATAGATAAGTCCTTTGCCAGACTTATTAAGAAAAGAAGAGAATCTACTCACATAAACAGAATTAGAAATGAGAAAGGAAAAATCACAATGGACCCCACAGAAATACAAAGAATTATTAGAGAACACTATGAAAAATTACATGCCAACAAACTAGATAACCTAGAAGAAATGGACAAAATTCTAGAAAAATACAACCTTCCAAGGCTGACCAAAGAAGAAACAGAAAATCTAAACAGACCACTTACCAGCAGTGAAATTGAACTGGTAATCAAAAAACTACCCAGGAACAAAACTCCCAGACCAGATGGATTCACTGCTGAATTTTATCAGACATTTAGAGAGGACATAATACCCATTCTCCATAAAGTTTTCCAAAAAATAGAAGAAGAGGGAATACTTCCAAATTCAGTCTATGAAGCCAGCATCACTCTAATATCAAAACCAGGCAAGACTCCACTAAAAAAGAAAACTACAGACCAATATCCCTGACGAACATAGATGCAAAAATATTCAACAAAATATTAGCAAACCAAATTAAAAAATACATCAAGAGGATCATACACCATGATCAAGTGGGATTCATCTCAGGGATGCAAGGATGGTACAACATTCAAAAATTCATCAACATCATCCACGACATCAACAAAAGGACAAAAACCATGCGATCATCTCCATAGATGCTGAAAAAGCATTTGACAAAATTCAACATCCATTCATAAAAACTCTCAACAAAATGGGTATAGAGGGCAAGTACCTCAACATAATAAAGGCCATATATCGCAAACCCATGGCCAACAACTCAACAGTGAGAAGCTGAAAGCTTTTCCTCTAAGATCGGAAACAAGACAAGGATGCCCACTCTCCCTGCTTTTATTCAACACAGTACTGGCAGTCCTTGCCACAGCAATTAGACAACACAAAGAAATAAAGGGCATCCAAATTGGTAAGGAAGAAGTTAAACTGTCACTGCAGATGTCATGATATTGTACATAAAAACCCTAAAGAATCCACTCCAAAACTACAAGAACTAATATCTGCATTCTGCAAAGTTGCAGGATACAAAATACACAGAAATCTATTGCATTCCTATATGCTAACAATGAACTAGCAGAAAGAGAAATCAGGAAAACAATTCCATTCACAGTTGCATCTAAAAGAATAAAATACCTAGGAATAAACCTAACCAAGGAAGTGAAAGACCTATACCCTGAAAACTACAAGATACTCTTAAGAGAAATTAAAGAGGACACTAATAAATGGAAAACCATCCCATGGTCTTGGGTAGGAAGAATATTGTCAAAATGGCTATCCTGCCTCAAGCAATATACAGATTCAATGTAATCCCTATCAAAATACCAACAGCATCCTTCAACGAACTAGAGAAAATAATTCTAAAATTCACATGGAACCACAAAAGACCCTGAATAGCCAAAGCAACCCTGAGAAGAAAGAATAAAGCAAGGGGGAATCTCACTTCCCAACTTCAAGCTCTACTACATAGCCACAGTAATCAAGACAATTTGGTACTGGCACAAGAACAGAGCCACAGGCCAGTGGAACAGAATAGAGAGTCCACATATTAACCCAAGCACATATGGTCAATTAATATACGATAAAGGAACCATGGATATACAATGGGGAAATGACAGCCTCCTCAACAGCTGATGTTGGCAAAAGTGGACAGCTACATGTAAGAGAATGGAACTGGATTACTGCCTAACTCCATACACAAAAGTAAACTTGAAGTGGATCAAAGACCTGAATGTAAGTCATGAAACCATAAAACTCTTAGAAGACAACATAGGCAAAACTCTCTTGAATATAAACATGAACAGCTTCTTCATGAATACATATCCATGGGCAAGGGAAACAAAAGCAAAAATGAACAAGTGGGGACTATATCAAGCTGAAAAGCTTCTGTACAGCAAAGGACACCATCAGTAGCACAAAAAGGCATCCTATAGTATGGGAGAATATGTTCATAAATGACATATCTGATAAGGGGTTGACATCCAAAATATACTAGGAGCTCATGCACCTCAAAAAACAAAAAGCAAATAATTCAATTAAAAAATGGGCAGAGGATCTGAACACTTCTCCAAAGAAGAAAATCAGATGACCAACAGGCACATGCAAAGATGCTCCACATCACTTAATTATCAGAGAAATGCAAATTAAAACCATAATGAGATATCACCTCATACCAGTTAGGATGGTCACCTTGCAAAAGACAAACAACAAATATTGGTGAGGATGTGGAGAAAGAGGAACCCTCCTACACTGCTGGTGGTAATATAAATTGGTTCAACCAATATGGAGCAATATGGAAAGCAATATGGAGGTTCCTCAAAAAACTCAAAATAGAAATATCATTTGACCCAAGAATTCCACTTCTAGGAATTTACCCTAAGAATGCAGCAGCCCAGTTTGAAAAAGACATATGCACCCCTATGTTGATCACAGCACTATTTACCATAGCCAAGAAATGGAAGCAACCTAAGTGTCCATCAGTAGATGAATGGATGAAGATGTGGTACATATATACAATGGAATATTATTCAGCCGTAAGAAGAAAACAAATCCTACCATTTGCAACATCAGTGGAGCTAGAGGGTATTATGCTCAGTGAAATAAGGCAGGCAGAGAAAGACAAGTATCAAATGATTTCATTCATCTGTGGAGTATGAGAACAAAGCAAAAACTGAAAGAACAAAACAGCAGCAGACTCACAGAACCCAAGAATGGACTAACAGTTACCAAAGGTAAAGGAACTGAAGAGGATGGGTGGGAAGGGAGAGATAAGGGGAAAAAGGGGCATTACGATTAGCACACATAATGCAGAGGGGTGGTATGGGGAAGGCAGTGTATCACAGAAAAGACAAGTAGTGATTCTATAGCATCTTACTACACTGACAGACAGTGACTGTAATGGGGTATGTGGTGGGGATTTGATAAGTGGGGGAATCTAGTAAGCACAGTGTTGCTTATGTAATTGTATATTAATGATACCACAATTTTTAAAAATGTAAAAAAAACCCAACAAAGATACAAAATGTTCTGTGACACTAAAATATGATGACCCAAGTAAAATTTGAGTGGAATTTTAGAAGATGCATTTGAGAAATTTTCTCAGAGAACAAAAACATAAGGAGATGGCCAAAAGGAACAAAGAGAAAATTATAAAGGATCAACCTAAGTCGAGTATCTGATTAAAAGGGATTCAGTGCAAAAGATCAAGCAAAAGGCAGGAAATTACCACACAAAATTAAAGAATATTTCCCTGAATTGAATGCCTGAAGCCCAAGATTTATTCAGATTTCCTTAGTTTTTATCTAGTGTACTTTTTCTTCTCTAGGAGACATTACATTTATTCATCATGTCTCTTTAGACTCCTCCCAGCTCTGATAGTCTCTCAGACTTTGTTTTTGATGATCTTTGTAATTTTGAGGAGTACTGGTCAGGTTATTTTGTAAAACGTCCATCTGTTGGGATTTGCCTGTTTCTCATGACTAGACTGAGGTTATGGATTTTGGGGGGAGACTAGAGGTCAAGTGCTGTTTTCATCACATTCTCTGAAGGTACATACTTTCAACATGCCTTACTACTGCTGATGCTGACCTCCACCATCTGGCTGAGGTAGAGCATGTCAAATTTCTCCTCTGTAAAGGAGGTACTTTCCATACTGTATTCTTTGGAAGGAAGTCACTGTGTGGTGCCCAGACTTAAGGAGTGGAGAGATATAGTGCACCTCAAGGGTAGACCATCTACATACATCAGTTAGATAAATATGTAGGAGCATGATTCCTGGATCATATGGTAAGACTATGCTTAGCTGTGTTAAGAAACTGCCGAACCTTTTTCCAAAGTGGCTGTGCTGCTTTGCATTTCCATTAGCAGTGAATGAGAGTTCCTGTTGCTCTGCATCCTCACCAGAAATTATTATTGCCAGTCTTCAGATTTTAACCATTCTGATAAGTGTGTTGCAGTATCTCATTATTTTCCTTGCTGACCTTTTTTTTTAAATTTTATTTATTTTTAATTATTTTATCATTAATCTACAATTACATGAAGAACATGTTTACTAGGCTCCCCCCTTCACCAACTCCCCCCCACACCCCATTACAGTCACTGTCCATCAGCATAGTAAGATGCTGTAGAATCACTACTTGTCTTCACTGTGTTGCACAGCCCTCCCCATGCCCCCACCTAAATTATACATGTTTATCATAATGCTCCCTTTCTTTTTCCCCACCCTTATCCCTCCCTTCCCACCCACCCTCCCCGATCCCTTTCCCTTTGGTAACTGTTAGTCCATTCTTGGGTTCTGTGCTTCTGCTGCTGTTTTGTTCCTTCAGTTTTCTTTTGTTCTTATACTCCACATATGAGTGAAATCATTTGGTACTTGTCTTTCTCCACCTGGCTTATTTCACTGAGCATAATACCCTCAAGCTCCATCCATGTTGTTGCAAATGGTAGGATTTGTTTTCTTCTTATGGCTGAATAATATTCCATTGTGTGTATGTACCACATCTTCTTTATCCATTCATCTACTGATGGACACTTAGGTTGCTTCCATTTCTTGGCTATTGTAAATAGTGCTGCGATAAACTTAGGGGTGCATGTGTTTTTCAAACTGGGCTGCTGCATTCTTAGGGTAAATTCCTAGAAGTGGAATTCTTGGGTCAAATGGTATGTCTACTTTGAGCTTTTTGAGGGACCTCCATACTGCTTTCCACAATGGTTGAACTAATTTACATTCCTACCAGCAGTGTAGGAGGGTTCCCCTTTCTCCACAACCTCGCCAACATTTGTTGTCTTTTGGATGGTCTTGCTGACCTTTTTAACTTACATGAGCTTAACAAATCTGTGCCTACTAATTCAGGAGTACCTCTGCATCTTTTTCTCTCATCCGATGCTTGTGCCAATTCTTGTTCATGTATCGTCATTTGCATGCCTGAGTATTCTTGATTATATGATGGACATTTATTTGAAAAAGTATTTGTAGAGTATGTAGAATGAAATTTTCTTTCACAGGGAAGATTTTCATTCGCTTCTGCTTGGTGCCTGAAGGTACTACTAATCCATTAGGTACTACTAAGGTACTACCTTATTCTAACTCCAGGATTAGAGATTTCCCCAGTCTACCTAGGTAATTTGAAGCAGATTGCTTTCCTTACAGTTCACTTAATTTGAGGTTACAGTTCTAAGAGTAGTGTGGTGTGCTGGACCCCTTTCTCCTTGTCCATCCCTTTGAAGCTGTTAATAACTGTTAAACTCTCAGCCACTATTTCCCAATCATCAAATGCTCCTTGGGAGAAAGAAGCTCTGAATGTTGGGGTTGGCAGTATGAATTTCTCTCTTCTCACAGATCTTAGCCTGGCAATTCTTCATTATCTTATTTGTTTTTAAAAGAGGTTTTGAGGATGACTATTATTTCCCACTGTCAGGAGTAAAAGCAAGGTTCTGGGTTCTGTTTGCTTCACCCGATCCTCCAGGTCTCCCACTCACTTTAAAAACTTATGGTAAATAGAGCTGTATAATTTATACTCTGGGACGGTACTGTGACAAATAAAAAATAAGTGTCTGGTCTTCTCCTCTAGTTAAAACCTTATTAGTCATGGAGCCTCTTATCTGAAAAGTTATACCACTTCCTAGGCCAAGACCACTGTACATAATCACAGAATACTCCATAATCTCTTATAGAGAAAATTTTATTACTGAAAAGATCACACAAAACAATGTTTCTGTATACAAAGTTCAAAAATGTGGAAAAGTTAATATTTACAACATTTTCCAAACAGTACAATAATTTCCTTTCTTACGCTTTCATAACAGAATGTTAATAGAGAAAAACAGTTCAAAAGCATCAGAAAACCTATTCAAGGAAACAGAATTGAAACAAAATTAAGAAAATTCTTTAACATTTTAAATTGTTATATAAAACACATTTCTTAAAATCAGGACTACATTTTTTTTCTATATTTGATTGGCACTAATATTGCTAACACACTTTTGAATGTTCAGCAAAATCTTACTTAGCTGCAGAAAGGAATTCTATAAAATATCTGAGGAAGAAACTGCACAAATACAGAGCATTTATAGTATTCCAAACATTCAAAAACAAAAGTACAAGCAACTGTAAATAGTCATAAAAATACAATCCTGGGTGGTCATGAAACATTAAAAGGAGAAAATCAATTGCACTTGGCTTAATTTATAAAAGAGTAATATTTCATCTACTGACCTTCAGGACATTTTATTTAAAAAATGCAAAAGGATCAGCAAGCAGCATGATACAATCCACACTGAACACTCTCAGTAAGCACCTTATTTCAGCTGAATAACAGATCTGTGAAACTCCCAGTACAATGAGACTTTATAAAATTCATACATTTACGGTAAGGTAGGATAAGAGGATTTTTAAAGTTGAATTCCTATTATAACACCTTTTGGTCTGTCAAATATTTTTCATACTGTAAGAGTATTATTTTAAATTTTTCTTAGAAATTCAGTGTAAAAGCTACCAAAGTAGTGCTAAAATGAGATCAGAATAACACAATCAAAAAAGCTGAAGAGATTTTCCAGCATGTCTTAAAAAAGTTAAAATACATATAAACTTATTTTCAAATATATAAAAAGATATAAAGGTAAGTTTTAAATACTTCAGCAAAGAAAAATCTTGATTTTATACCATAAAAGTGAAATAGTATATCTTAAACTACTTTTCACAGAATCTTCATAAATAGAAAATGAAGATTCCTCTAACTCCCTCCTCCCACACAACTTAAGGAATATTAACCCGCACATTTCTGCTTTTCCGGTGTATTGTTGTCATTACCCTCTGGGCGAACTGAGTCATACTATTCTCGGGATCTATTGTTTCCAGTGTAAAGTAGGCAATGCAGCCCAAAGTGCAAAAGAAGAAATAACAGTGATTCTGACAAGAAGCTACTGTCACCTCCAGTGTAACCAAACCTGCCTCTTAGTAATGGGAAGACCTGTTTCTTAAGCATCTGAGTGACTGCCGGTGCCCTGCTCTTTTCTAACTCCTGCAGCCGAGTGAATGAGCAGTGATGTGGAGCCTTTCAGGCTGCTTGGCTCTGGAGAACTGGGGACCGGCAGGTTGTTGCTCTGCACTGGGCCAGTTTCAGTGGTATCACTTTTCGGAGTTACCCTGGTAAAAGAACAAAAGTTGGTATACATACATACCAAAGCACAAACGTGATGTGATGTCCTTATAACTGCTATCTACTTTTCCTGAGTTTTACTGCCAACCAGTGTCCACCTTTATCAGAGGATAATTAACTAAATTCTTTATTATACTCTAACATCTCAAAATACAAATAATCTCTTTTCAAAATACAAGCTTCACTAACTTCAGAGACTTCATTAATCACTACCCATACATGGGCTGACCATAGTGTCTCATGGGGAATATTTAATAAGACAGGATTCCTGCCCTCCATTTACTGATTGATTTCCCACCACTGCTCAGACACTGTAAGACAACGGGAACACAAAGATGACTGAGACCTCAGTTCTGCCTTTGAGGAGTTTACAAATCTAGTGGAAAATAAGGTGTGTATCTAATTAGATCCACTATACAAAAGCTGTTGTAGAAACACAGAGAAGGTGCATTTTTGCCTAATTTGGCAAAGTGAGGCAAGACAACCTTGAGACCTTAAAGTAGTTAGCTGTCAATATTCTGACTAATTCAATGTTTACCTGTGTTTGGACCACCTATTACCATTCGAAAAAAACTCATTAAAGATAATGTCAATATCCTTTCATGTTCAGAAAATAAACACATTTCATAATCATCTTCATATAAAATGACAAATACCTTTAGACAGTACCATAATGTAGTACTAATTAAAACATAATAGCCTGTATTTCAGATGAGTCTTAAACATTTACCTAAATATACATCCAGCCCTTAACCATTACCATGGAAATGAACATTACATTTCCACTTGAACAATATAAATGAAGGCTCTTCTCTCAAAGCTAAGAATTAAACTATGAAATAGCATGTTTACAGGCTGAACCCAAACTTCCCTGGATTAGGAATATAAACATGTCATCTCAAAGTATGCTTCCTTTCCAGATTATTTTTTATACTTTAGTAAAAAACATATAATGAAGTATTCAAAAGATTCATGACTTAAGATAACAAAATCAAAGCTCACCTTCCTTCGCTCCGTGCACTTTCAGACACACTGCTCTTACCATTCACACTCCCTGACTGGCCTTTCTTGTTGGCCTGGTCCCCACAGAGCTTGGAGCTGGCTGCTGCTGGGGAGGCAGGTTCCCCACAGTCCTGTTCTCTTGATCTGGGGGTGTTCACCCCATCTGCTCTCACCTCTCTCACCGATGTTTCTGGCGAGGTTTGTATTTCTGTCAGAGTTTCCTGTCCTAAGTAATCATGGTTAGTGATTGTTACTGAAGAAGTGCCGTGATTTGCTGTAGCTCCTGTGCTAGTTCCCATGGATTTGGAAATGACCTTCAGCTTATGCGAACTTGATTTGTAGTGCTTCTTTTTGTGTTTGACTTTAGAATTGTGCTTTAAGAAAAACTCACATGATTCCTGTAGTACTCTTCGACTTTCACTGATTGGACTGCAAGAAATCCAAGGAGAGGATTTACCTGACTAGGTGATAGTAGAAGCCATAAAGCATAGCACATACATTGTGTCAAAAATCCTTATTCATTAAAGCTAGAAATTCTACATGATTTATATTATTTATAAAGTTCAGGATCATAAACACTATGAGATAAGAGTAGATTGCCACAAAGTGAAATTTTTGCGCCTACAATGTTAGTTGCTTCTGTCAGCATAAAGAGGAGCCTGGTAAGAAAGTAAATAGGCAAAATCAAAGGAAGAGGGCAAGAAAAAACAAAGTAACGTTAAATGGGGGATTATATGTGTACCCTAAAATATATTAAATATAAAAGTAAAAGAAAGGACATAGAATATAACTAATGGTCTTTATTTAAATTTGTTTTCTTTCTGTCATTAAAATTAGCAAGTTATACTAAAGTTAGTGTGGATATGTAAATATGGGATAGACACATAATAATAATGCAAAAAAAAGTCCAGTTAAATGCAATTCTTCAGACTTCAAAAACTTATTTATGAAAGTTCTACAGTTGTGAAATTTTCACCACAAAAAAAGCTCATTAATCAAAGCAATGGAGAAGTTAAAAAAACTCTATAGTACTTTGATGATAGACTGTATACAATGTATATTATATATAATAACTAAAGTGGACTATTTACTTATGTTAATCTACTATATGGTTAAAGAATATTTTTTTAATTTTTTACCATCTTTGGCAAGGTAAAGAAGTGATATTTTAAGTCAGTGTGTGTAATAAAACTTAGAGGTAGTGAATAATGATCATACATCACACTTGAATCACACTTCATAGGTTTCCGTTTCCTTGTACATAATTGACCTTATTTAATCTTTTATCATTAATGAAAAAGAACAAAATTATTAAAAATGCTGCATGCAAAATAATGAATCAAATGATGGCAGTAATAATACTAGATATATAATGAGCCATGGAAATAAAAAGCACACATTCTACAACTTTCATTTAAATTTCAATAGAACAGTGTATCTCAAAGACTATTATAAAAAAAGGCCAAAATAAAGCATATTTCTCCATGAAAAAGATTTCCAAACTTGAAAGAACAGTTGATACAATGAAACTCAGTACAATGATAATTTGAACATTTCCTTGGTAATTGATCTATTTAAAAACAGTATCTGATAATTTAACAGGGTCTTACTCTCTCTTGCGATTTCGTTTAAAAAACCCAACCCATTCTGTGCATGTCTTTTTGCTTCCAACCCAGAAGACAGCAGAGATGCCAACAATTAATGTCATCAGATATTTTATCATAAATAAAGCCAATTCTGGTCGAGTTTCTGTTTTTGCCTACAAAAAAAAATAGTGAATAATCAAAATTTCAATGATATACCTTAGAGAAAAGTCTATATAGTCAATGTAAAACTTAAAACAATGTTAATCTCCCATCTGTTCTATTATAAGTTTGCTATAACATAATATAATGAATACTGCTTTAAGTATAATACATACCTCCTGAAGTTCTGAACAAAGAACTTTTTTCTGTGTATGAAAATATATAGCTAGAAAGGGAAAAACACTTAAATATGCTAAAAAAATTTATCTATTTTCCTTTACTACAACCTACCAAAAATACATTTAAACTCATTAAACAATATACTTAAGTATTTATTCACTGTGCATGTTTGTTATAAAAATAGTAAAATAAGTATCAGTAAAATGTGGAAATTTTATAAAAATTAAATCACACTTTTCTTTCAAGCACAAACTTTCAAATATTTTTAAATGTTCCACAAGTGCCAAAATACTACATACTCTGTATTATATTTTGCTTTTTCCACTTTGTAATATTTCTTGGAGACCAATCTATATTAGCATAAATAGAGCTCTTTAGTCTTTTTCTATTCCATTTTGCCTATGAAGTGTAAATTATTCAATTACTCCTATTAATGGAAGTTTAGGTTATTTTCAATATATTGGGAATTGCAAATAATATTGCAGTGACTATCTTTGTATGTATGTAATCTCTCACATTTGTGAGCAGATCTGTTTATGAATTCCCAGAACAGCAGGATAAGAGTATGTGCATTTTAAATAATATTGTCAAAAGCTTTCCACAGGTTGAACTAACTCAATAGCAAAGTCTGAGAATGTGTATTTTGCCAGTTTCACTAATATAGCACTTATAAAAACTTTAAATGTTTGCCATGTCCTAAGTACGAATATAATTTTATTATAATTTGCATTTCTCTTATATAACATTTTTCACATGTTTAAGAATAGCTCTTTTATTCTCCTCTCTGAACTCTTTTCATATCCTTTTCCCATTTTTATATCAGATTCTTGGTCTTTTTCTTATTCATCTATAGGAACTCTTTATAAAGTAAAGGAATTAGCCCTTGAATTATGATGTGATGTGTAAATAAATTTTTCCAATTAGTCTTCTTACTTTGATTAAGGTGGGTTTTTTTGTCATGCAGAATCTTAAAATTTTTTTTTACTGAGTCAAATTTAGCAATCTTTTCTTTCATAGTTCCTGAATTTTATATACTTATAAAATCCTTCTCCACTTTAAGAATAGAATTTTCTCATTTTATCTTCTAGTACTTCATAGTTTTTTTTTACATGAAACGTAGTTTTTAAAAATAGTAAGACCTCAGAACATTTTTAGCAGTATATAGTAGTTCTTTTTTCTCTTCTAGTTTGCCAAAAATACTGAGGAATCTAGGAGACATTTAATATACCGGGATCACTTTAGAACAGCTCCTTTATTAAATATATAGTGAAAATTGACTGGGTTATGGACTACGGACAGTGTGTGAGGCAAATAAAACCATTATCTCCACACATCAGTCTATAAAACAGGCTCCACTGTGTTTGTAACTCATTAACTTTCTATAATGTAAATTATTATGGAAAATAATTCAGTTCACACATTATTTGATTTGCTACTCACATTCAATATGAGTTCATACCATAAATATTCAAGAAAAATGTATTAAAATCCATTAAAAACAAAACAATGTTTCTAATTAAAACCTCTACTGAAATGTTTTAAGAGATTTTCTATTTTCAGAGACTTACTTTTTAATCCTAAAAACACCACCTTTATACTAATCAGAAGAAGCATCAGAAACCTGTAAAACATACTTTGTTTCAACTGTGCTTTTTTTCAGTTAAGAAATGACAGGATGGTTTAGACAAAAATTAAGTTCTGTTTCATAGGCATATACTAAGCAAAACTATATAGAATGATACAATCAAATTAAATTTACCCAAATAAGGTTTTCCCCTACTAACTGAATAAAAAACAACTCCCCAATTCAGAAACTACTTCCCTTTTGCTATTATAAGACCTGTTCTTTATTACTATTAATCTGTCATTGCAACCCAATTTAATTTTTAAAAGAATAGCTTATAGGAGGCACTTTACTATTGTAACTGAAGTTAAACTTGAGGAAAGAACTCTTGAGACACTTAACCTGGTTTCAACTAATGCACAGGGAACTAGCTATTGAATTTTATCACCTGAACCTAACTTTATGTTAATGACTAATCCAAGTATATGTCAAGGAAACATTTTCTATGTTACAATAGCGAATAATACAAATGATCTTTTACCTGATAAGGACATGGGATATGGTACTGACGACAATGGTCAGAGACCCAAGTTATCTCCCAGGTAATCCTGTTCACTTGCTCATAGACATAACATCCAAGAAGTGTGACTAATGGCACAAGATACAGGCCACTGAAGACTCCAATTCGAATCATAAATTTCTTCAGTTTCTCTTGGTTCCGGCCATCATGTTGTATAACTTGCCGAACATGATTTAGGGAAATAATGCCAGCTAACAGAAGAGATAGCCCAACAAACACACACACGCACAGTGGCAAGAGTACAAAGTAGCGAGAAGCATCCAGGTCGTAAAGACCCACAAAGCAAACTCCACTAATGTTGTCTCCCTCAACTTTGTTCATAGCAAGAAGCATAACAGTCAGAAAACCTGGTATTCCCCATGCAACAGCGTGAAACCACACTGCTTTTTGTTCAATGGCTTCACAACTCCATTTTCTTCCTGCAGCTAAGAACCAAGTATTGGTAAGAATAACCCACCACACAGTGCCAGCCATTGTGAAAAAATACAAAAACATAAACAAAACAGTGCAAGCCTTATTTTGAGAGCCTAGAACTACTGTGTCACCAAATTCTAGCTTCTCATCTGCCTTATTGCAGGCTGTGCTATTACCTAGCAAAAATCCAATAAAGTATGTAAGAGATACAATGCTGTAGCAGACAGAGTAATATATAATTGGTCTCTCCGGGTATCTGAATCTTTTAACATCAATTAAGAAAGTAAGGAATGTGAAGAGAGTTGCACAAAGACAAAATATTGAAACTATTCCAATAAAACTTTTTGCAAACTCCAGCTCATCACTTTTAAAATACATGTTGGGGCATGGAGGTGCACACTGGTCAATTCCGAGAAACTTATAGCCTTGTCCCCCAGAAGTCTTAAGATGCCTTGGACACCAAAACCCAATGTCTCTTTGGACTTGTTCTGTTTTCTTCTGATCATCAAGAAACTCTGTGTGGGGATCAAAAGTTACAGGAACAGTCTCATCACAGTACTGTAATCTGTAAAGATTATAAAAATTAAATATATGAAGTCAACATTTTTACTGATTCACTATTTTAATGCTATGCTTTCCAACTATGAAATATTTCCTTATACATTCACAATTGATGGGAAGACATACTAACTTAAAAGATTATAGGCTAGAGTTATGTAGAAAGTTTGGAAGTTGACTAAAAACTTGTTCTTTAGGAGGCCTCAACACACTAATGTATGTTAAATACAAGGAAAATAAGCATGAAAATTCTCTTATTCAAAAACCAATTAGTTAATCATTTTTTAAAAATTTCTGCTTTCAAGATTAAATATTTAAGAAGAATTTATCTTAATTGATAGTCTCCAGACAAAAAAGTGTGGGCTTATCTGTTTATAGCATATGAAATATGAAGTATTGGGGAAATTCATTTTTGTTTTCTAATACCCATGAACAAAGTGGATCAACTATATGACTAAGGTGATGACAACTAAAATGAGTGAAATGAGATCCTTTCCTTTCTTTGACTGACAGGGTAGAGTTCAAGTGAACTCTAAGTTCTTAAAGAAAGTCAAGAGGATCACCAAGAGATAGGCTGAGGACCAGCTTAACTCACTTCACCATTTTGTTTCAGTTTGGCTGGTTTTCATTGTTGGTGGGGCTTTTTTTTCTTTTTTTGAGGTATAATTGACATACAATATTATATTAGTTTCAAGTGTAAAACATAACGATTTGACATTTATATACATTGCAGAAAGGTCACCATAATAAACAATTTCCATCTGTCACCTTGCAAATTCAATACAACACTACTGACTATATTCCCCATGCTGTACATTACATCCCCATGACTTATTTTATAACCAGAAATTTGTACTTCTTGACTCCTTTGTTTATGGCTGACCTGACTGATATACAGGGATATTTCTGTTTTGTGCAGAACTTTACTACTGAGTTGAGTTTCTACATATAATTTTAGAGGATCTATATAGTTTAAAAATTAATGGGGGTTTTTACTGAGAAAGCAATTTAGGTACGCTTAGATAAGAACTGAAAATAACAAATGTCCATAAAAAGAACACATATATCTACTATACTTTCAAAACTTAATATTATGTCAGTTTTGCCTTGTATCTTTTTAAATGAACAATATAACACAGATCAATTGGAGCCCCTTTGTGGTCCTATTTCCTTTTTTCTCTCCCCCAAAATACTCATTGCCACAAGTTCAGTTTTTATTCTCCTTTTGCATTTTAAAATGTTACTATGTTACTTTCTAACCATAATGTTATATAGTATTGTTTCACAGGTTTTGAATTTTATATAAATGACATCATGTTGCATATAACTTCCTTTTTTTACTTAACACTATAATTTTTAGATTTATCCATGTCTTTAGAGGGGGGTGATGAACTTTATCAACTGTATGGTGGTAGTCTAGTGCGTAAGTACATCACAGTTATTACTCATTCTCCTATAATGGACTTTTTAGCCACCTTCCCATTTTTTAAAAACTAGGAATAATGCTGCCATCAGTATTCTTGTGCATGATTGTTTGTGTAAAAGTGTCTATAAAAGGGATTCCTACAAAATAGCAGTAGACTCATAGACACTCAGAAAGGACTAGTGGTTATCAAGGGGGAGGCACTGAGGTGGGTCAGGGGAGGGTGAAGGGGATAAGGGGCACAATAATCCATAATCACAATATAAGCTGGTCACCAGGGTGGTAGTACAGCACGAAGAATACAGTGAATGATTCTGTAACGTCTTACTACATTAAAAGATAGTAACCACACTAGAGGGGCTGAGGATTTAATAATATGGGTTAACTGTTGAACCACTATGCTGTATATTTGAAACCAACATAAGATTATATATCAAGGATACTTAAAAAAAAAGAAGTAAAAGGGGATTCCTAGGATGTAGGGTATGTGCATCCTCAACTCTACTATACATTACCAATTGTTCTCAGAAATGATTATGCAACTGCAAAGTAAGAGTTCCACAAAGGCAGTCTGCAGATAAACAAAAAGCCAGATTTATAATAATTCTTCCCAGATTTTATTACATGAGGTCCCATTATATCAGTAGAATATTTCAAATTATAAGCCCCCAGTGTCTAGAGAATAGGAGACAAAAGTAATTAATCAAGACTCATGTGCAAAAAAATTATAAATTAATTTCCCCCCAATTTGGATCAAAGGTCCCTTAAATGTTCTCATAGAATTATTGTATCTAATATAGTTATAATATATATTTATTATTATAATTATTTAAAAAATATTATCTGTTCCTCCCACCCCATTATAACTTCCTACTACCAGCCTGTTTTTTGCTCACCATTGTGTCTTCTACACTTATTACCACAGTGGCTGGCATATATTAACTGTGCAATAAACATTTGTTGAATTAAATAATGAAAGCCTGTCACTAACATTCTAGAAAACTAATACCAATATTAAGATATCATTAGTAGCTTTCAGTTGAAAACATAATTTACCTGTCACATTCAAGTTCCTCAGGCCATCGGATACCAAAAGTATCAATTAATTTTTTGCAATCAGAATATACTTTCTCACAAAATTTACGACAAGGTGGAACCACATGAATTTGCTCTGTGCAGGTTGGTACAAAAGCTTTGCAAATGAAAGTTTCAACATCTGGTGAACATTCCAGATTTGCAAGAGGAAGAAAATGCTAATAAGAAAAACAACAAAGTAAGGTTAGAAAACATTTTAATAACAAATGAATGAAATTAATTCATATACTATTTCAAGTATATCTTTTCACTTATACTCCAAAAGAATCTTTGAATTATCACTCTCAATATAATTAAATTTTGAGGAGATAATTTTGTTTAATCTCTTAGACTTATGAATCCTTCATACACAATGGAATATTATTTTTTATTCAATTATACATATTTCAAGAAGAAATGCTAAATCAAAACAAATCAAAAACAGAAGTTGATTGCTAGGTGAAATAAATTACACAAATACTCAATTTGTAAGTATATGCTGATACCTTAACACTGTACTGAGCATTGTAGAGAGTAAAGGAATGTTGGAGCAGAAGGAACAGCATGAAAAAGTTGTGAGGCTCACAAGAACATGGTATGTTCAGGGCAAGAAATTCAGTATGGCTAGAACGTAAGGTCAAAGAGGTAGAGTCAAGGACAAAGTAGAGAGAGGTAAGATGGAGAGGTACACTGGACCAGATCATAGAGAATACAAATGACATGCTAAGTTGCTTAGATTTAAAAATAAAGGAATGGAATACTATTGGAGAGTTTTAAGCAAGAAGTGCCTCTATAGTCTAAGAGCTGAGTTTGAATCCTAGTCTCATTTACTGGCCATACAACTTTGTCAAGTTTCTTAACTATTCTGTGCCTTAGTTCTTCATCTGTAAAATGGCAATAATAATAATGATATCTGTCTCATAAGACTGTCATGAATACTGAGTTAATAAATGTAAAGCACTTAGAAGAGTGTCTGGCATATAGTAAGCACTCAATAACATTATTGTGATATTTACAGAGTGTAGATAGGTTGTGGATAAACCTGTTAGATTAACCACCTATGTCTATCTTTCTTCCCTCCTTGCTTCCTTACTAAAATGATAATGAAGAAAAAGAAGGTATTGATCCACCAGTAAGTGGGAAGAAGGGACTACATTAGCATATCTAAGTTTTCCAGAGAACAAAAACAAAAGCCCCAAATTTTTAAAAACAGAAAGCTATGAGAGGTGTTAAGAGATTAAAGGGACCTGGGGTGGATTACAAAGTAGGAGTGGATGAATTTAGATGAGAATGCACTTACTGGCCAGAGAGAATCTATGTTCTCAGTTCTTGGAGACTCAGTTCTATAAGGTACCAAGTAGTGCAAAAGGCTAAAACTGGAGGAATGTTTACTCAACAGTTCCTTTCTCTGGGCTCCCATCACTGGCCCCCTACCCCAGAAAGCTGTATGACCACTGCATTCTACCAGGGCTGCTTCCAGGAGAAACGGAGCTAGAGATGTTCTGCACGTGAGATATCAGGCACAGAGCAGGAGGAAGATACACCACAGAGAGAGGGGGCACTGAATAACAGTCTATCTACAGAAACTTGAAGGCCTTGTCTTCCTTTTCCTGCTCTCTTTCCAGAAGGATGACACACAGGCACATAATCACAGTCTTTGAAAAACCTGAAGAGTCCAGAAGAAAGACCTCTACACATTGACAATGACAAAGCTAGCTGCCCTGGAGCTCTCCTTACTATGAAGCCCACCAATAACAAGCCCCATTCATGCACATGGAGCTTTTTAGCGCCCCCACAATATACATTGGCAGCCAAAGATAATCAGGCATTTGAAGAAAGCCTCCCATATGAAAGCGAGACCAAAACAAGGAAACAGATAATAGGAAATTTAGAGAAAAGAGATATTATTCAGGGAACAGACAAAAAAAACAAATCACAAAACAAAAACTTTAGTATCTTATATGACAAGCTATTGCATCCATTTGAAAAGAAGAGGATGCCATGGAAAATTAAAATAATAAGATAGCTGAAATAAAAAAACTCTACAGAAAGATTAGAAGAAGAGCCCGAGGGAAGAGATGGTCAATCAGACAATCAGAGAGAAAATCCTCCCCATCAGAAGGTCTTCTAAGTATCCAACACCTGACAAAGGTGTTACAGAAAGAACAACAGGGAAAAGTGAGTTGGGAGTGATAATCGAATAAAGAATATAAGAACATTTCTCAGAACAGAAGTGTTCTAGTTTCCAAACTGAAAAGGCTGGTATCACACTGAAAGCCTACTACTAACACATTTCTGGGCTAAAACTTCAGTCAATTACCTCTTGTTTGTAGAAATCTCTCTCACATTCTCCTCTCTTTTCAAATCCTCAATTCCACACTCCTTTATCCCAGTTAATGATTTTGTTACTAGTTCACTGAGAAAAAGGAAATAACCAGATAATGTCCTCATCCCTCACCAAATGTACCAACCTCCCTGCACCTTATCCACCTCCTCTGCCTTCACTACTTCAATGGATGCACTGCTTGAACTCATACTCACCAAGTCTTCCATTTGTACACTGGATCCCTCCCCACTGGCCAAGGACTTTGCTTCTGCAATTGTCTCCCATTCTTGTAATAATTTCTCCCCATCTCTAGGCTATAGTGATTCCTCTATAAGACAAACTTGCTCTATTCTCTCCCACCATAAAAAAACAATAATATCTTTCCTTGACTCCACATCCCAATCCCCATCCAGCCATTGTTCCATTTTCCTGTTCCCCTTTACAGAAAAATTGCTCAAGAGTTGTCTTTACTTTTTCCAATTCTGTTTTTTCCATTCCTTCTTGAGCCTACTTTTCAATCAGATTTTGTCCCCACACTTCAATGAAACTGCTTATCAGAGTCACCAATAAACTCTGCATTGTCAACTCCAGTGGTTAATTCTGAGGCCTTATCATACTCAACTCTTAACAACATTTGACAGAGTGAATCCTGCCCTCCTGAGAAACATTTTTTCAATTGTCTTCTAGAACACAAACTCTTATGGATCTACCTCATTGGCTGTTTCTTTTCTGATCCTCTTCCATTTCCCAATGGTAAATTCTAAAATGCTCTAGAACTCAATCCCCAGAGTTCTACCATATCTGTATCATTCCTCATGGGAAACTCATCAACGAACCATGGTATTAAATACCAACTATACATGAAGGATTACCAAATTTATCTCTGACCCCCATCTCTCCTGTGAGCCCAAGACTTGAATGACCACCTGCTTCCTGGACATCTTGCCTATCAACATGTATCTCAAACCCAATATATCCAAAACACAGCTCAATCCCACTGCATCCTATCCCCCAAACACTACCTCGGTCTTCCCCATCTCAGTCAAGTGTTGCCATCATTTACCAAGCTGCTCAGTCCAAAAATCTAAAGATTCATTCCTTACTCCTCTCTTTCTCCGACCCCATATCCAATCCATCAGTACACTCTGTATAATTCAACTCTGACCATTTCTCACTACATCTAAGCCACTACATATTTCACCTGGACTTACTGAAATAGACTCCAAATAGGTCTCACTACTTAACACTCTTGGGAATCTTACAGTCAATTTCCATACCAATCCATGCTCCCATTAATGTGACTCTTTAAAATGTAAGTTTGTGCTGTTCAAAAGACTCTAACAGAACAAACTCCAAAGTTCTTACCAAGTCCTATGAGGCCTTAAATTCCCTGGTCTCTGGTTACACATCCAATTTAGGTTCCTACCGCTCTTTTCTCTTATTCACTCCATGGACAGCAAACTGGCCTTTTGCTTGTCATCATTCCATGTGTATTTCTGCTTCAGAATCTTTGTGTTTGCCATCCCTTCACCTAGAACACTCTTCCACCAGACAGTCACGTGGCTTGTGTTCTCACTGATTTGGGTCTCTGCTCATCTGAGTGAGACATTTCCTGTCCACCCTATGTAAAAAATTATCCTGTCATTCTCTGTTCTATTACTCTGTTTGTATTTATAGTCCTCATTTGTATCTAACATTTCATTATATACTACTCTATTTCTTAATTTATGCCTTCCTAGAAGAATGTAAATTCCATGAGGGGAAGGGATTTTGGCACTCCTATATCCCTAGTGTCTAGAATTGTGTGTGTGTGTGTGTGTGTGTGTGTGTGTGTGTGTAATTTCTCTAAATATTTATTAAATAAATGAATGACTATCCAGAACAATGAATGAACAATGACAAGGCATATCAATAAAAAATTTCAGAGCATCAAGATAAAGAGCTCATAGATATTTCCAGATAGAAAAAACAGGTCACATACAAAGGAATTAAATTCTGAATATTTGATAATATTGATAGAGAAGGGTGAGCAGGGGCTGTTGCTTTTCTGTTAAAAGGCTTGAACAGTGAGAGATTTTTCCCAGCTTTATTCAGGTATAATTAATGCATGATAAACTTAACATGTACAAAGTATACATTTTGATGGGTTTTGAAACCATTACCACAATCAAGATAATAAATATCTGATGCTAGGAGACAATGCAGAAATAACTCTGAAATTATGAAAGAGTATTACTTTCAACCCAGAATAATTCTATACCTAACTGAACATTTAGATGAGGGCAAAATAATTACCTTTTTTGAATAAAAGGTTTTAACTTTTAAGTAGCCCTTTTTAGGAAGCAACTAGAAAATGTAGTATTTCTAGAACCAATTGAAAAAGCATATGAATAAACCAGGAAGGAAAATGACATGGGACCCAAACTCAGGAATTAGTTGATCAAACACTGAAGAATGGCAAGAGAAAGCCTCAGGCACAATAGATAAGTATTTAGTTCAGAAAGCAAGCAGAGCATATTGATAGAAGTAGATAGTTGAAGGAGGAAGGTCTCCAAGTGGATGGGAATGGAATTTGGAACTGACAGATTATATGATATTCTAAGCATCTGAGAAAATTGCTACCATATATCTAACAAGTCTGTTGGGATATCTGAAAAATATTAGCCATAGGTACATAGAAAACAAAGCAAATGGGGGAAAATGCAATTACTGCATTAACTATGAGGGGATGGTTTTTAAAAAAATAAATAAATGCAATCAAGGTATACTACTTGACTCAGCAATGCATGATATTTAATATTCCTAGTAATGCTAGCACTGACTACTGATTTAACCAACAATTGTATTAGGACGTTGGGAGGAGTATAAGTGGTGGAGTAAGAGAAGTAAATTATCTACCCTAACAGGAAAGAATTAGAACATGGCCTATGTATCAGAAGAACACCTAAAAGAGTAAAAAGTGGCTGCTGCCTTTTTAAAAGAGCAGCGGAATGAATGGGGCGATGATCTGGGGTAGGAACAGAGAAGGGTAGGCAGGGACATTGCTTTTCTGTTAAAAGGCTTTAACACAGAGTTTTCTTCCAGCTTTATTCAGACATAATGTGTGATAAACTTAACATGTATAAAATGTACACTTTGATGGGTTTTGAAACTATTATCACAAAGTAATCAATATACTCATCACCATCAAAAGTCTCCTTTAGCCCCGTGGTAATCCTTCCCTCTTATTTCCCTCCTTACCCCTTCCTCCTGCCCAAACCTCCCTGGAAACACTGATCTGCTTTCTGTCATTACAGAGTGGTATTTTCTGTAATTTTACATAAGTGGAATCATACAGTATATATTCTTTTTTGTCTGGCTTCTTTCACTCAGCATAATTATTTTGAGATTCATCCATGTAACTCTAGCTCATTCTTTTAACTGCTGAGTAGTATTCTACTGATGACTATGCCATCATTTGTTTATCCATTCACCTACTGATGGACAGTTTGAAGTCCCCATGGGACATGTGAGTGGGTATCTACTAGTAGGCAGTTAAGTAGAGTCTGCAGGGGAAAAACTTTAGGGTAAGGACACAAATTTGGAAGTAATCATCATAAAAATGGTAACTAAAATATTGAATGAAATTACCCAAAGAGAACATGTAGTGTAAGACAGGATGAAAATTCTGATTAAAGGAGAATGCACTGAACTTATATATTAACATTTTCTTCCTCTCCAAAAGCCAACGAAATGAAAGAAAAAGTTTAAATATAAAAAGAAAATCTAATATAGGAGAAGCCAAGATGGCGGCATGAATAGGGCAGCAGAAATCTCCTCCCAAAACCATATATATTTTTGAAATTACAACAAATACAACTATTCCTAAAAGAGAGACCAGAAGATACAGTACAACAGCCAGGCTACATCTACATCTGCAAGAACTCAGCACCTCACAAAGGGGGTAAGATACAAGCCAGGGAACCAAGCGCTCCCCCAACCCCAGCCCACTAGTGGGAGGAGAGGAGTCGGAGCAGGGAGGGGGTGGAAGCACAGGACTGCTGAATAACCAGCTCTAGTAATTCCCACTGGGAGCACAGACACACAGTGCATGGTGTGCTGGATATTAGGGAGGGGATATTAGGATATTAGGGAAACAGAACAATAAAATCTGCGAGTGGGTCTCCACAGCCGGCGCCCCTGGGACAAAAGAAAAGCAAGTGCTTTTTGAAAGTCTTAAAGGGACAGGGGCCTCATAGCTGGACGGCAGCATCCCGGCACACTCAGCCTAGCAGCTGGGAATCCTGGGGAACTCCAGGCGCCCTAATCCCCTGGGCGACAGCGCAGCTCTGAAGCCACTCACGGCAATAAACAGTCTCCCATCCATTCGCCCTCTGGCATGGCCCTGCCATAGCAGGGGAGCAGCCTGAGAGCAGCTGCGCCCATAGCAGCCACCCAAAGCCTCCTCCGCAGCCACCTGGGCCAGACTCAGAGGCCCCGCCAGTGTGCGGCAGCCCAGCACAGACAGAAGAAGCTGGGACAGGGCGTGAAAGGACACTGTTCTCGCAGGAAAGCACACCTGGTGTGCCTGCCTCTCCCCGCGGGGCTCTGGGCTGCCCCACCAGCTGACCCGCCCACTGCAGCTCAGGAAATAAAACCAGAAGCTGCTCCCCATGTGCGGTACGTTTTTCTCCCAGCTGACACATGTGCCAACTGCCTACGACTACCTCTATCGCCATGAAAAGGCAGAAGAACTTGATCCAGTCCAGATTTACCCAGAGAACCCCTGAAAGGGAGCCTGGGGAGATAGATTTAACCAATCTTCCTGAAAAATAATTCAAAATAAAGGTCATAAGCATGCTGATGGACCTGCAGAGAACTATGCAAGAGATAAAGGATCAAGTTAGGGGGCAGAATACAGAAATAAAACAATCTCTGGAAGGACTTAGGAGGAGACTGGATGAGGTGCAGGAAGCCGTTAATGGAATAGAAATGAGAGAACAGGAATACAGAGAAGCTGAGGCAGGGAGAGATAAAAGGATCTCCAGGAATGAAAGAATATTAAGAGAACTATGTGACCAATCCAAATAGAACAATATTTGTATTATAGGGGTACCATAAGGAGAAGAGAAAAAGGGATAGAAAGTGTCTTCGAAGAAATAATTGTTGAAAACTTCCCCAAACTGGGGGAGGAAACAGTCTCTCAGACCATGGAGGCCCACAGAACACCCTACACAAGGGACACAAGGAAGATAACACCAAGACATATAGTAATTAAAATGGCAAAGATCAAGGACAAGGACAGAGTATTAAAGGCAGCCAGAGAGAGAAAAAAGGTCACCTACAAAGGAAAACCCATCAGGCTATCATCAGACTTCTCAACAGAAACCTTACAGGCCAGAAGAGAATGGCATGATACATTTAATGCAATCAAACAGAAGGGCCTAGAACCAAGAATACTGTATCCAGCATGATTATCATTTAAATATGAAGGAGGGATTAAACAATTCCCAGACAAGCAAAAGTTGAGGGTATTTGCCTCCCACAAACCACCTCTACAGGGTATTTTAAAGGGACTGCTCTAGATGGAAGCCCTCCTAAGGCTAAATAGATGTCATGAGAGAAAATAAAATCACAGCAAAGAAAGACCAACCAAAAACTAACTAAAGGCAAAAAATAAAATCAACTACTCACAAAAGCAGTCAAAGGAAACACAAAAGAGTACAGAATAAAACATCGAACATATAAAGAATGGAGGAGGAGGAGTAAGAAGGGAGAGAGAAATAAAGAATCATCAGACTGTGTTTATAATAGCTTAATAAGCAAGTTAAGTTAGACAGTTAGATAGTAAAGAAGCTACCCTTCAACCTTTGGTAACTATGAATCTAAAACCTGCAATGGCAATAAGTACATATCTTTCAATAATCACCCTAAATGTAAATGGACTGAATGCACCAATCAAAGGACACGGAGTAATAGGATGGATAAAAAAGCAAGACCCATCTCTATGCTGCTTACAAGAGACACATCTTAAACCCAAAGACATACACAGACTAAAAGTCAAGGGATAGAAAAAGATATTTCATGCAAACAACAGGGAGAAAAAAGCAGGTGTTGCAGTACTAGTATCAGACAAAATAGACTTCAAAACAAAGAAAGTAACAAGAGATAAAGAAGGACATTACATAATGATAAAGGGGTCAGTCCAAAAAGAGAATATAACCATTATAAATATATATGCACCCAATATAGGAGCACCAACATATGTGAAACAAATACTAACAGAATTAAAGGAGAAAATAGAATGCAATGGATTCATTTTAGGAGACTTCAACACACTACTCACTCCAAAGGACAGATCCACCAGACAGAAAATAAGTAAAGAGACAGAGGCACTGAACAACACACTAGAACAGATGGACCTAATAGACATCTACAGAACTCTACACCCAAAAGCAGCAGGATACACATTCTTCTCAAGTGCACATGGAACATTTTCCAAAACAGACCACATACTAGGCCACAAAAAAAGCCTCAGTAAATTCAAAAAGATTGAAGTTCTACCAACCAACTTCTCAGACCACAAAGGTATAAAACTAGAAATAAATTGTACAAAGAAAACAAAAAAACACATGGAGGCTTAACAACATGCTCCTAAATAATCAATGGATCAATGACCAAATTAAAATAGAGATCGAGCAATGTCTGGAAACAAGTGACAATAACAGCACAAAGCCTCAACTTCTGTGGGACGCAGCAAAGGCAGTTCTAAGAGGAAGTATATACCAATCCAGGCCTTTTTAAAGAAGGAAGAACAATCCCAAATGAATAGTCTAATGTCACAATTATTGAAATTGGAAAAAGAAGAACAAATGAGGCCCAGAGTCAGCAGAAGGAGGGACGTAATAAAGATCAGAGAAGAAATAAATAAAATTGAGAAGAACAAAACAACAGAAAAAAATCAATGAAACCAAGAACTGGTTCTTTGAGAAAATAAACAAAACAGATAAGCCCCTAGCCAGACTTATTAAGAGAAAAAGAGAATCTACACACATCAACAGAATCAGAAATGAGAAAGGAAAAGTCACAACAGTAAACCACAGAAATACAAAGAATTATTAGAGAATACTATGAGAATCTATATACTAACATGCTGGAAAACCTAGAAGAAATGGACAACTTCCTAGAAAAATACAACCTTCCAAGACTGACCAAGGAAGAAACAGAAAATCTGAACAGACCAATTACCAGCAAAGAAATTGAAGCACTAATCAAAAAACTACCCAAGAGCAAAACCCCCGGGCCAGATGGATTTACCTCGGAATTTTATCAGACATACAGAGGAGACATAATATCCATTCTCCTTAAAGTTTTCCAAAAAATAGAAGAGGAGGGAATCTTCCAAACTCATTCTATGAAGCCAGCATCACTCTAATACCAAAACCAGGCAAAGAAACCACCAAAAAAAAAATGACAGAACAATATCCCTGATGAACATAGATGCAAAAATACTCAAAATATTAGCAAACCAAATTCAAAAATACATCAAGAGAATCATACACCATGATCAAGTGGGATTCATCTCAGGGATGCAATGATGGTACAACATACGAAAATCCATCAACATCATCCACCACATCAACAAAAAGGACAAAAACCACATGATCATCTCCATAGACGCTGAAAAAGAATTCAACAAAATTCAACATCCATTCATGATAAAAACTCTCAACAAAATGGGTATAGAGAGCAAGTACCTCAACATAATAAAGGTCATATATGAAAAACCCACAGCCAACATCATACTTAACAGCGAGAAGCTGAAAGCTTTTCCTCTAAGATCAGAAACAAGACAGGGATGCCCACTCTCCCCACTGTTATTCAACATCGTACTGGAGGTCCTAGCCATGGCAATCACACAAAACAAAGAAATACAAGGAATCCAGACTGGTAAGGAAGAAGTCAAATTGTCACTATTTGCAGATAACATGATATTGTACATAAAAAAACCCTAAAGACTCCACTCCAAAACTGCTAGAACTAATATATGAATTCAGCAAAGTTGCAGGATACAAAGTTAATATGCAGAAATCTGTTGCTTTCCTATACACTAACAATGAACCAATAGAAAGAGAAATCAGGAAAATAATTCCATTCACAATTGCATCAAAAAGAATAAAATACCTAGGAATAAAACCTAACCAAGGAAGTGAAAGATCTATACCCTGAAAACTACAGGGCACTCTTAAGAGAAATTAAAGAGGACACTAACAAATGGAAACTCATCCCATGCCTTTGGCTAGAAAGAATTAATATTGTCAAAATGGCCATCCTGCCTAAAGCAATCTATGGAGTCAATGCAATCCTTATCAAAATACCAACAACATTCTTCAACGAACAGGAACAAATAGTTCTAAAATTCATATGGAACCACCAAAGGCCCTGAATAGCCAAAGCAATCCTGAGAAGGAAAAATAAAGTTGGGGGGATCTTGCTCCCCAACTTCAAGCTCTACTACAAAGCCACAGTAATCAATAAAATTTGGTACTGGCACAAGAACAGACCCACAGACCAGTGGAACAGAACAGAGACTCCAGATATTAACCCAAACATGTATGGTCAATTAATATACGATAAAGGAGCCATGGATATACAATGGGGAAATGATAGCCTCTTCAACAGCTGGTGTTGACAAAACTGGACAGCTACAAGTAAGACAATGAAACTGGATCATTGTCTCACCCCATACACAAAAGTAAATTCAAAATGGACCAAAGACCTGAATGTAAGTCATGAAACCATAAAACTCTTAGAAAAAAACGCAGGCAAAAATCTCTTGGACATAAACATGAGCGACTTCTTCATGAACATATCTCCTCGGGCAAGGGAAACAAAAGCAAAAACAAGTGGGACTATATCAAGCTGAAAAGCTTCTGTACAGCAAAGGACACCATCAATAGAACAAAAAGGCATCATATGATATGGGAGAATATATTCATAAATGACAGATCCGATAAAGGGTTGACATCCAAAATATATAAAGAGCTCACCCATCTCAACAAACATAAAGCAAATAAACCAATAAAAAAATGGGCAGAGGAGCTGAGCAGACAGTTCTCCAAAAAAGAAATTCAGATGGCCAACAGACACATGAAAAAATAGATGCTCCACATCGCTAGTCATCAGAGAAATGCAAATTAAAACCACAATGAGATATCACCTCACACCAGTAAGGATCACCACCATCCAAAAGACAAACAACAAATGTTGGTGAGGTTCTAGAGAAAGGGGAACCCTCCTACACTGCTGGTGGGAATGTAAATTCGTTCATCCATTGTGGAAAGCAGTATGGAGGTTCCTCAAAAAGCTCAAAATAGAAATACCATTTGACACAGGAACTCCACTTCTAGGAATTTACCCTCAGAATGCAGCAGCCCAGTTTGAAAAAAACATATGCACCCCTATGTACCCCTATGTTTATCGCAGCACTATTTACAATAGCCAAGAAATGGAAGTAACCTAAGTCCATCAGTAGAAGAATGGATAAAGAAGACATGGTACATATACACAATGGAATATTATTCAGCCATAAGAAGAAAACAAATCCTACCACTTGCAACAATATGGATGGAGCTAGAGGGTATTATGCTGAGTGAAATAAGCTGGATGGAGAAAGACAAGTACCAAATGATTTCACTCATATGTGGAGTATAAGAACAAAGAAAAAACTGAAGGAACAAAGCAGCGGCAGATTCACAGAACCCAAGAATGGACTAACAGTTACCAAAGGGAAAGGGACTGGGGAGGATGGGTGGGAAGAGAGGGATAAGGGGGGGGGGAAAGAAAGGGGGCATTATGATTAGCATGTATAATGGGGGGAGGGCATGGGGAGGGCTGTGCAACACAGAGAAGACAAGTAGTGATTCTACAGCATCTTACTACACTGATGGACAGTGACTGTAATGGGGTTTGTGGGAGGGACTTGGTGATGGGGGGAGTTCAGTAAACATAATGTTCCTCATGTAATTGTAGATTAATGATACCAAAATTTAAAAAAAGAAGAAAATCTATAGCTGTATTTAAAACAAAACAGGGACAAGTCTTATCAGTGAACTATAAATATTGTGGTATTTCTGAAAGACAAAAGAAGGAATGAGGACTTCTACTTTCAGCAGTAAAGCAAGTATCTCCTGCTTGGGTAAACTGCAATAGATATATTTTAAAATGCATTGCTTAATACTATATATACCTAGTAAAATAGCCTAAAAAAATCAAAGTAAAAAGCAACAAAACTACAAGGAAAAATGAACAATTCCGTAATTGTAATGAGAAATTTCAATGCGTATTTCTTAGGAAATGAAAGGTCAAAAGAGACAAAAATTACAAGTCAATACAAAATATGATTACAATACTATAATTAACAAGTTGATTTCAAGGACACATACAGAATCCACACCTAGCAATTAAGAGGACAACAGCTTTGGGGGACGTTAGACCAGTGGAGAGTTCACCTGTCCTCATGGAGCAAAGTAACTGAGCAAAGACAGGGCTGTCACAGTTGGTGTAACTATATCTTTCTTATTTGAATGCTGAGACCTGACCCTTTCCCACCTAACAGGAGCCTGCTGGAGAGCAAACAGCAGAATACTTTTCTCAATTTTCTTTATCCTGATGGGGAGAAAAGCCCAGACTGTATGAGTAACCTCTTCCGGGACTGAGGTAGAAGAAAGGGACAACTGGTAGCATTTACTTCTTTGTTTACTAAGAATAAACTGGGTTAATAAGCCTAGTTCCTAAAATTTTTGAGTGTACGGTAATCAGATACTATGATGGGAAGAATTAAAACACAGTTTAATTATTCTGAGAAGCCATTCTGCAATAGTTACGATAAATGGTCGCACTTAACTGTTATTGTCTGTTTAAGGGTAGACAAAATGAAAGTAACATGTACTTTTATTATATTAAAACAATTTTCTTACAACCTTTAATTTTCCTAGAGTGCCAACATTGGTTAACCCAATATACTGATGTTCATGCAATTTGAAGACAAATCAGATGTTGAAAACTCAAATACCTTCAGAGGCTCTATCAGGCAAATTCAAAGGGGTATTAAGACAGTAAGAGTAGTTAGATAGCAGCTGCTATTCAACCCCAGGAGACTCTTATTTAGGAATGGGGGTACCTAATTGTCAGATATATCAATTTTTCACAAGAAAAGAGAATCTGTATTTTTATGTTAAATCCCCAAATTTTACATTTTGGCACCTCAATGTAAACATTAAAAATAGTGAAGACCAACAAAACATGTCTTCAGGTCAGATGCTCTGTGGGACACTAACTTGCAAGTTCTGTTGCAAACTAACAGATCTGGAAGAGACCTGAGAGGGCTCCTACGTCTATTACTGTTGAAGTGTGTGTGTGCTGTGTGTATTTTGACAAGGAACATTTTCTTTAAATTAGAGATTACAAAGAAACACAATGTATTAAATAAATAAAAGCCAAGCTCTTGGGCTGAAAAGGAAGCCGAACTTCTGAGATACTTCTCACTGCCCCCTTCCTTACAAGGGAGCTCAAAGCACCTTCAGGGGTTTGCAAACCACTGACCTAATAATCCAAACCCTCAGATTATAACTGAGAAAACAGAATCCAATTTCTTACTCAAGTTGCTATTAAAATCCCAAAATGTCATCTGAATTAGAATTTAAGTGCCCTAATTCCTGATTTAATGCTACTTTTACCCATAGTATTGCTACTGATAGTTATGTCAGAGCTTTGATCTACTCAGCAGTTATCATAAACTAGGTACATGCTTTCTTAGATATCAATTCTTTTTATAACAATCCTGTGAGAGAGATGCTTTTATCTTCCTTCACATTGCAGATGGGAGGCTTTGCAGAACTGAGGCTCTAAGAGCAACTGTTACAGAGTAACGTAAGTCGTAAGTGGCAACCAGGATATGAACCAGGGGTCCGTATGACTCTAGAGTGTGTCTTCTTTAACCCTGTCATGCTGCCACCTAACTCTCCATGAAAATTACCTTTCCTTAAAGCATAAGAGGGGCAGGAATGCCAAAAAGGAGAAAAGATATCAAAAGAGGACTGCTAATCTTCTACAGGAAACAAAACTCTTCAGTTTGAAAAAATAAATGTTCACAGGACACATAAAGACTGTAAAACGTCCAACTATGTTTATCACATTCCAGGTGATACATGTACCTCCTGAAGCAGTTAACTTTGGAACAAATTATTTTAGAATAAAAGGATTTTAAATAACAGGTAGTCAGCCTGTTATTAAACTCATCCCAATCAGCTAAAAACGAACAGAATGAACATATTTCCTTAATCTATTGAAGTAAAAATCTTGATAAGAACCTTTTATGCTCTTCAACAAAATGTTCAGGTATCATTCTCAGAAACCAAAAACCTTGAGATGGAAAGATTACTAACTTGACTCACTGTGATATCTCCTATGTCCTGAATCTTACACTTAGATCTCATCATATTATTATAGTATTTAGCATTATAAGTAAGCCTGTGAATTGAGCAAAGATTCAAACTTCCTAGTATGTTAAGTCTGTTCCCTTCCTTTCCCTTTTCATGACACACCTCCTTCAACTCTCTTCAGTAACCCAGTGCCTTCATGGTCTCACTTATGAATTTCTCCTTTTCAAATTCATTCTCAAAGAAGGCTCAGAAACTCATCTAATTTCTAACCACAACATAAAATATCAATAATGCTTTTCAGATTCTACCATTCAATAATAAAATAATCTGGGTGATTATAGATTTAATGTTCAGAAAAATAAACGGTAAGCTCCTTTAATGAAATGGTAGGTTCCTGGCAGAAATGAAGAAGTCTAAAAAATGATTTTTAAAAGAGGTGATGGGTTTAGCTGGACAACAGACTTATCAGAGACCTAAAGGGGTCCTTAAATGTTTACACTTCACAGAGCAAATACTGTTAAAGCAGTTACAAGGATCTTGAGTAAATTCTTTGAGAATGTTAATGGACTGCTGTATAATAAGGTTGTGCAAACTCTGTCATTTACTTTCATGACTGTGACCAATCTCAGGTAAGTCAGCTCCTTTAAAAAATGCAAAGTGGAACCTGGTATACAAGAAAAGAATAAAAAGCAGGAATTTGCATTATTTCCACACTGGAATACTTGTTATTTTTAAGTAGTTCTTAGCAGGGAGTAAAATTTAAAATCATAAATTTTAAATTATTTCTCCAAAAGAGTATGCCTTTGGAAATTAGACAAATATACACAGTATGTGGTTGGTACTATGAAAGAATCTATGCAGTGAAGAGTCAGTCTCTTAATTTAAAACTTGTAACTTGAAAAACCTACAATTCTGGGGAAAACTATATACTCAGGTACACATTCAACAAATATTAAAGAATGAATACATGACAAATATAAAGTTAAAGACTTCATTATCTACATGCCACATTCTCAAGGAAAGTAAACAATCACAACACAACAGTCCTCCCATCGCCTGAAAGAACCATGTCTCTTTGTGGACTAGCTCTCCTGAGAGCCAGTAAGAATAGAATCCTAGATAATGGATACCAAGGAATGGCCCTATAGGAACCCTGTGCCTATCAGCAGAGCCTCCTTGGAGAAATACTGCCCTCTGTTCACATACAAGTCTAACCCTAGTTCTACAGACTCAAATGTAGTTAAGGTACTTTCCCTACTGGAACACATCACCACCAAGGAAGGTAAATTTGTGGTTTCTAATTTAAAACACAACAGTAACGACTATACATACTGTAAGAATATAGTACTTTATCCTCCATTTGCCCCATGGTCCCAAGTACATAAACCAGTGAGAATTACACCTGGGACTTGCCTGGGCTTCCCCCGCCTTATCTCTAAACATCCCGACCCTCCCCCAAAGCAACAGGCCGAGCGGATCCGCCACAATAAAAGGCACCATGCTGCTGCCCTCTCTCTCTGTCTCTGCTGCTCTCTCTCTCTCTGTCTCTGTGTGTCTGTCTGTCTCGCTGCTCTCTCTCTCTTTGTCTCTGTCTCTCTGTCCCCCTGCTCTCCCTGGGCTCTCTCCCTCTCTCCCCCCACCCCCGTCTGGGGCAGTCACTTTCTCCATCAGATAATAAAGTCTCTTGCATGGGCCCGTGTCTCCTGAGTCTTTCTGGGGTAAGGAGGGTCATGGCAAGATACCCTTACATTGGTGCCATGACTCGGATGAGGCTCTCCCATTGACTTTCTCTTCCTCCAGGAACCTGAGCTGCTTTGGAAACCCTCACTGCCCGATCCTCCTCCACAGGCTCACCATCCATTTCCCCGGTCACTTGTCTTCTCGCCTAACACCGGTCTTCGATTTGGTGAGTCTCCCCTTCATGGTCGACTTAAATGTCCCTTTGGAACCTGGAAAGTGACCGTTGAGTGTCCGGCACACCCAAGGGCTCCTCTGGGACAGGGGCACCCCCAACCACGACTTTCAGAGTCACGGTTGATCCTCATAGTCGACCCTTCTCTGCCTCCCCTTGGTGAGAATCCTCATCCACTGAGGCCCGGTCTCCCTTTATCTACGTTTCTACTCGACTCGAAAACTCCTGGTACCAGGTACCGAGCCTCCCCGACGTTTTCGCCTCGACCCCACAGTTAAAGGTGGTGACGACCCCCTAACTGTGCTGGTCTTCTCCGCGACCTTCTCAATCACTCAGGGACGCTTCAGCGACTTCTGAAAGGTCTCATTCTCACCATGGGATCTGGCCCCTCCGATCCCACAGATTCACTGCTAGGGTGCTTACTCAATAATCTAAAGCCCCTCCACCTCACTCCAGACCTCAAACCTGTTCGCTGCTGTAATGAGATCTGGCCACAATATCCCTTGGACAATCAGTCTAAATGGCCCCTAATGGCTCTTTATATCCTAAAATTCTCCGCGACTTATACAACTTCTGTGAGCATACAGGCAAATGGAAAGAGATCCCATATATCCAGGCTTTCTCCTACCTCTGAACCAAGCTCTCTCTCTGTCTCCCCTGCAATCCTAAACACCTACTACTTGCCTTAAAGTCCACACCCCTAAGCTTTTTTCACATTCCCAAATACCCTCAACTGCCTATAAAACTCCTAGGCAATGCACCACCACGGGCTCTCTTGTCCCCTCCTGGCTCATGCCAGGAGCTCTGTCTGTCCTCTCACTGTATCATTATGTCTCAATCTGTATGTCTGTGTCTAAGTGTGTAAATGAAAAATATTTTTCTACCTCCGGATGGTATTAATAAAAATTGATATAAGGACAAGCGCTTGTAAAAATTGGGCATTTTAAAATTTCCAGAAAATTCTAATAGAAGATATTAAGCATTAATGCTAATTTAAGTTGAACTGAATAGACATGTCCTTATGGTTATCAGCTGCCTAAGTTTACCTAAAGTCATTTAAGTTGATGGTATCTGTTAAATCTTTCAAACAAGAATGCTTAAAGTGAAGTGTAGCTTTGTCTAATATGAGTAACTATTTAAGCAAGTGCCTTAAAACTTTTAACAGCTTCCCAAAATCAAATGCAAAAAGGTGCTTTTACCTCTAGTTCACTCTGATATTTTCCAGAGGGCCCCTGGACCAAACATGTCAGAGGAATTTTTTCTCATTGGAGAAAATATTTGGCTAATTTGGCTTATTTACCTGCTTAATTACCTAGAAGGCACTGTCGCAGGGAATGATGCTAAACTTTGTTACTCAATGTTTTGCGTTACAGAAAGATCCAACTTTCCCTATAACAACTGTCTTACAGTAAGCTCTCATCAGATCTTTAACCATTGTCATTTGTAAGTTTTTTGTCATCTATACTCACTGTTTTATTACTCCTAAACTGGTAAAAGACTAGATTTCAGCAGGACAGGTATTAGTTACATAGGATTAAGTAAACTGAAGAAGATGATTTGGTGGCTTTTAGTTTCAAATGTTGTTGATAAGTGTTTTAAACTTTTTCTCTTAAGCAGGCAAGTTTAGTAAATGACTATCCTTATAAGCAGAATTGAAACTTTATCTTTCTCTCTACCTGATCCCTCCAGAATTTAAAAACTCTCAGTGACTATTTTTATATTTCATGGCAGTATGTTTATTTGCATAAGTTCAATAAGAATCTGCTTTCCTTGTAAGAGGAACAATTAAAAACACTGGTTATATTACCTAGGCTTTGACTGGAACGTCATACCTGAGAGACACGTGTATAAACTCAGATATGAACAGACAGCTTTAAGGAACTAAGATTGACTTTATAAAGCCAACAAAGTCCCTTAGAAGAACTGGCCTAGTACCTTACTTACAGAGTGCCCAGCAGCCTGACCAGGTGAGTAAGGAAAGTCACTTCCTGGCAGGTACAGGAACCTCAGGAATGTCTTGGGAACCTCAAGAAGAGAGGAATTCACCCAAATCCACAGGTACTGCAGGCACAACCTCATGGAAAGTCTGGCTTAGCTTTCTGGCCTCAAGAAGCCTTTAAAAGTCCAATCTGAAATTCCTTACAAAAAGTTCCAGCAAAGCACATTTAAAAGATCCCATGTAATCAATTACTCTTCTTGCTGCACTTATGCAAATAATCAAGCCAAGTGTTACTTATTTTCTTAACCTGGTTACTTCTAATAAAAATGAGGGTGATTTAAGAGAAAAGTATTGTTTCAATAATGCAGTCTTATCTATACTAAATCCTAATACTAGTCATTGAGATGTAAACTCGATCCAGAATTCCAGTTTCCCCATGATACCTGGCTATGATTCTCAATTAGACTCTTCAGATTTCTAGTTCTCACAACTCCAGATGTTGCTACTTAACCTAATAACAATTTGTTCTATCTTGCCTAAAAGCCACAAAACTGCAAATAGTAATAGAAATGAAACCCGGAATAGAAGTGCCAACCTTCTGAGGCCCTCTCAACTGACCAGTGATGGAGACCTAGCTGCACCCTTTACTGCGCCCCCTCTCAGCATGAAGCAGCCAGAGCAGTCGTCGCCCCCTTTCCCTAGCAGCAGCTAGAGTCTCTGTAGAGGGAAGAATGAAACAAGGGACCATAGGCTTAGAATAAGGTGAGAGCCTCTGGAGAAAGCAAGGCAGGATATTTGCAGTCAGAGCAATGTAACTACATGCTAGGAACCACCCCCCCTTTAAACTATGTTGAACATTAAGCTCTAGAATCATTCTTCAGCGAGATCAGTTAATGTTCCCCAGATAAAGAGTAGCACATGTTTTATTATGCTAATCATTTGTAATCGTGTATAAGATTCACTTTAGCATACTAAAAGGCCCAGGCCTCTGTGCTGTCTTTCCTCCTCCAGATCTGACGAGGTAATTTTGCAAACTGAGCAACTAACTGCAGACCCAGCTGTAGACGGCATAGTAAAAGGCAGGATTCTTTAGCAAATAGACAATACCTCAACCCACCTTGCGAGCTGAGCAGGCAGCCTTTTGATATGCTCCCAGACCAAGGCGCCGGTGTCCCAGAGAGAAATCAAGGCAGGAAATTCCTTATGTTAAGTTAATTTTTAATATTCAGAGAACACTTAACAAGTCCTTCCCCAAGCCTTTAGAGATAGTCCCCATCTTTTTGGACAGGCTCTAACACAAGACCCCAAATCCCTTACTCTCTAGAGCTCCACCCCCCTTCAATATGTAGATGATCTCCTCTCGTGCAGTCTCTCCCTACAAAACTCTCAACAGGATACTATTCTCCTTTTATACTTTCTCTCAGAACACAGCTATCAAGTTTCACCCCCCAAAGTTCAGCTGTCTGCCACTCAAGTCACATACCTGGGAGTTCAGCTCTCCCCGTGCTACAAGGCCATTATCATAGATCGGAAAAAACTTCTCCAAACCATGCCCATTCGAAAGGCACCATCCCTAACTCCCAAATGGCAAAGACCATACACATTAATCCTTTCCATGCCAACTGCAGTTAAACTCCAGGGTCTTCCCCATTAGATACACAACTCCCACCTTAAGCCGTTTGTCTCAGCTTATTCCCCTCCAATCAAATCTCCCACAGGTTCCTACTCCACCCTGACAGGACCTCTTACTCTCCGTATTTTGCACCGCTCATCTCCGCTTCCACTCATCACTGAAGAAGTTTCTGCCAGCACGGAGTCCTAAGACCTCCCTTAGAATGGCCATGCGTCATGCCTCAAAATTGTTAACCCTGGTCTCAACACTTATTCTCTCACCAGACCTATCTTCCCAACACCAGCTCTTCTTTCAGACTGTCCAAAAAATTGCACCATCAAGGATTCCCTTTGCCTTACAGGTTGCTTTTCTGCCTACACATAGGTCCCCATCAATGCTATAATTCAGCCACCCTATGTAAACATAGCAATCAGCCCAAATGCAAAAAATTTCTAACCAAACCTTTAACCAGCTTATATTACAGGATTACCAACCCCTCTCCAAAGACGGTGATCCTTATTGAACCTGGAACACGCCATCGCCACTGCAGACCAAGGGCTCATCTGAGGACCGCCCCCCATCAATACAAAAATGAACTTCATCGCCCCTAATTAGCAGGAAGCAGTTACTGAAGACTGACCTTCACCCCTTCCCAAATCCTCTACCACTTATAAAACAGAAAAGGGAGGAATGTAAGAATATAGTAATTTATCGTCCATTTGCCCCATGGTCCCAAGCACATAAGCCGGTGAGAATTACACCTGGGACTTGCCTGGGCTTCCCCCGCCTTATCTCTCAACATCCCGACCCTCCCCCAAAGCAACAGGCCGGATCCGCCACAATAAAAGGCACCACGCTGCTGCTCCCCCCTCTCTGTCTCTGTTTGTCTCGTTGCTCTCTTTGTCTCTGTCTCTCTGTCCTGCCGCGCTCTCTCTCTCTCCTCCCCCCTCTCTCTCTCTCTCTCTCTGTTGCTCTCTCTGTTGCTCTCTCTTTGTCTCTGTGTCTGTCTTGTCTCGCTGCTCTCTCTCTGTCTCTCTGCTGCCCTCTCTCTCTCTTTGTCTCTGTCTCTCTGTCCCCCTGCTCTCCCTGCGCTCTCTCCCTCTCTCTCTCTCTCCCCACCCCGTCGGGGGCAGCCACTTTCTCCTTCAGATAATAAAGTCTCTTGCGTGGGCCCGTGGCTCCTGAGTTGTTCTGGGTAAGGGTCACGGCAAGATACCCTTTCACGTACAACTGACTTGAACACTTTAAAATATCTATTTCATTTTAAATAACCTAATCGCTTACTTTTAGAACAGTTACAGCTATTTTCAGAGAGTCTTCCCCGAAAATTTCAGGTTAGTCACACTACAATTTTCCTTCCTTGCACAGGGGGCATAAGAGTAGAGAGTAAGGAAGAAAAGAATGGGTCCATTAGACTCTTCTAAAAGCAGAAAAAGGAAAATGTTTAAAAATCACTGCCTATTAGATATAGATGTTTTTCTTGTAAGTTTGTTTATACAATTTCCTCCATCCCTTTACTTGTACTCAAATATAGACATTATAGTAGTGCATATTAACAGGTGGAAAGGAAAGAGGTTTTTGTTTTGTTTTGGCTCACTTCCCTTTTAGACTGCTCTAAAGTGGATTGACCACATGCTGTTCCAAATACAATACATAGCTTTGCTTTTGCCTAGACTTCAATGACGGCAATGCAAAAAGAAAAATACAATATTCCTGTTTTCATTTTCCCTAGATCAGTCTCAGCTCTTTCTGGATGAAATAAGTCTCTCAAGGGACATCAACCTCATAATCTGAGAAACAATACACTAGATATGAAACAAAAAGGAACACAATGGAAAACCAGAAGCCATTTGTTTTTCCACTTGGGAGAGTTAGCCTGTACAACATCCTTTTCATTACAAAGCCAAGTTACTATTCAGAATTGTAAACTAACTCTTTGCAATACAAATGACTTCAGCTTCAGATAATTAAACAAGGAATCTGAAACAAAACTAAAAAATTTGCATTTCTAACAAGCTCAAAAGCTGCTGGTCTATAAACTTGAGAACCACTGCTCTCAACCATTTCATATAATCACAGATAAACAATGACAATAAATGCCATAAATTCTATAAACCAAGATAACCATCACATAAAATGAACACTAAGGCATAAAAAAGGAGTGAGATAAACCTCTTGACTTACATGAAGTCTTGGTAGCTAGGAAAGCACAATTGGTTGTTATAATTCCTCAGCCGCCCCTCATCTTAACATTAATTCACTGTGAACACCAGAAATTCGACCAGCAGGAACCAAAGGCAGCTGAGTTGGAGGTGTAAAGCCTAATCTGTTTGATAGGAAAGCTACATAACACTTTTTTAAAACTAAAAGCCAAGGTATATGCAGTTATAATTTAGCACTTAACTGGACTATAAAGTGTTAAGGTACAATGTTAAAAAAAATTGACACATAGAGTTTATGATAGTCCAAAAAAAAGAGGGAATTCCTTCATTCCATGTAAATAATATACATGGTTAAAAATCAAATTATTTAAATAAATTCTAACACATGTCAAGCTAATATAAGAAAGAACATAGAGAATGTCAACTGATACATTTTATTAGAACTAGGCTCAGGCAGAAGGAAAGTGGATGATACGTAAACCACCTAAAAAATACCAGAATGTCTTTCACTTGGACATGCAGAAGATAGAGGAGGAAGTTAAAGATTTAGAGGGAAAATTCTCTGCTGGCTTATTAGAACAGGACACATCACCTTTTTCTTTATTCTGACAGAGATTGTGTTAGATTATAGTTACTGGACAAATATTTTAACTTTATTGAGCATCTACCATCCTTTGAGACACCAGGCATTAGGGACAGAAATGAATAAAACACAGTATCTACTCTTAACCAGCTCACAATTAGTGAGAAAGCCATATAAACAACTGGCTGTACCTATACACAATATAAGAACAGTCATATGCATTAAGTATTATCAAAGTGTAAATAGGGAGCTGATTAAATATGCTTGGGAGAAAGGTGAAAGAAGACTTCACTAAGCACAGACATCTGCTTCGAGGCTTGAAGAAATAAAGCAGGTGAAGAGGATAGGTAGAGAGCCCACCAGGGAGTGGATAAAACATGAGCAAAGGAAATGAGAGTGAGTAATATAGATGTGAGTTCTATAAACAGGTCAGTTTGGCTGAAGCAGAGCATGTAATATGGGAAAAGATCAGATGGGAAGATGGACAGGAAGGCAGGGTCCCATATGAAGAGCCTTGGGTGTCAAGCAATTGTCAGGTCTATTTTTCCAGCTTTAAGGAAATGGTGAAGAATTTTAACCCCAAAGTGGACTACGCGGATCTGCATTTTAATGAAATCACTTCAACACCACTACAGGGGAAAGACTGAAGATTAAGGATTTTAATTTTTATCTAAAAATTCTGATGAGAGTTTATATTCAGGCATAGATGAGGAGAAAGAGGTAGAGTTTAATAGAGGTTAAAAAAGAAAACTCCCAGTTTAATTTTTACAGAACAAAGTTTGCAAAGAAACAACAAAGACTGAAAGACTGAAATATTTTCTTTGTTATCCAAAAGGTCAAGGGTAAAAGAAGCAAAAAAAACCAAAAGAGTTAACAATGACATTATGTTCCACCCTGACAAAGACTGTGTTAGATTATAGTTACTGGACAAATATTTTAACTTCTCTGGGCTTCAGTTTTTTTCTACATAATGAAGGGCTCAGGGGTTCTTAACCTGGGCTGTAAAATAGAAGTGTATTTCAGTGTAATTGCTTTCCTTTGTAATCCTACTCATTTTATTTAAATTTTAAAATATTCTCTCTTTCTGAGAGTGTATCAATGGCACAAGAGATTGAGATTAAAGAGATTACTTAAAACTCATATTATAAGATTTTGGACATTTAATACAGGAACTAAAAGAGAATGCTGCTGGCTAAGGACAAATAAGGACGGGGAAATAGGAAAAGTACAATACCATGGACCAAAAAAATAATACATAGCTATTTAAAGTCTGACTCATGTTAATATTATTTTGCCTTTCCATTTCCCTTTCTTCTTTTATAGACTTAGGTTAATGTTGGTATTAAATGACTGCTCAATGGCTTTCTTCTTTTATATCCTTAACCTACTGAAGTGTGACTTACAGAATAAAACCTGGTAGTAAAGGCCATAGGAAAATTTAGTGTAGGAGGAAGATTAGGTAATGAAGATAATGGTAATGTTAGCAATCAAATAAAGGAGGTAAGAATGAAAAAGCCTTCTTGATAATGTTCAGACACAAAACTACCTGGTAAAGAAGTTAGGTAAATAAAAAAAATTAAAAAAAACTTTTTTAAAAGTCAGAAACAATTGGATTTAAAAAAACATGTGTGGAACAAAACTAGCTCTTATCATCTCACACTTACAGATTTAATAGCAGGATGTATCTCTCCACTTTCTTTATAACAGTACTCTATGATAAGGAACTCAAAATGACCTGAATTTGTAAGGTCAGGGATAACATTCAAACTTAAAATGTATATAGCTACTATACAGAAAGGAAAACAGATTCAAAAAAAAACATTTTTAAGAACTATATGAGACATGAGGTATAAAACATATTATCATAGAAAATGTGAATGATATAATTATTCTTTGAAGTTATTCCCGCTACTTAACTTTATTTAATCAGATTAAACCATCAAAATAGTTTTTATGAATCAATGAAAGTACTATTTCATCATTTACTCAACGTTCAAAATGACATCTTGCACTGGTTTGAAAAACCACTGAAATATTACAACAATGTAATTTGTAATATCCTTTTACAGTAAGTAGATCTACTTAGTATTTAAAAAGCTCTATTTTACGCATGAGTCTAGTGAGGTAGTCATACAACTATTCAACTAAACAACGGAACGCTTTTTTTTTTTTAAGCTGCAAAATCAAAATCAAGTCTAGTCAGTTTTAAAAATGGTGTTAAGAGATTTCATCTCCTAGCAACAATCTGAGGGAAAAAAACCTTGGAGTTTTTCTGGAGAAAAATTATAAGAACATTTGTCTTTTTTCCTTCATGAGATTTATCAATCTAACAGATCTGTAAGGGAGGGCAAGTTCCTGTCTCTACAGGTAACTCTTCCCACACCTCCCTAGCAATCTGCCTATCTCCAAACCAGAGGCAGGTAACTGAGGCACCTAAGGCAATCTTTAATGTCAACTCTCCTCTTTTCTGTTAATAGCTATTTTACAAAGAATACACGAATGCTATGCTTTAAAAAAGTCACTTTTTAGCAAAACACTATCTAAAACTCCAAAATCTTGCAGTAATTGATTTGTTTCAGAAAAACTATGAGCATTACACTTGGCTCACTGTGTGCCAAGTGAGCACTGCAACCATTTACGAAAATATATGTAAGTCCAGGCCCGTTTAGTCCAGATTAATACAGATTGTATGTTCAATCAGAGGAAAAATTCAGAATTCACATTTCTGGAGAAACTACCATAATTGATTTAGGAAAGTAAAATATTTGCCAGGTGCAAGATATTTTGAAATCATTCATAACTATCCTTCAAATAAACCCCACCTTAAGCAAATCCACTAAACAGGGCCACAAATGTACACGGAACATAGTCAGTAGGGGAATTTCGTTTTTCAAAAGGATTTATTTAAAATATGACTTGTACACAATGTGAAGAAATCCTTTACTGTGTTTCAAAAAAAGTCATACATACAGTTTATTCCAGAACGGAGAATAAATTATTTTTCTATAAAGTTTAAAGACTACTCACCTCCATTTGCACAGCAGCAGTATTCTGGTCATAATGACCCATCAGATTAGGGAAAAATGTCATGTTGTAGGCCATTTTCATACATCTGGGAACAGTAATTGGTTCACAGGTGAAAAGACTGTGCCCTCTTGTGAAGGGCAGAAAAATACATGTCCACAGAAATGCAAACACTTCCATTTTCTTCAAATTCCTGACTTTACCACATGGCTTGGATTATCACTCTTTTCATTCTCAGATAAAATATTCAAACTCTTCTTCATTTTATTATTTTACCATTTTGAAAGCCGCTCTTTTCCTGAAAATGAGTTCTGGGTCAATTACTGTAAAAACAATCAGGAGAGTGTATCACCAACATCTGTCATAAACTCAAAGCCAGACGTCAAAGTGCAGAGTTAAGATTTTCACCCTAGGTAGCTAATACTAGAAAAAAAGACAATTCCGTTTTAGGGCGACTTTCTTCCACCTGCCTTGGCACAGACTATATAATCTTCTGAGAAAGTCTCATCTCTAGGGATCCGATGACAGAAGGTCTGTGCTGTATGGAACACTGGGCAAAAAGGGAGTACAGGATGAGATGGAGAAAAAAAGTAATGCTGGGGGTTGGTAGTAAGCTAAAAAGGGTGAATAGAATCTTAAAATCTAAGGGCCCCTGCTGGATATCTTATTGCAAACAAGAAAACTGAGTCCTAGGTATATTCCTTAAGATTTAATGGGTTCTGAAACTCTAAAAAAGACTCCAAAGAACCCTTATTGTGGCAGTCTTCTGGGAATATACTTAGAATTCTTTTTCAAAAGGCCGGCTAGGGGGATACGTCTAGGACTTCTCCTGCGGAAGAGCGAAATTAGTTTTCACGGGCTGCGGGGAGTGGTGATCCCACTGAGAGGGAAAATGAGCGGAGCTGTGCCAGGAGGGCGACGGAGTGCCGGGGAGAAGACCTTGGGTTCCGCATCGCGAATACCCGCACCCCCCTGTGCCCAGGCTCCCAGCGCCGACAGGGTAACTCGCCCCACACCCCGGCACCTGCCTCCGGCCTGGCGCCAGTCAGTAGAGTCCCCGTCCCGCTCGGCGGCGCGGGGTCCCGGCACCACCTTTCCGGAGCTGGCCCCAACTTCTGCGGAAACTTCGGCGGCCGCGGCCTGCCCCGCCGCCGCCGCCGCCGCCGCCGCCCCCACACCTGCGGCGGGGCGCGCGTCCCCAGCCCGCCCCGCACCCCTGGAGGCCCGCCCCGCCCCGGGACCCGCGCGGCCACGGCCTCCCGCCCAGCCGGTGCCCGAGGAGCCGCACCTCGGGCGGCAGTCGAAGGCAGCGCTCCTCCCCGTCCCGCTCCAGCCTACCGTCCCCCCAAGACCTGAGACGGCTCCGGAGAGTATCCCGGACTGCAGCCGCCTCCGGAGCCGCACGGGGAGCGAGAGCTGAGCGATCCCGCGAGACTGCGCCGCCGGGTCCGGCGAGCAGGTCCGGGCTCGCGGCGGCTGCGGCGCGGCGGCTAGGCCTGGCCTTCCGCCCGAGCCCCGCCCGCGCTGTGCCAGTCGGGGCCGCGCCCCGGTGAACGGTGTCGGGGTGCCGCAGTCCGGCTGTGGGGCCGGGAATCCCCCCCACCCCTGCCGCCTATGGTACCTGAAGCACCGGGCTGGACCCTGTCTCGCTATCCAGGTCCAGAGGGGCTCAGCCCAGAAGGTTTTTTGAAGCTCTTGGTGAGCCTCTAAATAAAGCTTCCTTTAAAAGAACCCACTTCATGTCGGATTTCAGGATCCAAGAATTCTTAAACTGGCTATTTTGCTCTGTAAAGTCAATCGCTCAAGTGACCTTAGTTGGAAAGTGGGTAGCTTCATGGTGACTCGCCTTTAAAAAACGCCTTTATGAATTCGGGGAGTCTGGTCACCAACTTGAGGCCCAGGTGGCAATGGGATTACAGCGCCAGCAGTCCTACCATTTTACTGAAAGCTAAAGGAAAGTTGAACTGCTTTAGAAGTCAACTTAGTTTTTAGTACCAACTATGCCACATGTCATCTCCTGTGCTCTGCCTCTTCATCCCTCCTCCCTTTCTAAGGCCTGACGACCAGGGATCCTTTTACTGTCTCCACAGTTTTGTCTTTTCTAGAATGTCATACAATTGGAATCATACAGTATGCAGTTTTCAGATTGGCCTCCTTCACCTAATATTCCTCCATGGCTTTCCATGGCTTGAGAGCTCCTTTCTTTTTAGTGTGGAGTAGCATTACATCGTCTGTATGTATCACAGTTTATTATCTGTTCACCTACTGAAGGAATCCCAAGTTTTTAGCAATTATGAATAAAACCATAAATAAACGTCTACGTGCAGGTTTTTAGTAGATGGACGTTTTCAACTTACTTGGGTAAATACAAAGGAGCCCATTGCTGAACCATATGGTAAGGGCATGTTTGGTTTTGTAAGGAACTGCTAAAGTACTTTCCAAAAACAAAGTACTTTTGCCTTTTCTATAATGTCATACAATTGGAATCATACAGTATGTAGTTTTTCAGATTTGCCTCTTTCACCTAATATTTCACTTTCCAAAGTGACTGTACCGTTTTGCATTCCCACCAACAATGTTTGAGAGTTCCTGTTGCTCCACATCCTCACTAGCATTGGGTGTTATTAGTGTACCAGATATGGGCCATTCTAGTAGGGGTGTAGTGGTATTTCACTATTGTTTTAATTTGCATTTCCCTTATGACATATGATGTGAACATCTTTTGATGTGCTTGCTTTACATACGTGTAATTTTTTAAATTTGATGAGGTATCTGTTGAGGTCTCTGGACTATTTTTTTAATCAGGTTGTTTTCTTATGGTTGAGTTTTAAGAGTCCTTTGTATATTTTGGATAACAATCCTTTATCAGATATATCTTCTGCAAATATTTTCTCCCAGTCTCTTATTTTCTCATTCTCTTGACATTGTCTTTTCCAGAGCAGAAGTTAATGTTAATGAAGTCCAGCTTATCAATTATTTCTCTCATGGATTTTACTTTTGATGTTATATATAAAAAGTAATCACCAAACCCACAAACTTATAGATTTTCTCCTATTACTTTCTAGGAGTTTGTTGTTTTGTATTTTACATTTAGGTCTGTGTCCATTTTGAGGTAATTTTTGTGAAGGGTAGAAGATTTGTGATGAGATTCAGTTTTTTGCATGTGGATGTCCAGTTGTTCCAGCATTGTTTGTTGAAAACACGATCTTTGTTCCATTGTATTGCCTTTGCTTCCTTGTCAAAGGTGAATTCACTACATTTATATAGGCCTATTTCTGGGCTCTCTATTAAGTTCCACTTATTTGTCTATTCTTTCACTGTACCACACTGTCTTGATTACCATAGCTTTATAGTGAGTCTTTAAGTCAGGCAGTGTCAGTCTCCAACTTTGTTCTTCAATACTGCGTTGACTATACTAGGTCTTTTACTTCTCCATATATAAACTTCATAATCACCTTGTCAATATCAAAGAATTGACTTGCTGGGATTTTGACCGGTATTGCTTGAATCTATAGGTCAAGTTGAGAAGCAGTGGTATCTGGATAATATTGAGTCTTCCTATCCCTGCATATCAATTCTCTCTCTTATTTTTCATCAGAGTTTTGTGGTTTTCCTCATATAAATCTTATATATTCCTTGTATAGATCTTGTATATATTTTCCTTATACAAATCTAAGTATTTTGGGAAGGCTAATGTAAATGATATTGTTGGGGTTTGTGTTTTTTTGTTGTTGTTTGTTTCCAAACTGGTCTTGTGTTTTTAATTTCAAACTCCACTTGCTCATTGCTGGTATATAGAAAGCAGTTGACTTTTTATGCTAACCTTGTGTTCTGCAGCCTACTGTAATCATTTATTTGTTCCAGGAGTTTTTTGGTTGATTCTTTCATATTTTCTACATAGACAATCATGTCTTCTGCAAACAAAAACAATTTTATTTCTTCCTTCCCAATCTGTATACCTTTTATTTCCTTTTCTTGTCTTACTGCATTTGCTAGGACTTGTAGTACAATGCTGAAAAAGAGTGGTGGGAAGGGACATCTTGCCTTGTTCCTGATATTAGCAGGAAAGCTTCTAGTTTTTTACCATTAAGTGTAAGTTAGTTGTAGCTTTTTTGTAGATGTTCTTTAACAAGCTGACTTCCCTTTATTCATTGTTTGCTGAGAGTTTTTATCATGAATGGGTGTTGGATTTCATAAAGGGCTTTTCTTTATATATTGATATGATCATGTAATTTTTTTCCTCATTAACCTGTTCATGTGATAGATTACATGAATTGATTTTCAAATGTTGAATCAATCTTGCCTGATTTACCTGGGATAAATCCTTTATCAGACAATTTGACATTATTGTCAGTAGAACATAGATTATATGAAAATCTTGATTATAGCAACATATTAAGTGATTTTGCCAAAGAAAAAGAGAAGAAATTCTATGGAGTAAATGTATCATTTGCAAATTGTGAAAGTTTCATTTTTTTACTTATCCGAACATCTCCAGTTGATCTCTAGGCTATACAAATATGCACAATAATATGTATTCATCTTTAATAGTTTGCCCATGCTCATTAAAACATAGCTTTATATATTTAAAAAAACTTTGTCTTAGGATAGAGGTAGGAGGACAGGCAACACATTTTATATAATAATTTGTTAGCTTGATTTATGACTTTCAACTATGTAGACATATAGTATGGTGTCCTCTTTGTTCTCCTGCCTGGGGTCTACACACACAATGTGGGTAGACCTGCTTGTGACCACTGGCTGGATGCCCAGACTCTGGGGAGCAAACAGCAGTAGGGGCCTGGCTGGAAGAGGCTGGGCTGAGCAGAGAAACATGGAAGAGAACAGAGGGAAAGAGAGAAACATCAGCTACATGGGCTCCTTCCCTCCTGAAGTTCTTTCCCAAATTACTTTGCCTAGACCTTGAGAGCTCTAGCCATGGCTCCAGTCCCTCCAAGTGAAATGTGTGAATTTGAACTTACTGCCTTTATTTAGGGGAGACTGTGGACAAACACAGAGAATAGCCTTTATTTACAAACTTTCACCTGAAGTGCATTACCTGTCTCTCTCGTTTCTCTAAAAGCTAATTGCTGTGGTGTTTGGAGCATAGCAATTAACCTTTTCCTGTAGTTGTATCCATTATGGCTAGCCAGAAATAATACACATTCTAATTACAACCTCCAGTATTACTGGAAAATAAGAATTTCAGTAGTAACATGACACTGCAAGAAAGAGCCACATATTTTAATGACAGTTTGATGTATAAGATGGCCTCCTTCGAGCTCTGGTATTGTCATTTGCAAATAAAGAGATTCCTAATGCTAAAGAAAGACAGTTTCATGCCAACTAATGCTTTGAGCTACATTTTTATGCCTGTGAGTTTACCTTACTCGGTTTTGGTTCTGACTGACTTCAATACCTACTTTAATAAATATAGTCATCTTTAATATTTAATATCTTATCCTTTTTCCTAACAAAGCAGCCATTTTAAGTGAAGGATTAGCAATGGTATTTTTCCCTAAAGCTCTTAGCATATAGAAAATGGCTGCTGCTTCAAATTTATACCTAATTGTGCATTCATAGGCTGCTAATGATTATATGTAATTTTTTTTAATTGCCTTTAAAGCCAGTGGGATTAAGTATGTGTTAAAGGGTGATAAATAAAGGAAAATATACTATTGAATTTTAGAGGAAGTGGAATTAAAGCAAATTTTTGCAATTGAATAGGAAAGATTTTATGGAAGAGATAAGCTTTGGGGAGCAACTGGAATGTAAAATTATTGAAAAATTCCATGTTTCAGACATGGTATGTAGGTTGGGAGACAGTTTAGAGGTGGCAATGGGATAATTTTTTTTTTTTTTTGAGAGGGCATCTCTCATATTTATTGATCAAATGGTTGTTAACAACAATAAAATTCAGTATAGGGGGGTCAATGCTCAATGTACAATCATTAATCCATCTCAAGCCTAATTCTCGTCAGTCTCCAATCTTCTGAAGCATAACGAACAAATTCTTAGATGGTGAACGAATTCTTACATAGTGAATAAATTCTTACATGGTGAACAGTACAAGGGCATTCATCACAGAAACTTTCGGTTTTGATCACGCATTATGACCTATAAACAATCAGGTCAAATATGAATATTCATTTGATTTTTGTACTTGATTTATATGTTGATCCCACATTTCTCCCTCTATTATTATTATTATTTTTATTTTTAATAAAATGCTGAAGTGGTAGGTAGATGCAAGATAAAGGTAGAAAACATAGTTTAGTGCTGTAAGAGGGCAAATGTAGATGATCAGGTGTGTGCCTATGGACTAAGTATTAATCCAGGCTAGACAAGGGCAGCAAGACATCCACGGATGCAGAAGATTTCTCTCAAAGCAGGGGGGTGAGGTTCTGAGCGTCACCTCTGTTGATCCCCAAATTCTCACCTGATGGCCCCCCTGCGACTGTGTCTGTCTTAGGTTGTTCCTCCCTTGAGGAATCTTACCCGTCTCTGGCTAACCAGTCATCTTCCGGGGCCATACAGGGAAATGTAAAGTTGGTAAGTGAGAGAGAAGCCATATTGTTTGAAAAGGTTAGCTTTTTGCTTCTTTGCAGATTTATGCCCTGTGGCTTCTATGCCCAGCACTTGTCTCGAGGTATCCTTACCACCTGGAGGAATTATGATACTCGGTAACTTTGATATGAGGCACGAATTCTATTTAAGGGTTGTAATTAGGAAGGAAGAAGAAAAGCTATAGAGGTAGCATATGGAAGAAAACATGGGAGGATTGATTATTTCTTTGACATATCTTCTTGTAGAGTACCTTAAGTATGTATAGGTTTTAAACTACTAACTAATTTGCACACACATATTAACATAATAGGAATATGGTGACATAAACGAAGCAAATCTATAATTACCATCCATCTCCAGTGAAGCCAAGAAAACCATTTAGGCACCCTAGGCATTTGTGAAAATTTGTCTATGATATAATGGATATTGTCCAACTGTACTTGAACAGTCTGAGAAAAATCAGACAAATTAAAGCAGCCCATTTCTGGGATCTGTTCACCTCCCATATGTTCTTTTAACCGTAGATAGTCTATAGTCATAAGATTTTGGAGTGCTACACCTTGCACCCCTCCCAACTCCTGGTTGAGTTCCAACAGTACAGATCCGGTCAAATTCGTTGTCTCACTGTATGCACATGCCAGCCTAGACATCTCCCTCCTCATTCCTATGGCAAGTCCAGGAAACGGTGGGGTGGACGCAGACACAACCACAGCATCGCCCGGATCCCTGTGAGGCTTTCTGATGATCATCCCCCGGCACGAGTCCTCCAGAGAGTGCTGATGCCGGAAGCTCCTCCTCATATCGTATCTTAGTTCATTTTCTGGGTATCCAAGCTAGGCCTTGATCTTCTGCGTAGAAACAAACAGACCCTTTGCCCACACTTTGACATGCCCTCTATACCACTGTGCAGAACTCATTGGAGGTCAGCACACAGTAACTGCTTTTTTTTATTTTTTATTTTATTAAGAGAAAGGAATATTATCAGAATAGAGTACCTCCATAGCTGATCATCTGACACCCTTTAAGTGATCAACATTAAGGATATTTAAAGCATGCGTTGATCTTTGATTTACCAATAGTTTTATCCTATCAAGGAGTAATCCCCCTTTTCTTTCTTTCTTTCTTTTTTTTTTTTTTTTTAAATTTTTAATCTACACTTACATGAAGAATACTATGTTTACTATGCTCTCCCCTATATCAGGTCTTCCCTAACAACCACATTACGGTTACTGTCCATCAGCTTAGCAAAATGTTGTAGAGTCACTACTTGTCCTCTCTGTGTTGTGCAGCCCACCCTCCCCTTTCTCCCTCCCCCCCATGCATGCTAATCTTAATACCCCCCTTATTCTTCCCCCCCCTTATTCCTCCCTGCCCACCCATCCTCCCCAGTTCCTTTCCCTTTGGTACCTGTTAGTCCATTTTTGGGTTCTGTAATTCCGCTGCTGTTTTGTTCCTTCAGTTTTTCCTTTGTTCCTATAGTCCTCAGATGAGTGAAATCATTTGGTATTTCTCTTTCTCCGCTTGGCTTATTTCACTGAGCATAATACTCTCCAGCTCCATCCATGTTGCTGCAAATGGTTGGATTTTTCCACTTCTTATGGCTGAGTAGTATTCCATTGTGTATATGTACCACATCTTCTTTATCCATTCATCTACCGATGGACATTTAGGTTGCTTCCAATTCTTGGCTATTGTAAATAGTGCTGCGATAAACATAGGGGTGCATCTGTCTTTCTCAAACTTGATTGCTGCGTTCTTAGGGTAAATTCCTAGGAGTGGAATTCCTGGGTCAAATGGTAGGTCTGTTTTGAGCATTTTGATGAACCTCCATACTGCTTTCCACAATGGTTGAACTAATTTACATGCCCACCAGCAGTGTAGGAGGGTTCCCCTTTCTCCACAGCCTCGCCAACATTTGTTGTTGTTTGTCTTTTGGATGGCAGCTATCCTTACTGATGTGAGGTGATACCTCATTGTAGTTTTAATTTGCATTTCTCTGATAATTAGCGATGTGGAGCATCTTTTCATGTGTCTGTTGGCCATCTGTATTTCTTTTTTATAGAACTGTCTGTTCAGTTCCTCTGCCCATTTTTTAATTGGGTTATTTGTTTTTTGTTTGTTGAGGCGTGTGAGCTCTTTATATATTCTGGACATCAAGCCTTTATCGGATCTGTCATTTTCAAATATATTCTCCCATAGTGTAGGGTTCCTTTTTGTTCTATTGATGGTGTCTTTCGCTGTACAGAAGCTTTTCAGCTTAATGTAGTTCCACTTGCTCATTTTTGCTGTTGTTTTCCTTGCCCAGGGAGATATGTTCAAGAAGAGGTCACTCATGTTTATGTCTAAGAGGTTTTTGCCTATGTTTTTTTCCAAGAGTTTAATGGTTTCATGACTTACATTCAGGTCTTTGATCCATTCTGAGTTTACCTTTGTATATGGGGTTAGACAAAGGTCCAGTTTCATTGTCCTACATGTAGCTGTCCAGTTTTGCCAGCACCATCTGTTGAAGAGACTGTCATTTTGCCATTGTATGTCCATGGCTCCTTTATCAAATGTTAATTGACCATATATGTTTGGGTTAATTTCTGGAGTCTCTAATCTGTTCCACTGGTCTGTGGCTCTGTTCTTGTGCCAGTACCAAATTGTCTTGATTACTATGGCTTTGTAGTAGAGCTTGAAGTTGGGGAGTGAGATCCCCCCTACTTTATTCTTCTTTCTCAGGATTGCTTTGGCTATTTGGGGTCTTTGGTGTTTCCATATGAATTTTTGAATTATTTGTTCCAATTCATTGAAGAATGTTGCTGGTAATTTGAGAGGGATTGCATCAAATCTGTATATTGCTTTGGGCAGGATGGCCATTTTGATGATATTAATTCTTCCTAGCCATGAGCATGGGATGAGTTTCCATTTATTAGTGTCCCCTTTAATTTCTCTTAAGAGTGACTCGTAGTTTTCAGAGTATAAGTCTTTCACCTCTTTGGTTAGGTTTATTCCTAGGTATTTTATTCTTTTTGATGCAATGGTGAATGGAATTGTTTTCCTGATTTCTCTTTCTATTGATTCATTGTTAGTGTATAGGAAAGCTACAGATTTCTGTGTGGTAATTTTGTATCCTGCAACTTTGCTGTATTCCGATATCAGTTCTAGTAGTTTTGGAGTAGAGTCTTTAGGGTTTTTTATGTACAATATCATATCATCTGCAAATAGTGACAGTTTAACTTCTTCTTTACCAATCTGGATTCCTTGTATTTCTTTGTTTTGTCTGATTGCCGTGGCTAGGACCTCCAGTACTATGTTAAATAACAGTGGGGAGAGTGGGCATCCCTGTCTAGTTCCCTATCTCAGAGGAAATGCTTTCAGCTTCTCGCTGTTCAGTATAATGCTGGCTGTGGGTTTATCATATATGGCCTTTATTATGTTGAGGTACTTGCCCTCTATTCCCATTTTGCTGAGAGTTTTTATCATGAATGGATGTTGAATTTTGTCAAATGCTTTTTCAGCATCTATGGAGATGATCATGTGGTTTTTGTCTTTCTTTTTGTTGATGTGGTGGATGATGTTGATGGATTTTCGAATGTTGTACCATCCTTACATCCCTGGGATGAACCCCACTTGGTCATGGTGTATGATCCTTTTGATATACTGTTGAATTCTGTTTGCTAATATTTTGTTGAGTATTTTTGCATCCACATTCATCAGGGATATTGGTCTATAATTTTCTTTTTTGGTGGGGTCTTTGCCTGGTTTTGGAATTAGGGTGATGTTGGCTTCATAGAATGAGTTTGGGAGTATTCCCTCTTCTTCTATTTTGTGGAACACTTTAAGGAGAATGGGTATTATGTCTTCTCTGTGTGTCTGATAAAATTCCAAGGTAAATCCGTCCGGCCCTGGGGTTTTGTTCTTGGGTAGTTTTTTGATTACTGTTTCAATTTCTTTGCTCGTAATTGGTTTGTTTAACTTTTGTGTTTCTTCCTTGGTCAGTCTTGGGAGGTTGTATTTTTCTAGGAAGTTGGGATAATTTAATACAATAGACTTTATGTGTTTTCACTGGAAGGCAGGGGCATATGCATGACCCTAACGAAGCTTATGCTTCAGGGGCCTTTCCAAAGCTTTGTGTAATTTTGTATTTGAAATCTTACCTTCTGTTTTCAAAAAGAGTCCTTAAAATCAAGTAAGCTTCAAGGACCTAACAATCAGAATTCACTCCTCTTTTAAGAAGGAAAATAGTACCATGGAGAGCAGGGAAATGGTGTAACTCAGGTGGATTTTGAGCTAGTTAATAACAATTATAAAGAATTGAAGTGATTTCCTCTAGGAAATGGGGAATGGTGGAAGGGGAGGTGGCTGACCTAGGTTTTATTAATAATAATCTTTGTAGAACAAGTCAAATTTTTTTTGTAAACTTAAAACATTTACTAACTTACTTATTTGAGGGAAATTGGAGCACTGGGCAGTACATGTCCATGTAAGTTCTTTATTGCAGAAATTGTCAAAAGAGGGTATGCCCTGCCAGTCTTGTCCCTCCACCCTTTCCTCCAATCTAGAGGCCTTTGCTGCCAAGAGAAAGTTCATGGGAAGAGGAAATTTTTCTCCCACATTGCTTGGCCTGACTCTTCACCTTCTCCATTAATGATGAGGAATTTCTTTCCTTCAAGGAGTTTTCTTTATCTTCTCCCACGGGCTGGATCTTTTTCCCCCCATACTACCATGTCTGAAAGTAGAATCCACACTCAACGTGGATTTGGCCTCCAAATAAATCTACTAATGAACAACTAAAACCACAACAAAAACTTGGGTCAATTTTGGTCTCTTTTTAAATATAATTTTGGATAATCACTTTCATTTTAAATTTTAAAACATGTCTTTTACTTAAATTACTATACTTTTGCTCAAATTGAATGGTTTACAATCTTAAGGATAGTATTTATTATTGAAAAGAGAGAGATGATTTAAATAGGAAAAAGACCAGTGGTTGCTCTGGGTTCGGGGAGAGAGCAATGAGTAAGTGGAACACAGGATTTTTAGGGCAGTGAAACTAATTCTGTATGGTATTATAATGATGGATGTGTCATAAACCTGTCAAAATCCATAGAATGTACAAGAGTGAACCCTAATGTAAACTATGGACTCTGGGTGATAGTGACATGTCAGTGTAGATTGATCTGTTGTAACAAATGTACCACTCTGGCGTGGGATGTTGATAATGAGGGAGGCTGTGTATCTATGAAGGCAGAGAGTATATGGGAACTTTTGGTACTTCCTATACAATTTTGCTGTGAACCCAGAACTGCCTTGAAATATAAAGTCCATCTAAAAAAGGAGAAGAAAAAGGACAGTTTCCATGAAAACATCCCAGAACAAGATTGGCATCTTTTGAGAGCCTGGTGGTTAATTTCAAGAGGGGAGAGAAGTTAGGGGGCTCTATCAGGGCCTTAAAAAGCTGTAGGCAAAAACAAGCTGAGAATATAGGAATGCTCTAAAATAAAATTAGTTAGACAAATGAGTGAAATAAAAGGAAGGTCATAAGCAGATAGATGGGTATTTGCACTATCTGCCTAGAGGCAGCAGTCAAATCCCTAGCAGTAGAAGAGGATTAAAGATGGTGGCGTGAGAAGTGAGACAGAGACTTCCTCCTAAAACTGCATATAATATGAAAATATAATTAATACGACCAATTCTGAAAGAACAACAGGAAAGAGGGCTGCGCCAAACTGCATACACTTGGAGAAAAGAATAAACCTCATGGCACAGGGTAACGTACCAAAGCTGTGGCCCAGTGGGACCCAAGCCCTTCCCCCACCCCAGCTCACCAGTGGGAGGAAGACAAATGGAGCAAGGAGGGAGTAGAGGCCTGGGACTGCTGAACACCTAGTTATGGAGATCTGTTATGGGAGCACAAACCTACATTTCATGGTGCTGTCATGGTACTCTCGTGATTAGGGGGTTGGAAAGCTAAAACAGGCAGAATACCTGGAGAGACTGAGATTCCAGCCTTTTGTGGAAAGCAGGGATCCGTATCCAGCTGTTTGGGACCAAAGAAAGGTGGGCAGTCTGAGAGACTTCCTAACAGCAAGAGGGCTCCTAAAGGGGCAAAGATTGCACAGAGCTTACTGCTCAGGAGAAAGGACAGGTAGACAAAATTCTCCAGGTGCACTCTGCCCAGCAGGTTGGGAACTTTCTTGATCTTCAGGCGCTCCAGCTTCCTGGCTGGCTACGCAGCTCAAAGGACCCCCTCCACGATATGGAGCCTACTGCGCCATTCTCCCAGCAAGCTCCACCTGCCTTACAAACTGGCAAACCCTACCCTGGTATTAGGCCAGCCAGAGGGAAACCCCATCTAAAACAACTACAAACACAAAGCACAGAAGCTTATACCTGTGTACTCGGCCCACTGGTTCTAGCAGTGGAGGCAGGCATAGCAGATGGGAAGCAGGAAATAGCTCTTCCCCCCCACCCCCAGGCACCAGGGACTACCCCTCTGCTACCCCCAACATTGCTTCAGTGGCTGAGCAGCTCCAGAGAGTAGAGCTTCTGGACCCTAGAGGGTGCCATATACAAATATGAAACACCATAGAAACCTGGTTCAAAGTAAAATTATGAATACAACACCAGAGAAAGATTCAAATGAAATCAACCTCATGAATCTTCCTAAAAGGGATTTGAAAATAAAAATCATTAACATACTCATGGAGGTACAGAAAAATATTCAAGAACTCAGGGATGAAATCTGTTGGAGATCCAATTGTTGAAGAGCACAATGGAAGGTAGTAAACGCAGATTAGATATGGTGGAGGAGACAACAAATGAAATAGAAATTAGAGAAGAGGAATACAAAGAAGCTGAGGCACAGAGAGAAAAAAGGATCTCTAAGAATGAAAGAATATTGAGAGAACTGTGTGACCAATCCAAATGGAACAAAATTTGCATTATAGGGGTACCAGAAGAAGAAGAGAGAGAAAAAGGGACAGAAAGTGTCTTTGAGGAGGTAATTGCTGAAAAATTCCTCAATCTGTGGAAGGAGATAGTCTCTCAGGCCATGGAGGTACACAGATCTCCCAACACAAGGGAACCAAAGAAGACAACACCAAGACATATAATAATGAAAATGGTAAAGATCAAGGATAAGGACAGACTATTAAAAGCAGCCAGAGAGAGAAATAAGATCACATCCAAAGGAAAGCCCATTAGGCTATCATCAGACTTTTCAACAGAAACCTTACAGGCCAGAAGGAAGTGGCATGATGTATTTAATGCCATGAAGCAGAAGAGCCTTGAACCAAGAATACTTTATCTGGCAAGATTATCATTTAAATTTGAAGAAGGGATTAAACAATTTCCAGATAAGCAAAAGCTGAGAGAATTTACCTCCCACAAACCATCTCTACAGTGTATTTTGGAGGGACTGCTATAGATGGAAGTGTTCCTAAGGTTTAATAGCTGTCTCAAGAGGTAATAAAACCACAGTAAAGAAAGTAGAACAGTTAATTACTAAGCAAATCAAAATTAAATCAACTATTCCCAAAGTCAATCAAGGGATAGACAGAGAGTACAGAATATGATACCTAATATATAAAGACTGGAGGAGGAAGAAAAAGGAGGAGAAAAAAGAACTTTTTAGATTGTGTTTGTAATAGCATAGTAAGTGAGTTAAGTTAGACTCTTAGATGGTAAGGAAGTTAACCTTGAACCTTTGGTAACCACGAATTTAAAGCCTGCAATGGAAATCAGTACAAACCTATCAATAATCACCCTAAATGTAAATGGACATAAATGCACCAATCAAAAGACATAGAGTCACTGAATGGGTAAAAAAACAATATCCATCTATATGCTGCCTACAAGAGACTCACTTAAGCCCAAAGACATACACAGACTAAAAGTCAAGGGACGGAAAAAGATAATAGGGAGAAAAAAGCAGGAGTTGCAGTACTTGTATCAGACAAAATAGACTTCAAAACAAAGAAAGTCACAAAAGACAAAGAAGGACATTACATAATGATTAAGGGGTCAATCCAACAAGAGGATACAGCCATTATAAATATCTATGCACCCAACACATGAGCACCTACATATGTGAAACAAATACTAACAGAATTACATGGGAAACAGAATGCAATGCATTCATTCTAGGAGACTTCAACACACCACTCACTCTGAAGGACAGATCAACCAGACAGAAAATAAGAAAGAACACAGAGGCACTGAACAACACATTAGAACAGATGGACCTAACAGACATCTACAGAACTCTACACCCAAAAGCATCAGAATACACATTCTTCTCAAGTGCACATGGAACATTTTCAAGAATAGATCATATATTAAGCCACAAAAAGAGCCTCGGTAAATTCAAAAAGATTGAAATTGTGCCAACTGGTATTAAACTAGAAATAAATTATGCAAAGAAAATGAAAAATCCCACGAACACATGGAGGCTTCACAACATGCTCCTAAATAACCAATGGATCAATGACCAAATAAAAACAGAGATCAAGCAATATATGGAGACAAATGACAACAATAAGTCAACACTGCAAAATCTGTGGGATTCAGCAAAAGCCATGCTAAGAAGAAAATATATTGCAATACAAGCCTACCTCAGGAAAGAAGAACAATCCCATATGAACACTCTAAACTCACAATTAACAAAACTAGAAAAAGGAGAACAAACGAGGCCCAAAGTCAGTAGAAGGAGAGACACAATAAAGATTAGAGCAGAAACAAATAAAATTGAGAAGAATAAAACAATAGAAAGAATCAATGAAAGCAAGAGTGGGTTCTTCAAGAAAATAAACAAAATAGATAAACCCCTAGCCAGACTTATCAAGAAAAAAGGAGAGCATACACGCATAAACAGAATCAGAAATGATAAAGGAAAAATCACTACGGACACCACAGAAATACAAAGAATTGTTAGACGATACTATGAAAAATTATATGCTAACAAACTGGATAACCTAGAAGAAATAGACAACTTTCTAGAAAAATACAACCTTCCAAGGCTGACCCAGAAAGAAACAGAAAATCTGAACAGACCAATTACCAGCAACAAAACTGAATTGGTAATCAAAAAACTACGTAAGAACAAAAGCCCTGCTCCAGATGGCTTCACCGCTGTATTTTATCAAACATTTAGTGAAGACCTAATTCCTATCCTCCTTAAAGTTTTCCAAAGAGTAGAAGAGGGAATACTTCCAAACTCATTCTATGAGGCCAGCATCACTCTAATATCAAAACCAGGCAAAGACACCACAAAAAAAGAAAATTACAGACCAATATCCCCGATGAACATAGATGCAAAAATACTCAACAAAATATTAGCAAACTGAATTCAAAAATACATCAAAAAGATCATCCATCACGATCAAGCAGGATTTATTCCAGGGATGCAAGTATAGTACATTTGAAAATCCATCAACATCATCCACCACATCAACAAAAAGAAGGACAAACCACATGATCATCTCCATAGATGCTGAAAAAGCATTTGACAAAATTCTACATCCATTCATGATAAAAACTCTCAACAAAATGGGTATAGAGGGTAAGTACCTCAACATAATAAAGGCCATATATGACAAACCCACAGCCAACATTATACTTAACAGCGAGAAGCTAAAAGCTTTTCCTTTAAGATCAGGAACAAGACAAGGATGCCCACTCTCTCTGCTTCTATTCAACATAGTACTGGGGGTCCTAGCCATGGCAATCAGACAACATAAAGAAATAAAAGGCATCCAGATGGGCAAGGAAGAAGTCAAGCTGTCTCTGTTTGCAGATGACATGATATTGTACATAAAAGCCCTAAAGAATTCACTCCAAAACTACTAGATCTAATATCTGAATTCAGCAAAGTTACAGGATACAAAATTAATACACAGAAATCTGTTGCTTTCCTGTACACTAACAATGAACTAGCAGAAAGAGATTTCAGGAAAACAATTCCATTCACAATTACATCAAAAAGAATAAAATACCTGGGAATAAACCTAACCAAGGAAGCGAAAGAGCTATACTCTTGGAAACTACAAGACACTCATGAGAGAAATTAAAGAAGATACCAATAAATGGAAACACATCCTGTGTTCATGGATAGGCAGAATTAATATTGTCAAAATGGCCATCCAGCCTAAAGCAATCTATAGATTCAATGCAATTCCTATCAAAATACCAACAGCATTCTTCAGTGAACTAAAGCAAATAGTTCTAAAATTAATATGGAATGACAAAAGACCCTGAAATAGCCAAAGCAATCCTGAGAAGGAAGAATAAAGCTGGGGGGATTATGTTCCCCAACTTCAAGCTCTACTACAAAGCCACAGAAATCAAGACAATTTGGTACTGGCACAAGAACAGAACCATAGACCAATGGAACAGACTAGAGAGCCCTGATATAAACCCAACCATATAAGGTCAATTAATATATGATAAAGGAGCCATGGACTTACAATGGGGAAATGACAGCCTCTTCAACAACTGGTGTTGGCAAAACTGGACAGCTACATGCAAGAGAATGAAGCTGAATTATTGTTTAACTCCATACACAAAAGTAAATTCGAAATGGAACAAAGACCTGAATGTAAGTCATGAAACCATAAAACTCTTAGAAGACAAAATAGGCAAAAAAACTGTATATAAGCATGAGGAACTTCTTCCTGAATGCATCTCCTCGAGCAAGAGAAACAAAAGCAAAAATGAACACATGGGACTACATCAAACTAAAAAGTTTCTGTATGGCAAAGGACACCATTAACAAAACAAAAGGCATCCTACAGTTGAGCAGATGTATTTGTAAATGACATATCCCACAAGGGGTTAACATCTAAAATATATAAAGAACTTACACACCTCAACACCCTTTTAAAAAATGGCAGAGGATATGATGAGACAATTCTTCAAAGAAGAAATTCAGATGGCCAGTAGACACATGAAAAGATGCTCCACATCACTAATCATCAGAGAAATGCAAATTAAAACCACAATGAGGTATCAGCTTACACCAGTTAGGATGGCCACCTTGCAAAAGACAAACAACAAATGTTGGCGAGGATGTGGAGAAAGAGGAACCCTCCTACACTGCTGGTGGTAATATAAATTAGTTCAACTATTGTGGAAAGCAGTACGGAGGTTCCTTCAAAAACTCAAAATAGAAATATCATTTGACCCAGGAATTCCACTCCTAGGAATCTACCCCAAGAATGCAGAAGCCCAATTTCAAAAAAGACATATGCACCCCTATGTTTATCACAGCACTATTTACCGTAGCCAAGAAATGGAAGCAACCTAAGTGTCCATCAGTAGATGAATGGATAAAGAAGATGTGGTACATATACACAATGGAATACTATTTAGCCATAAGAAATAAACAAATCCTACCATTTGCAACAACATGGATGGAGCTGGAGGATATTATGCTCAGTGAAATAAGCCAGGCGGAGAAAGACAGGTGCCAAGTGATTTCCCTCATTTGTAGAGTATAACAATGAAGCAAAATGGAAGGAACAAAAGAGCAGCAAACTCACAGACTCCAAGAAGGGATTAGTGGTTACCAAAGGGGAGGGGTGTGGGAGGGCATGTCGGGTGGGAGGGAGATGGGGATTGAGGGGCATTGTGTTTAGTACACATGGTGTGGGAGGTCACGGGGAAAACAGTGTAGCACAGAGAAAGCAAATAGTGAATCTGTGGCATCTTACTACACTGATGGACAGTGACTGCATTGGGGTATGGGTGGGGTATGGGTAAATGTAGTAACCACATTGTTTTTTCATGTGAGACCTTCATAAGAGTGTATATCAATAATTCCTTAATAAAAAAAAATTTTTTTTAATCCCTAGCAGTAGGATGAGGGTGGGTCATAATAGGGGATTCCAACAGTCCCACATCACTTAAGTGAAAAATTACTAAGTCCTACTGTGTATGTGTGTGTGGGGTTGGGGGTGGGGGTGCAGGGTTCAGGGAGGGAATGCTGCACAGGGCACTGAGAGGTGTCAGAAACATATACACACACTCACACACAATGGTATGGAAATTAGTGAAACTGCCTAGTTTAAATAAGGCAGAGGAAATTTCTAGAAAAGTCCATATGTTTTGGTCATGTTTCATCTAGTTTGGCAACTGGAGTTCCCATTTAAGAGATCTCAGAGCAGAGAGCTGTATACTACAGACCACAGGAAGCGCTGGAGCAGATACATTCCTTGGCTTATTTCCTGTTGGACTGGTTTAACTATGGCTGAAGTATGGGTGAAGCATTGTATTCAACAAGAAAAACAGTGACTTGAGACATGTTATAACTATCATAAGCTGCAGGGAAACTATATCAGGGAGGAAAAAACTGGACACATCTTGGACATTAGGCATGATTATTAGATCTGCTTTTATCATTTTATTTCACATTTGAGTCCCTTTTGCATAAACCCATCTCATATATTTTTCTAAACCTAATTTGTGCACATTTCCATTACTGGGTAGGATGGAAATTCTCACAGTGGAAAATTGATTCTCTCTTGGAAAAAGAAGCATTTTTTCCAGTTGCTCCCATGCTTTCAGTAATGAGTCTTTTTAAACACGTTTCCTGATCATGGTTCTAAGCTTCCAGTATAATAGAGAAATTTCTTAGAAATAGGAAGAAAAATGACTTTGAGGTGGGAGAAGGTTGGAAAATGAATAAGGTTATTTGGTGACATCCCAGGCTCTGTAAACAGAGCCTGGAGAAAGGCAATGGGGGGATAATTACAACAACCAGGTATTGTGAAGGTAAGTAGAAGACCCTGCAGATGATCTTTCCCTTTATGTTGGAAAGCAAGAGGGAGTATAATGTGGTTAATAGCAAAGGCTGTATGTAGCTTTATACTTCTTGGGTTTGAACCTGGGCTGGACATTTACTAACTCTGTACCTTAGATTCCTTTGGTTCTCTGCCCTGGTTTCTACATACATCAAATCACTACAGTAATAATAATAACCCATTTCTCATTGGTTGTTGCAAGGCTTAAGTATTAATCTACATGAAGCATTAGAACTATTGCCTGGCAAGTGGTAAGATGTCTGATTAACTTGAATACTTCAGGCAAATGATTGTAGCTTGATTGGGACATCAGGCATTCGCTGTCTCTTCCCTTCATCTCATGAGGTGATTTTCAGAACCACACAGCAACCACTACTGCCCATGAATTTACAGGTTAACTGGCTGAATCTTCTGGTCTTAGCTGCTCCTTCATGCACCAGTGTTCAGGGCAGGTCAACTGGGTGGCTCTGCTTCTGGAGATTGGCTGGCTATTGGCTGCAATACTTCTCTTCTCCATATAGTCTGGTATCTCCAGCAGACTAGTCTAGCTAGGGTTTGTTCAGAGGGTTCTTAGGGTTTCTAGAAGGAGAGTGAAACCCCGCAAGGCCTTTTGAGACCTAGACTCATACCTGGTGTAATATTGCTCCTGTTGCATTGTTTTTGGTAAAGCAAGTCACAAGACCAGCACAGACTGAAAGCGTGGGAAAATGCCATCTCTCAATGGGAGGAATGTCAACATCATCTTATAAAGATTAATGGATAAAGGGAAGGGAATAAGTGCAGCTATTTTTGCAAAGAATCTTCTGCGTTACCCAATTTAATAATATCTTCTACAGCACTCCTAGCAAGTGGTCATGTAGCTAGAACACCTTCATATATGGGCAGGTCAATTTTTTACAGGGAGGCTCTCACTGTTGGAATGTTCTTTGTTATTGTGCCTCTATAAAGACATTGACTCTCAATAGAATCTTTGAATCATAGAATTTAAGGTCACCCAGGCAATGAACTTTCTGAAGCCAGATTCCTGTACAGGAAGCTACAGGAAGTTGGCAATTTCCACTGATTTGTCCCAGTTCTACCTTTTGGAGCAAAACAAAATATTATGTATTTATTACTCATTTGTTTTTAAGGGATTCTTATCAAGGCCTATTTGGGCATTACCTATCAGGTATATACTTCTTTCCAATCTCCATTCATTCATTTTTTTCATTCATTCGTTCATGCATTCAATGTCCATTCATCAGATTCCATGGGCCAGGCTCTCATCTAAAGATAAGGAGGAACATGGTGTTTCAAATCACTTAGATTTAACTTTAAGTCTCATTTTATCACTTACCAACTGTGTGACTTAGGAAGTTATTTACTTTTTCTAATTCTCAATTTCCTTATCTGAGAAATGGGCATATAGTTTCCCCCACCTCACAAGGTGGTTGTGATAATTAAATGAAAAAACAAATACAAAATGCCTAGCCTTTAGTAGATACTCAGTTAATGCAGCTATCATTGTTATTAATATTATTACAGAATGATTCCTGCCCTGGATGTGTTTCCTGGAATCTTACTGTCTCCTGGGGTCTCAAATTACTCTCCAAGTTCTGACAATGCTTCTTTTTTCCTTTTTTTTTTAATTGAAGTATCACTGATATACAATCTTATATTGTCTTCAAGTATACAACACATTGGTTCAACAGTTACCCCTATTATTAAATCCTCACCCCCACTAGTGCAGTTACTATCTATCAACATAGGAAGATGTTACAGAATTATTGGTGATATTCTCCATAATACTTCCTTTTTTAAAATGAGTTATATTTTATGTAGACAATACAGTGGAGCATAGTGGTATGAATATATGGCCTTTGTAGTCAGACATATCTGGGTTTGAATTCTGGCCCAGGCATTTACTGGTCTGTGACTTAAACTCTCAAAGCCCTAGTATATAAATCTGAAAATGAGAATAACAATTCATAGATTTGGTATGAGGATTATATGAGAAAGTGTGCATAAAACCCTTAGCAGGTGCCTGTCAGTAGATTCCTCCACTGCTCACTGTCCCACAGCTGAAAGTGTGAATTTTACTGAATGCATTTTCATGAGGTCGTGGAGAGAATCAGAGGGGAAACTTGGGGCAAGTCACTCCAGCTCTTGGAGTCTTCACCTCAGTGTGTAAGGAAGGGGATTCTGTGATCTTCAGGATAGCTTACAGCTCCATAGCCCAAGATTCATTTCCTCTGGTCCTCTTTCTCCTTTTTCCAGAAATAGAATTATGTGGGAGTGTTGGATTAACTGTAGAGAGTGTAAGAAAATTGAAATTCAAAGTCCCTCCACAATTAAGTAATTCTATATTGTGAGTCTCTGTTCCCCAAGAATGTGCAGGCCACCCTCTTATCGGTAATCGAGTATGGTGGTCTGGAAAGCCAAAGTCAGAGAGAGATCGCCCTCTTTTGCCCACGCATCATGAGTGGTAGGAGTCTCATATGGTACTAAACAGATTATAGGTGCCTGCAGCGGCAACTGAGGGGAGAGGCAGCTGATGGAGTCTTTTTTGTAAAGCAGTAATAATAGCACTGCCAAATGTTAGTGGTCAACGCTTATAAGCTTTATTGTTTTTCTTACATTTCCCTTTCTGTGTCCTCTCAAGTGTAGTAAAACAACTGCTTGCCTCTTTATCTGAATCTTCTTATGTGCTTTTTTGTGATTTTCTTCAAGGGATAGCCTCATATGCATAACCAGTGTGGAAATAAAATTGAAAGGCAGCACTAATCAACAAGGGCTAACTTCCCATCACTGGCTTAAGTACTGTTGACAGGAAGATTGGAGCAAATTGTTAATCTCCATGTTCTAGTGCCTTGGAATCCTTTTTAAAAAATTGACCTGTGTTGGCAAATGATGTCCTTAAGGATAACTCTCAGACCTGAGGATTAGCTCTAATATGAGGGGGAGAGGATAGCAGGACTGAGGGCCTTGTGATTTATTATTATTTTTTACTTAAATGTAAAGAGCTGCCACTAGTGTTGGTAGCATTTCCACAGGAAAATTTCAGAGCAATATATGACTTTGGCTGGCTTAAGGGAAAGGATGTGCCTATGGACATGTCGCCACATAGTCCTAATAGCAGTGCACTGTACTGCAGCAGGCCGATCTTGTTATTCTTAGGTCACATTCCACTTAGGGTTCAACATTCCTTCTATGATTACACTTTCTTCAAAAGGCTCCCTTGTAAATTATCTAAGAAACGTAGCATATTTAACAACGTAGTTGAGCAATGAAAAAACACATTTTTTTTTTTACCCTCACGATAGACTCTTCTTACTTCTAGGTGTGTCTCATTAGCACTGTTTCAAACTTGAACCAAGATAAGATGCTCTTTCAACATGCGGCAAGGGTGGGTATGCCTTGTTGAGATTCCTGTCATCTTCAATTAGAATTTTATTCTCTAAGCAGCTGACAATATATAGGCCATGTCAATGTTATTAGTGGAAAAAATAACTGTCCAGATTCTACTCTGCTCTCCTAAACTACTGAGAAAGCAGAAGAGATTGTGGGCACCAAATATTTTGTAATAAATTAAGCTCCACAGTGTGTTCAAACTATTAGAAAACATTTACAAATCTGTCTTACCTTTAAGAATATGATAAGGAAAAGTTAGACATAAACACACTGTGCAGTGTGCTCTGGTTAAAGCCGTGTAACCTGTCATAGTGATGTTAGAAAAATCAAGAAAATTTACATCACTGTGTCATGTCCAACAAACATTATTTTGACATAATGGTGAACTTCTACAGTGTATTCTAATGAAGTTGGTTTTCCATAATAGTATGATTTTAATAGTATGATAATAAAGTCAGTCAAGTTAAAAAACAAAGAAATAAAACCAGTCCATACTACAAGAAGAACAGAAAGACTGAAATCACTTGCTAGACAGAGACAAAGACACAGAAAAGGAGGGAAATGTTCACTAAATATATTCACAGAATTAGATCTAAAAAAAACACTGGGAGACAAATTGGGCTACCCTCTCTCCAGACTTCCTGCATCTTACCTTGTGCCCCATGATCAAAGTTTTGGAAATATTTACTTTAGGTGATAATTATAACGAATATTTATTGGGTACTTACTATGAGTCAGGCATTTGCTGAAGGGTTGCATCATCTTGTTTGGTTCTGCCAATTACTCTATAATCCTAGGAGGTATGCATTGTTATTATTGCCATTTTTACAGGTGGCTTCTAGAGACTGAGTCACTTGCCCAAGGTTATGCAGCTAGTTAGTGAGGCAGCTAGGAAGGGAACCTCAGTCTGTCTGACCTTTGATTCTGTACCACTTACCTGCTTGCTCTCAGCTCCAGTCCTGCCCTCCCATGATCAGCTCTGCATCACAGGGCACCAAATCTGCACTGTCCAATACAGAAACCATGAGCCATGTGTGACATTTCAGATTAAATTAATTTAAAACTAAATAAAAATTAAAAGTTGGCTTGTCAGTCATACAGCCACACTTGAAGCACTCAGTAGTCCCCATGTGGCTAGTGGCTGTTATACCAGACAGCACAGATTACAGAACACGTTCACCGCTGTGCATGGGTTTGCTGGACAGCACTGAATTCTAGATCCTGAAAACGACATTTCTCTTCAATAGATTCCCAGTATCAATGGGCAGCGTGGAGGGCAGGCAGGCAGAAGGGGAGAAGCCTCTGACGGCTGCTGACTCCAGTGTCCTTTGGCAATTTAGCAGCAGTGGCCACAGAGGCTGCTGGTGGTGGGTGGGAGCTGGGGCACCAGTGAGCCTCAGCAGCACCAGGGATGGAAGCTGATGGGCCTGGTAACATCACTTTCTTGTTTTTTTTCCAACACTGTAACTATTTCTGTGATTAAATCTCCTATTTGAAATATCTACACTGCTTCTGACTAGATTCTGACTCTAAATTCTTAACCAGTAATCTATGGTAAAAAGGAGATGAACAGAGTTAGGATTTAAGCAAAAGTAGTGATTACTGTCTAGACAAAAACAAGAGTGATTGCTAACTAGAGTGAATGCCCACACAAGCAAAATTATCTGTTGGAGAAGGAAAGATACAGCTCTTTTTTTCTATGATAGGCATCACTGTGTACAGAATTCAAAGAATATTTTTTAAAGTTTTTGAAATTATAGATCTGCCTTGAACTTTACTCTCTCTAAATTTTTACCTACAAATCTAAAATTATATTTCTTAGAAATGCTAAAACAATTAGTCTAATTCCTTGATAATCAGTTGATCTTAGTCCCAACCACAGCAACTTACATCCTACTGTACTTAACATATTCAAAGTTAATACTATTCACTGGTGGTTAAAATGTTGGGGATGCAAAGGATGGGAAGATCCAACAACATGAGCTTTTCTCTCATTTGTTCAGACGAACCTTTCCACAAGGGAATACATTTGATCAAGGACGTCCTACTTACTCATGCTCCTCCCACCCACTGTTGATTAGGGATGAGAAAAGTAAAGAAGGATGAGGCAGGACTTCAAGATGATGAAGTAAGGAGCTCAGTGGACCTTTTCCCCAGGAAAACAACAATATAAAAGGTTGTTTTGATTCTCAGTTTCTTACAGCAATAACCTTACTATTAATTAACCTGTACTAGCTAATTGTTAAAATAGTGTGGAAAATGGTTAAAATAGAATATTAAAAAAGTACAAAAAATTGTGTACAAAATGATGCAATTATATGCATATGTGTGCACATACATACACATATCAAAAGAGATATGGAAGGAAAGATACTAAATGTTTACAGTATTTATTTCTGTGTTTGAGATTTTAAGTAATCAATATTTCTTCTTTATAATTAATCTCTATGTTTCAATTTTTTAATGTATCTTACACTGCTTTTTAAATTAGAAAAAATCATTATAAATAATTTTTATGCCTTTATAAAACTGATGAATACCTTGCCTGTATTTCTTTTTAAGTTTATGTTATCATTATCTAAAGCAGGAGTTTTCAAAGAGTGGTTCCTGGACCAGGAGCCTCAGCATCATCTGGGAATTTGTTAGAAATGCAAATTATTAGACATAGCCCAGGACCTCTTAAATGAAAAACTCTTTGGGTGGGGCCCAGCAAATCTGTTTTTGAAGAAGCCCTCCAGGTGATTTTGATTCACACCAAAGTTTGAGAACCACTGGTCTAAAGACAAATTTCATTACTCATACCTGTAAATCCAACTAAAGTAAAAAACCAGCCCATACTATTAGAAGAATAGAAAGACTAAGGAATAAAATCCTAGATATCACCTCACACAAGTTAGAATAGCCACTATCCAAAAGAAAAGAAATAACAAGAGCTGGTGAGGATGTGGGGAAAAGGGAACCCTACTACACTGTTAGTGGGAATGTAAATTGGTGTAACCACTATGGAAAGCAGTATGGAGGTTTCTCAAAAATAAAAGTAGAAATACCATTCAACCCAGTAATTTCAATTCTAGGAATATACCCAAAGAAAATAAAACCCCTAATTTGAAAAGATATATGCACCCCGGTGTTTATCACTGCAATCTTCCAATAGGCAAGATATCTTAGAACATCAGTGTCCAGAATAGATGAATAGATAAAGAAGATGTGGTACATATATACCATGGACTATTATTAAGCCATAAAAAAGAAATCCTGCATTTGCAATGACATGATAGACCTAGAGTGCATTATGCTCAGTGAAATAAGCCAGAAAGACAGATATACCCTATTATTTCACTTATTTGTAGAATATATAAACAAAGCAAAACAAAACAAACAAAGCAATAGTAGATTCATAGACACTGAGACGTGACTGGTGGTTATCATGGAGGAGGAGTTGGGATGGGTGCATAGGGAGGGTAGTGGAGATAAAGGGGCACAAAATTTTAAAATCTCAGTCATAATATTAGTTGGTCACAGGGATAGTAGTACAGCATGGAGAATATAGCCAATGATTCTGTAACATCTTCCTATGTTGACAGACAGTAACCATACTAGTGGGGGTGAGGATTTAATAATATGAGTAACTGTGAAACACTATGCTGTAAATTTGAAACCAATATAAGGCTGTATGTCAAAGATATTTCAATTTAACAAAAAAAAAAAGGATAATTTAAACTTAAAAAAAAGAAAAAGAACAAAATCCTAGAGTTCCCTAAGTGGGGGCGGCCCAAAAAACTTTTGGTTGTGTAAAATTCAGGATTGCATGATCGTGTTATTAATGAACTGATCAGGGTGAGTCTGCTGAAGATAATTCAAGCTCATGTGGTTGTGCTTTGTCTGAATTCATTGTACAGCAAATTACGCTGGGATTTTTGATAAATATATTGGTCTGCAGAGCATATACATTCTACAGTGAAATCTATGATGCATTTAATAGATGAAAGGCTAGATTAATTTAAATCAAACTCAGTGTTCATGGAGACCACTTGACACCTGTAATATTTCACAGGATTGGAGGAACCTTGGGTTTCTTTTATTCCTACCTCTACTTGGCTGATGGCTTCACTTTCTCAAGTTAGATTTTTCTTCTATAATTCTTCCTCTCTCTTCCACCCCTGCAAAGATGCTAGATTTCAATATTTAAAATATATAAAACAACCTCCTGGATTGGGAAGTCCCCTCCTCAGTGTCTTGCATGTGGTTACCCCAATGTGTTACATTTAGTTTGTGGATCTGTCATCTCTCCCAGTAAATGGAGGACCCCAACCCCTTGCAAGCAGGGACAGTTACTTATGCCTCCCTGCATCCCTAGTTCTTATCACAGGGCCTGGCAGATGGCAAGAGCTCAAACACATTGATTGAATGAATGGTACAGTTTATGAAACATATTCATTTATTTAGCATCAAAATGTTTTATACAGCAAATTTTAGTACAAGAAATTCATGCCAGGAACTTTACCAACATTAATTTCAATATATGAGGAATACATGTACTTAAAATACAACATACTGTGCTGTTTACCATTTGGTTCCTCTTAATCTCATCAATTTTTCAGGAACTTCCAGCAGATGGCACCAATAAATACTCATGGGACTGAATTGGCAATCGATTGATATTTTACAATGTGAACTTAAAAAACAAAGGATAATGAATAAAACTTAATAAGTCCAAATGATAATAAAACTGGCATTTATTTGGCCTTTTACAGTTAATAAAGTGCTTTTATATTCTTGTCTCAATTCTTAATTCTGTCTCAAATTCTGGCAATGTATTGAGAAAATTTTATTATGTACTTCAGATTTTTTTGTTGTTGACATGCCTTTTAGTCATGATAACAGGATAATTTATGCCAGTTAATGACAATATTATTAGTTTGTATTTATAACACACCAATCTGTCAAAGACCAAAATTTCTATAGAAAATTTTGGTGTGTTCTTAAATGTGAGAACTGAACAGTAACTCAGACAACTAAAATTTAGTGAACTGTTTCTCCAGTTCATTAAACAGTAGTGATTCCCTTCATTTTATATGGTATACTGTGGGTGCAAAGCACCACACAGACAAAGCATGCTTTGATATTTGCAACACCCTGTGATATGGGCCAAATAAGTATTATTTTGCAGGTGAAAGATCATGCCTCATGCTGGGCCCCATTGATATCCTTCTCAGCTTGATTGGCTCAGGATTAATATGTTGTAAATTTTAACAAAATTCCAGTGATGCATAAATTGCAATTAATATTAGTTTCACTTAGAAAATTATAGGGAAATAATAAAAGGTTAAAACTCATTCCTAAGGGCACAGAGCCTCTTCATTTTTGGAAAGTAGTTTTGCTGGATATAGAATTCTTACTTGACAGCTTATTGTTTTTCTTTTCCAGCAATTTGAATATGTCATCCCTTTGCTTTCTGCCCTCCATAGTTTTTAATGAGAAATTAGCCTTTAATATCATTGAAAATATCTTGTATGTGATGAATCACTTCTCTCTTGTTTTCAAAACTCTTAGTCTTTTGACAGTTTGATTATAATATGTGTAAGTATGGATCTCTGCATTTATTTTACTTGGAGTTCATTATTGAACTTCGTGGCTAACATTTTTCATCAAATTTGGAAACTTCTCATCCATTATTTCTGCAAATATTCTTCCTGCTCCTGACTCTCCTTCTGGGATTCCCATTTTGAGTATGTTGAAATACCTGATGGTGTCCCACAGATCCCTGTTCAATTTTCTTCATTCTTTTTTCTATTTTTTCAGACTGGACAATGTCATTTGACTTATCTCCAAGTTCACCGATTCATTCTGCCAGTTCAAATCTGCTGTTCAATCCCTTTAAGGAATTTTTCATTTCAGCTTTTCTACTTTTTAACTCAAGAATTTGTACTAGTTCTTTCTAGTAATTTTTCTTTGATATTTTCTATTTTGAAAATTCCTTATTTTAAAATATGAGAAATTATCCTTATATTTTTCTTTAGTCCTTTAGATATGGTTTCCTTTAGTTCTTTGAAAATATTTTAAATTACTGCTTTAAAGTCTTTGTCTAAAAAGTCCAATATCTGGGCTTCCTCATGAGTGTTTCTAATGATTTCCTCCACCCACTGCCCACCTCATCCCATAGTGTATGGGCCACGCTTTCTGATTCTTTGTATGTCTCAGATTTTCTGAGAAGGAACTATTTTGGCTGAGAACATGAGAAGGAACTCTCTAGAAGAAAGGAAGGGAACAATTTGGGGTAATGTTCTGAAATGGGAAAAAGCTTGATGTGTTGAAGTATCAGGAAGATGACCAATGTGGATGTAGCATATTAGAAGAAGAAGGTGGCTGATACTGAAGAGTGAGGCAAGGGACAGATCATGGAAAGACTTGTCATATAATAATGAGGAGGAGGAAGTTAGGAGGGAAGTGGAAAGATAGCTAAGATTTACTGAGCATTTGCTATGTGCCAGCACAGTTCTGAGTTTTATATTTATTACCTTACATAACACTGTAGACAAGAGGCCTGCTATTGTATGCCATGTAGAGGAGTTTGTTTTTATTCTGAATATAATGGGAAACCACTGAGGGATTTCAAGCATGCAGAGACCTGATTGAGTTTAAATTTTGAAAAGGCCATGTTGCTGTGTTTGAAGATCAGAGACTGTAAAGTGCCTTCCAACAAATGGATGAGACAATTACAGTAAGTTCACTGCAAGTGCAGCAGGAGAGAAAAACAGAGGAAAAATGTAACATATGATGATTTTATACCTTGTACATAGCCCTGTGAGTGAAAAGTTTCTATTTGAATAATAAATCAAGTTTTGAGAGGGTAAAAACAAGGATGCTGATTCTTTGGTCTTGTAAAAACCAGACCTTAAAGGACAGTAATCAAGTTTACATAAAAAGGGTTAATTGTAATTATTTTGCAAATCAGAAAAGGGTATTTTAAAGTAAGTCAAAGATGGTGGTGTAAGATGCCTACACAGGCATCAGAGAATCAGGCAAATACAATGTGCAAGTACTTCCAGTATCTAATGTACAACATGGTGCCTACTATGAGCAATACTATATTACATGCTTGAAATTTTCTGAGAATAGATCTTAAATGTTCTCACCACACACACAAAATGCTAATTATGTGAGGTTGTGGAAGTGTTAGGTAACCTTATTGTGGTAATAATTTGCAATATAGTATGTGTATCATATCATCATCTTATACACCATAAACTCACACTATTATATATATCAATTATATCTCAGTGAAGCTGGAAAATAAAATAAAAAGGAAAAAAGTGTGCGGTACTTCCCTGAGAGTCACTGCCACTGCAGATGGATGGGCCATCAGTGCATGCTGACCAATTCACCAAGGCCTAGCAGAAGAGCTACTTCATCAGGAAAAATATTAACTTTAATATCTAATACTGGGTATACATTACACGTGCATAATCCAATTGCAAGAATTTAATTGGCATGTTTGTATTAATATCAAGGACTATGTGCATTCATGGTTTACTTTTCCCACTCCATGCTTGATTTAACAAATTAGTGACCTTGTGGTTAAGAGTGTGTTTGTCATCTCTTTTTCTTTTCTACCTTACACATGAGTCGGTTTTTCAAGGCTGAAGTAAAGATTCAAAAGGAATGGCTTTGAAGTTGATTTCCTAGTTGATATGTGGGCATTTGGGGATTCCTTTCTTCTTGACCGTGCTAAACTTCTGAGTACAGTAGGATGTTGGTCTCTGGCTCTAGCAATCTTCATTGGGCTCAGGTGATTTTACTGTGTAATCTCTTAGGATGTGATAGTGAATTGGGAGAAACTAGTTATCACAGAAAGATCACCATGGACTTCCCGCCTGCTCATTTCCATCTATTAGAGAAACAGATTTTGCTTTGGTTGTATACAGTTAGAGCCAAGCTTATTGTCATGACTGAGAGAGAGGATGATGTCATCTCCTTGCTGACTGTAGTCATTATTCAAGAACGATACGGTGCCCTACGGCTGGGTTTACGTGTTTTGTGTTTCGATGGCCAAGGTGTGTGGGGGCATCTTTGCCTAGACAGGCTTTTGCACCCGCAGAAGGTCTCTCTGCTTTTCCTTCTCCCTTGGTCGCTGAAATCTGCACAAACTATTTGTCCCTTTCCTTTACCATTTCTCAAGCCCCGTGTTCCAGTGTCCCATGATTTATCAATCAGGATTCAGTTATAGATAACAGGACACTCACTGAGTTTAGCAGAAGGGGACTTAATGTAAAAAGTTAGGTGCTTACAGAAGTTCTGCAAGGGCTGGAGAGACAGGCTCTAGGCTAAATCCCCAGGGATGAGCTTAGTTCGAGCTGTCCTGGCCAGGGAACTGCTATGAAACAAGAGGAGAAAAACTTAAGATCTTAGTAAAAGTTTTTGCCACAAGTTTACCATTGATTAAATATGTGGATCAACATAATTGCCTTGTTGCACTAATGGGAGAAAACCGACGAGTCTCTTAGGCCAGTGCAATATGGTCCACAGACCTGTGACATGAAACCCCCTGGGAGCTTGTTACAAATGCGAAATCTTGGGCTTCCACCGGACCCCTCAGTTAGAAGCTCTGGGGCAAAGCCCAGGAAATCTGTGTTTAACAAGCCCTCTGGGTGGTTCTGCTGCTACAAGGGTGAACAGCCATCATCATTTGCCTGGGACTGTTTATAAAAAGATTCCTGAAACACAGGACTTTCATTGCTAAAACTTGAAAAGCCCTGGGCAAGACAGGACAGACTGATCACCTTAGATGTAGCTAAAGTTTGGGAAATACATGTTAGGCCATCTGTGTAGGTGCTTGCTGGCAGGGAGTGGAGAGGGAGTTCGTGAGTCATGGATGTAAGGTACAATGTTATCGAATCGATGGCAACAGTGAAATTCTGCTCTCTCAGAATAAGTCTAGTGGAAACAGCAAAACATTCATTTGTCACTACTTTTCACAACACCCTTGAAGAAAGAAGTTGCCAAAAGTCTGAGCAGAATGACAAACTGAGAGAAATCATGTGCTGCAGATGGATTTTCATAAGTCATACACTGAGCTGTATAAAATTTTTTTTCTATCACTCAACCTTATTTTAATCCCAAGCCCCCATCCTGTCTGGTAGCATAACTGAATCCTAGACATTTTAGAGAAAACTCAATTAAATCTGAGTGTTCTCATTCAAATCAGGATTTTTTTTCAATTTGGGGTTTTAATGCCCCCACCATTTCCTGGATCATGTCTACATTCTGGGGAACTTTCACAAAGTCACAGAGTTGGAGGTGGGGGAGGCGTATGTCCCTGCCAGCATCTATGGAAATGTACATTATCCCTGCTGGAAAATTCCTGAACATCTGGGTTCTCCATCCGAACTCTGGTAGAAGGTCCAGGAAGGTCACCCTGCATCCACTCATCTCAAATTCAAAGCCTCTTCAGGCCTGCTGGCCTCTCTCAGGTACTTTTGAGCCCCTCCTAGTGGAGGGGGAGGAGCTCAGGGACGTACATTTTGGTTGCGCTCCCACACTACTCCAGGGTCGTAGGTGATCTCAGTTTTCTCAGGCTCTGCCTGCCTAGACATGTCAGGCTGCCATTGCTAATTAGAGGTATCTCACCACACAGGTCTGGGGCAGGTCCCTGAGGCTGTCACCTCTTGGCTCTTCACCTGAGGGCTAGGCACAGACCCTCTGCTCAGATTCCCCAATCTGAGTTTTCGCTGGACAATCTGGTGGTGAATCTTAGGGCACAGGAACCTGCTTGGAGACCCACAACCTCCACTTGCTCCTCACTTCCTTTCTGTTCCTTCCCATATTGCCCAGTCCAAAGGATGTTTTTCTCTTCCTGGGGTGAGAAAAATTGCTCTTGCATAATCAAGGACTATTCTTAATGTATATTTATGGTACCGACTTTACACCTTGAGTTCTTCAAGGTTGTGGCAGAAACTGTTATTTGCAACCTTATATCCTTTCTCCCTTTCTACTTTAGTAACAGAGTGCTGATTTTATTTAGGTCAGCTGTGTTCCCTACAAAAGATTACATCTTCTGGGCTCCCTTGCAGCTAAGCATGGCCATGTGACTGAATTCTGGCAAATGAAACTTAAGCATAAGTGGTGTGTGGGACTTCTGTGATGGCTGCATAAATGATCCGACTCCGTAGGATAGTCTTTGATTTTCCCTAATCCCTATTGCCTCAGATATGGATATAATGGCTGGAGCTATAGCAACTATCTGTATCAGGAGGCAATCTTGGGGCTGCTAGCTGGTACTAGGAGGGAACTGAGATACAGATGGAGTTGGGATATCTGGTGACAAGACCAGCTCTACATTACCAGACTTCTTTTACAAGAAAGAGAAATAAACTTCTAAATTTAAGCCTTTTTTTTTTTTTTATGCAGCCTAACTAGGTTAACAAGGGTGTTCTTGAAAACCTTTTTCTCTCTTATCTCTGCCATCTCAGAGGTCTACACTGAAACCCAAAGGCTAAAAGCCTTTTGTTTCTTTGCATTTATATTGTAATTACCCTTTTCTAAAAATCATTAGGAGGACATCTTGCTGCCTAAAGAACTGTGAACAAAAAGTGAATGCTAATATTTCAAAATGGTATATCTTCACATATAAAATGTATGCAACCAGTCACCATGTGTTGGATTAAAGCCTGGAATTTAGAGCTTTAAAATCTAAGAGAAGCTATAGAGAGAAAAGAAAAGTTACCAATAAATTTAATGTCTGAAAGCAGTTCTACAGGAGTTTGTTTGAAAACAGAGGCTGCAGGTAACATATTCAGAACTGCGCCTCCTAGCTGCTACTCAACACCTGAGCAGTTCTTCCCTCAACAGGTATCATATTTCTTTGTATCTCCTACTGAATTGCACAGCCTGCCCTTAGTTAACATCTGTTTATTGATCTGGGGCTTGTCAGGTTGCCCTTTTAATGAATGGTTCAGGTCATCGACTTCATGAATAATTTATTGCTCCTGGTGTTGACAACTGTAGTAAGTTCTATCCCTTATGAAAGTAATGGTTATTCAACCTTGGTTAACTAAATTAAGTTTCCTGAAATAGGTATATATTGCAGGATATGTCTGTCTTTCTTAATTTTATTTTTCTGAAAAGTTGTGAAGAGGAACAGAATATGCCACCCCAAAATATGCCACTTTGGCAATTGATTATTTTAAAGTTACTTGAGAAACCGCTGGTGCAAGGACACTCTGATCCTCCTTTGTCCCGCTGAAGGCAGCAAACAAATCTCCCAGGTTAAGCTATCCTCCCTGTTCCAGGAGAGTGGAAGGCATCTTTATTGTGAGTGGTAGGAATTGAAGACTGAGAAGGCTGGATAAAAAAGCCTTGCTCCTTCTTTATTAATTTCCCACCCAAGTCCGAACCCTTTGTTTTGTCAATTCTTCACCAATTTATTGTTTGTCTAAAAGGTATAAATTAAGCTTCCTGCTTTGGTCACTTCTTTTGAGTCTCATATCTGGGCTCTCATACATATAAAATTAATTTTTTTCTCCTGTTATTCTGCCTTGTCAATTTCATTATTAGACTAGCCAAAAAATAAAGAAGAGAAGAAGGGAAAAGTTTTCCTTCCCTACAGGTGTAATTAATTTGGTTATCTGATCTGGTGGCATGGACACTGACTTAGCTCAGCAATCTAGAGAAGTAGAATTAATTCCAATAAAAGTTGAATTTATATTAGAATATATTCTAATAAAAGTAGAGGCATGTTTCATTCAAAAATATATCTCCCATTTGAAGATTTACTTCCATCTTTTATTATTCATAGACATTATAGACATATTGACCATGTCTATATTTTGACATATATGACATTTTCATATATTCACATATTCATATAGATATGAATACATATTGAATATGCCTATATTCATTATACACGCAATTTCAAGTTTTATAGTATTGATTTAATTAACTTGATTCTCTGATCATACCATAGGAATGAGCATGTTGACAAAGAGGCCATGTGACATTTTTTCAGGATAGTCTTGATTTTTGTTCAGCTAGTTTGTTTATACTCCACTCCATTCCAGAAATAATATAATATCACTCACAAGAATATACATGATACTACCAATGGAACTCAAATACAGAAAAAAAACCACAGGAAATAAAGAAGAAAATCAAGATCAGATGACAAAACAAGTACATAAAACACAGGAACCTGAGCCAGCAGCCACTGAGTTTCCCATTTGTCTCTGAGCTTCCAGACAACAAAGCAAAAGAGAAGGCACATAATTCTTATCATTAGTAAAAAAGAAGCAGGCAATTTCCTCAGGAGTTGCATTTGGGGCTTCATAGGGGGCTTTGAGTTGCATAGTGGACAAAATCCTCAACAAAGGTTCACAAGAAGCAAATTGTGACTCTCCTTCTTTTACATTAAACTGAAGCTGAGGAAATAATTAAAATTAAGTGAAAGACCTCCCAAACTGGTGTTCTAGGTAACAATGTTCTGAAGGAAATTAATAGGAATTTCACTTTAAAGAAATAAAAAAAGTGTCCTATGGTCATATAACTCAAACACTGAGTTAATCAATGTCATGCAGGTTTCTTTGTTGCAATATTTCTGATATACTGATATACATTGTAGTTCTCACACACAAAACAATACTATATAAGATGCAATGTTTCTTATTTTACCACAGAAGCTTTTCTTCTGAGGTTCACCTATGAGTCATCCCTGAATTCTGTGACACATAATTTGGAAGGCATGAGCCATGGTAAACATAAAAATACAATGATGGGGGGCAGCGCCACTGCTTTTTTGGTTAAGAGCACATGTGTTGGTGTTGGACAGATTTGGGTACAAGTCCTGTCTCTGATACCTGCCCATTGCTTGACTTAGAAAAATTACTCAGACTCACTGAATTTTAGTTTCCTCATTCATAAAATAAAATGCATTAATTAGTAATGTGTTTTGCTTAAGGAATAAAAAAATCTGTCAGTTATTTAAGGGTTTATTTTTCTGATATAATGACAAGTCCAGGGTTGGGCCACCCAGGGTCAATGTAGTTGTTCATGAATGTTGTCTGGCTTCTGGGTCTCTCTGTCTTTCTGTTTTGACATCCTTAGCAAGGAGGCCTCTGTCTTCACGTTTTCTGCCTCATGGTTACAAAATGGCTGCTGCAACCTCATTCTCATATCAGCACATCAGTCATCAAGAAGGAGGAAAGAAATGTAAATTACTTTTGAGTAGCCAATCCACAGTGTCAGCCATAGGGCGGGTAATAAGAGAATCCTCAAAGACTTATTTTGAGAATTAAGTCAGAAAATGAATGTAGACTTTTATACTGGCTGGTACTAATAAAACTCAATTATTTATAGGTATCCTCAGATTTAGTGTGATAAAACTCTAGCATTTAGAGTACTTAGAAGAGAATTGCACATTCTTCAGCCAATGACCAGTAAATATCCCTTTTCTCAAGGAGAATTAATAGAAATAAAATATCAGACTTACATGATCTTTTGTAAGGCTATGGCATACTGGCAGGTGATATAGTTTGTGAGCAGATGCTCTAGAAAGCAGACAGGCAGGAGGAAAGCTGGCATCCTTTTGCACCAATGAGCAACACAGCAGGACACTCCCTAAGGAGAGACCCATTCCACCTCTAGATAGAAGCATACTATGGGGTTCCTAGGACAGAATTTGACATGGAAGCAATTTTGATGACAAAGTTTATTCAAGTCTAAAAAATTTCCTTATCACAGAATGTAGATTGGTGATTTGGGAAGTCTCAATTCTAAGTGTTCTGTCCTATTGTCAGACCATTGATACAATGAGTAACTATGTAGAGATGTAACTTTTTGAAATATTAATTAACAAATATATATATATTGAATGTTTACCATGAATTCAACATTGTCTTATGGTCATATGGAGCTGATTAATACTTTGAGTCATTTGGGGGAAATATTGGAATAAATATCATGCATATTAAGAGAAATTCATTGGCAATTAGAGGGAAAAGAAAAAAAACATCACAAAAATAACTCAGGACTAAACATCATCAGGTAATAAAATCCAGGCTACTGTGGAGATGAGGAGGAGGCAGGCAATGACACTGATGATAATGGCTGAGGCTTAATTAGCACCTACTATATACCAGACACTATTCTAAGTGCTCTGCAGCCAGGGTTTTAACCAAAATCTGTCTAACTCCAAACCTTGTGTTCTTTCCTCCCCATTGGTTGTTCTCGGCCCCAGGTTCAGAGCAGAATCACCTGGGAAGATTTTTTAAACAATACTGACACCTTGGTCCCATTCCAATGCAATTAAGTCAGAATCTCTGAGATTGGGCCAGGGTTAACCACATATGTCATCAATTCTAAATATGTAATCTCACCTACATTTTTAACATCAAAAGCTCACTTGGAGTGACCACTTTGTGTCCAGCATCAGCACTTGGTCCTCACATCAGAACTGTGATGTAGATGCATTATTATTATTCTCCTTCCATTGATGAAGAACCTGAAGCTTAGCATAGCTACATAGCTAGTAACTGGGGAGCTGGGATTTGAACAGACATTTTCCTCCTGAGCCCAAGAATTTAGCTCACACTATATGACATAAAATATATATTTGTATGCACACTGCTTTTATAAGAAAAATTTAACTTCCTTTCTTTTAAAAAAAACATGTATTAGGGATTTATTTATTATGATTTGAGGATTGCTTCTATCTTGCCAGAGAGTTTCAGCCCCAGGCAAGTTCACTCTGGAATCAGTGAGACCAAATAACAACAATGGAACAATGGTGGTAAAAGGATTCATACCAAACTTTATTCTCACAGTGGCAGGTTGAGTGCTGGAATCACAGCTGCCTCTGACATGTCCACAATCCAGCCCCATGCTGCCTCTCAGCAGAGCACTGGGTGGATCTCTTTATATATAGTAACAACAATAATGGCTCATTGCCAACATGTGTGTAAGCATTAACCTAACAGTAGGCCATTACATCACAAGTAGATTAAGGTCTGGTGATGATCCTGGCCATAGGAATTTACACTTTCTCTACACTTTCCTGAGAGACAAAATTTGGAGTAAATGAAAGAAGTTCTCTTTAGCTATGGGACTTTTTTTTTTTTTTCACTGTGGTACCTAATGTCTATATCCCTTAACAAAGGGAAGGGAAAGCAATGCCACAATGAGTCATTCCCTGTGCTAGACTAGCTCCTTATTCTTTGGTGCTGACAAGAAAATGATCTGGTCTTGCATCACCAAACTCTCTGCTCAACAAAATTTCTACAAGGTTATTTAAAAACACTCACTGAATCATGTTCCACATAACCCAATTTGTAACCAACTTAAGTCATCTTATTCCACAGGGTATTTTCAATTATTGTTTTGTTTTTCAACATCATAAGCTTCCTAATGATAGCCACCATTGGAGAACATGCAAATAAAAAAAGTACATGGAGCAGAAAATCCAACTAATTTATGATATCTAAAAACACTGCAGAAAAAGTTAGGTGTTTAATTAAAAATATAGTTCTACAGTATGGTGCCACAAGGTTTAACTGAAAAAAACAAAAACAAAAAACAACCCAGAATGTTCTGAGAGCTGTGATGTGCAACCCTTGTATAAGTGTCATCAATGAGCAAGCTGAGATTTGACCTCATCTCCCTTTGCTACCACCCTGATCAATACTAACTGCCTTTACTTCTATTCTATACAGAAGGTCTGTATGGTTTGCCCCTTTTTACTTAAGGGATTATTATTTAATCTGTTGAGAATGATCACAAATAAAAGGGAGGAAGAACACAAATATTTATAGCATATTTATTCTGTGCCTGGCAACTTCATATTTTACATCTTAATTATCTCATTTAATCTTTAATACAAGTCCATTAAACTCGATCTCATCTTCCTTTTGACAGAAGAGGAAATTTGGGCGTAAAATCACCCTCTGACATGTCCGCAATCCAGCTCCATCTCTGCCTCCCAGCAGAGCACTGGGTGGATCTTTTCATATAGTAACACCAACAATAACGACTCATTGCCAACATGTGTGTAAGCATTAACCTAGCAGTAGGACAATCACATAACAGGTAGATTAAGGTGTAAGAAGGTTTAAAATCACTCAACCCGTAAATGATAGAGCCAGGATTTGAACTGAAGTCTGTCCAACTCCAAACCCTGTGTTCTTTCCTCCCCACCAGGGGTTCCCAGCTCCAGCTTCAGATCAGAGTCACCTGGGGAGCTTTTAAAAACCATACCGACACCTTGGTCCCATTGCAACCCAATTAAGTGAGAATCTCTGAGATTGGGGCAGGTTTAAGAATTTTTTTAAACCTTCCCAGATTATTCTAATGTGCAGTGAAGGTTGAAAATCTCTCTATACTAAACTTAACATGAAATGTCATTGTTGCAGAATGAACAAATTATAAGTGATCCAAAACTTACGTATGACAAATGTGTGACAACCCCATTCATTATAAAATTACTTTGACACAGCAAAAGTTTTACTTCTAACTTGATTTGCTGTGGTTAAATATGTAGTCAGCATTGTTTTCCCCAACTTGAATCCAGAATAGGAAACTGACGCAAACTATTTTCTCCAGGTTGCCTCAAGTAAATGAAGAACTGGCAGGAGAATAAGAGAATTTTCAACCTTCCGTGTACTCCCTGGGGCCCTGCTGCTTCTCCTGACCATCGCCTAGCGTGGTCCAGCAGCTCAATCCCGAAGCTCCATGGGCAACTGAATCTTAACACAGGAGCAAACCAGAAGAAACCACCTTCTAGAGAAAACTAGAAAATGTCTTCAGCATTCACATTTCTGAAAGGCTTCATAAAAGCTAAGGAAATTTTGCTCCAGCTTGTAATCAACATTTACAAGAAGGAAGGAAGAGCTAAGTTCTACCAACTTTGGAAGCACAGAGTTGAGGGCTGGCTGCAAAAGCCATTGTGCCCTGCCGGCACCCCCGTATGCAGGAAGGCATCGAGGCTTCTTACCTGTCATCTTTCTTTCTCAGGATCTTCCAATGATGTCAAGATACAGAAGCCAGAGTTCCTTGGGGTGAGACGGCTCTGCTGCACGGAGACTGAGTCACTGAGGGCTCAGAGTTCTTACGGGGAGGAGGGAAGAGTGAGGAAAAGACTTTCGGAACGAACAGAGAACACTCTGCAAGCGTCTGCCAGCACAAAGTACACGATATCCATGGGCCTTCAGGTAGCTGTCTGATTGCTGCCTGGAAAGTTGGTATCACAGGGCAGTTGATATTAGAGAGTCCTAGGTTTAAAAACTGGCTAAGAACTTTGAATTGTATGACCTTACCCAACAACTCTTACTAAGTTTCCTCCTCTATAAAATTTGGATAATAATAATATCCTACAATATCTCTGACAGTGAGATAGTGTATATACATTGTCTGGCACATAAGTCATGATTTCTTGGTTCCTTTTCTAAGCAATATGGCTTATGAGCTATACTGGGATTTTACAAAGACTAAAATATTTTTTTATTAATGTGATGGTTTCATATAAACAACACAGTGGTTTCAACATTCACCCATAGTCAAGTCCTCACCCCATCCACTGCAGTCACTGTCCATCAGTGTAGTAAGATGTTACAGTCATTAATTGTCTTCTCCAGGCTGTACTGCCTTCCCTATGAAATGCCAATTAAAATAGAATATTTTAGGGCATTTCATTAGTCAGTAATAATAAAGTATTTATACTCATTTATCTTCTGATTTCCTATTATGTACTTATCAAATTATATTAGCTGCCTGATTATGCTATGAGATCATTCAGAGCTGAAACTATGTCTAAGATTCTCTCTATATCCCCAGGACATAAATCACTCAGTAAATGCTTGATAAAGGAACAAATGAATAAATGGACTCCTAATTAAGCAGTTAGGTCATGGACATTGCTAATGTCTTATGTCCCATAAATGCTTTCAACCTGATAAACATTTGCTGAGCCTATAGAATGCCCAACATGGTATGTTCTCTGGAGCTGAGGACCTTACAATGAAATCAAGTACCTTAATCTCTTTATAGACAAGCATAAGAACATCTATAACATAGGTAGACTGCTACCAGAAGCTGGAGAGAGAGCAGGGGCACTCGGGGCAGGGAAAGATTACATTTGGTTAAAAGGTCTAAGAAATTTTCAGTGAGGAACAAGGAAGGACTGGAAGTGAACCTCAGAAGAGGAATGAGACTCCAAAGTGGAGAGAGGATGATGCTCCAGCAGAGATCTGTGCCCAAGAGATCTGCGCGAGCACATTCAGAGAGCAGCACGTAGCCTGGTGTGAAGCACAAAATATGTTAAGTTGGTTAGAGCTGCAAAGGAAGGGCTTGGAAAAGCCTCCAGCCTGAGAAATTGGTTCTAAGTCAGGCAATGAGAGCTACAGAAAATTTAGAGCAGGAAAGGCTCAGATTTACAGTAGTTCCCCCTTTATCTGCAGGGTATATGTTCAAGACCCCCAGTGGCTGCCTGCAACCATGGATAGTACTGAGCCCTTTATATACTATGTGTTTTCCTACACATACATACCTATGATAAAGTTTAAGTTATAAGTTAGACACAGTAAGAAGTTAATAATAATAAAATAGAACAATTATAATACTCTGTAATAAAAGTTTTGTGAATGTGCTGTCAAAATATCTTAGTGTACTGAACTCACCCCTCTCATGACGAAGTGAGGTGATAAAATGCCTATGTGATGAGAGGAAGTGAGGTGAATGCTGTGGGCATTGTTAGCATTAGGCTAACCCTGACCTCCCAGATGGCAGGTGACCTCAGGTAACTGAAACTGTGGAAAACGAAACCATGTATAAGGGGGACTACTACAATTAATGTTTATTGAGTGCCCTCATTTTACTGATTAGGTAAACAAGGCTCATAAAGATTAAATGATTTGCATGGATTATAAGGGGCAGAGATGGAATTCTCTTAAGGTCCCTTGATACTCCCACTACACCTCAGCCTCTCCTTTGCAAGATTCACTGTGCAAGAGTGTAGGCTGGGCTGGAGGGAGAGATACCAGCTGACGAAATGACGTATGTTTCCTGACATGAAGATGATGCCCCATTTTCCCAATTAGAAGATGCAGGAAGATTTTCTGATCTGAATATAGGAACTAATTAAAGGTAATGGAAGGAGCCAGGTTTCAAAGTGAGCATTTAGTACATCAGTCTTATTGGAGTCTAAATCTTGAGGCTGCAAATGCTATGATCAGATTTGCATTTTAGAAAGGTAATTTTGTCAGCACTGTGATGTCTGGACTAGAGGCAAATTGGGAGGCAAAGAAGTAAGGAAACTGCAGAAATCCAGGAGGTGTGGTGGCTTGGCTGAAGGCGGTGGTTGTGAGATATGAACAGTAAAGACAGCCGTGAGAGCCATTTGGGAAGTGTGTGAGACAAGATTCGAAAACTGGGTGGGGGGATAGTCCAAGGTGACCCCAGAGTTTCTGTTTGGGCAGTTTGGTGGGTCACTGACTGCAAGAGGCGAGCACATTGATGAGGACAAATTTATAGGGCCAGGAAGTGGTGTTAGGAAGGCAGAGAGGCAAGGACGGAAGAGAAAGGCTGTGGCAGCAGTAGAAGCAGAAGGGCCAGGAGGAGTTGAGGGTCAGGAGGAGTTACTGGTGGGGGAGAGGAAGGGCTCTCTTTGAGGAGCCGTATTCTCTCCTGCCTCTTTCTCACCAGCTTAGAATCAACAATGAATGTCTTAAGGATTAATCCTGTGGTGCCATCAGAAAGATTCTCTTTCTTGCTCTGATTTATCCCAGGAGGAAGAAGAAAACATGGTAATTACCATTCATAATTTCCTCTCAGGAAAAGCTAAATCTCCTTCAAAATGAATGTAGATTTCTTTTGACACAGAAAAAGAATTGAACACAATGAAAACAATCTTCCTTTGAAGATACTGATAAAGTCACTGACTATACTTAGTTCCACCTCAGCTGCTGTCATCAAAGGAGAAAACGGCTAGGTCATTGATCTAGGAGGGAGGTGATTGCTTGTCCCCAGTTGCCTGCGACCCACACCCCAGAATCCTTCCTTGTCACCCTATCCAGGAATTAGGCTTCTCTTTCTCAGTAAAGGACACCATCAACTAGCCAATATTTGAACTAAATAACTCGGAATCATCTTTGATTTCCTCCCTCATGCTCTGTCCTAATTCTAGGCCAAAAAAAGCAAGTTCTGTGAGTATACCTCTAAAATGTATCTCAAATCCATCTACTTCACCAAAAGTCAGAAGGACATTTTAAAAGTAACCCCCCCCACCCCCGACTTCCTGCTCAGCCCGTGAGGCCGTCCTGATCAGCCTCTGCCTGCTCTGCATCTCGCCGCCCACCCCGCACCCCTCCTTGGCTCCAGCCAGGCTGGCTTTTCCCGAGCCTCAGCCACACTCAGAGCCTTGTCCTTGTCCTTCCCTTTGCCTGCCCTTCCCGCTGCCTGGCTCCTGTGCAGCTGGCTCCTTCCAGCCACTTAGATCTTGGCTCAGATGTCCTCTCAGCAGAGAGACCGCTCCCGCCACCTGCCCTGGGCCAAGCAGATGCTGCCCGAGGGAGCGAGCGCCGGGCTGCAGCCCTGTGGGTTCCTGCCCAGGAGGATGGCCCAGGAGGGTGGTGGGCCTCCACAGAGGCAGCCTCTGTGAAACGCGGCCCTGGAACCAGGGTAGAGGGGTGGGAGGCCACTTGGCCCCCAGCACAGGAGGTGCAGGTAAGAGACAGCAAGAGAGTTTATGAGGACACAAAAAAGGTCCAGGCAAAACAAAACAAAAACACCAAAGATGCAAATTATAAGAACTTTATCTGAATACCCTAAGAACTGGAAGCAAGCTTCTAACTGTCAAGTAAGAACTCTGGGTTCCCTTTCCCCTCATCCTTTGGCAAACTCCAGAACGGAGGAGAGAGGCAGTGAGCAGAGAGGGGAGAGGAGCTGATCAGAACTTCCCTACCGCAGGTTGGCCGCTTCCGAACAAGGGGCAGGGAGGGAGAGAGCTTGCCTTGGAGTCAAGATTAACATGTGGGTACATTCCCAGGACTTGCCATTCTAATCTCTGAATTGGGACCGTGTTTGCCACTTTCAGTGACTGTAGGGCTTTCTGTTATCCACGAGATAACAGACTTTCAGATGACATAACCTGAGCTGGAAAGTCTTAGGGCTGCTGGAATTGAAAGAAGAAAACCTTCCCTTTTAGGATACATTTTAAAGGAGCAGTTAGAGACGAAAAGAGAGCCGCACTGTGATCGTGTCCAGTGAGTTGCTTACACTGACAAGTAGCCCAGCCTGGAGCTGAGCCTAAGTCTGTCTGAATCCCAGGCCCTGGGCCTGAGTCTATAACACACGACCAAGGCTTTAGCAGTGAATGTGGGGTTTATCAGAGTCTCAGCCATTCTTTGTCCAGAGGCCTTTCTGTGTCTCAAAAAGTAGCCTTGATTTTGCGCAAGAATGAGTAGGTGAATTGTCCCTGTTCTTCCTTTCAGGTATCTCAACTACAGCTGTTTAGAAGGATCTCTTCTTTAGAAAAACTTGGGATGTTCGGTGCCCACTTAAGTGATGTATCTGAATATACATATTCACTAGGGTTTTTCCTGGTTGTAATGCCAAGGAGAAAACTGGGACGTCTTAAATGAATGGGGAGAACTGGGGGCCTGCCCTGGGTCTGTGTTGGAAGCTTTGTGTAAACATGCTGGAAATGAGTGTTCTCCCTTGCCAAAGAACAGCACTGCATTTTAGATGCCAGGTTCTGGACAATCTGTTGGTGCAAAAGAGAAATGTGAAAACCTGAAATCCGTGGCCCTACAACTCCTCACCCGGAACTCCTTTACTTCTTAAATCGAGTCCCACTTGCTAGGAACCAGTGTGGGAAAAGCCACCCTCCAGAGAGCTTGCAAATGAAAGCTCAGACAAGTTTAAAGAGAAACATTGAGTCTCTAGAGCCCCAAACCAACTATGCAAGAGTTCTTGTCTGCATTATCCAGAGCCAGTACCTGCACCTTAGAAAGATTCCATAAAGATGGGTGCTCTCCTCATCCCAAGGCGCCCAAGGTACACTTTGTATTGAACAAGAAGTGTTTATCTTGAAAAAAAAAAAGGTGCATTTGTGGTATGTTAGAAGATACAATGTACTTAAATAGTTAGCTAGCTCCCTGGTGCCCTTACCCTTGAGAACTGAGTTTTGTATTTCCAGGCCTTGCCCATGGCCTGAAAATTTCAGGCCTGAATCACAGTTCAACAATATTTTAAAAACCTGTGTTTATCTCCATGTGCCGGGCACTGAGCTAAGAGCTTTACGCATATATCCTTACCACTGCATCCTGTTACCATAGATATTATTAGCCCCATTTTATAAATGGGCAAACAAGAGCCTGAAGAGGTGTATGACTTGCCCATGGCCACAAAGCTAGTGAGTGGTGACACTGGGATCCAAACCTACAGCATCTGGTTAGGACACCCACATTGAGTTTTGGAGATACTAATTCCATCTGTGATTTACTAAGCCTGTGGTTCTGAACCCTGGCTATGCATGAGAACCCTCTGGGGAGTTTTGAAACATCTTAATGTCCACGTTGCACCCTAGACCAATTAAGCCAGAATCTCTGGGGGTGGAGCACAGGCAAAAAATTTTTTAAAGCTCCCCAGGTAATTCCAGTGTGTAGCCATAGTGCTGAGCAACTGTAATCTTTCCACTTGCTAATTTTTTTCTAACTAGAAAACAATTCTATTCCATTTTGTTCCTTACCACAAGCAGCTGTAGAGAAGACACAGGCTATGTGTAAACAGTGTGGTGTTATCCTCTGCACTAGCAGGTCCCTACTCCTCAAGGACCTAGCTGTCTCAGGCCTTGTTTTCCCATTCTGAAACAAAGAGGAAGGAGTGATGGCTATGGTAGATACACATTACTCACGTTTGCAATGCAGTTTAGAAAGTTAGTCAAAAACTTAGTATTACCTTCAAAAGAATGCTGTCTTGCCAATGGGTTTCAGCCCCCGGCAAGTTCACTATGGATTCAATGTGACCAAAGAAATGACAGTAGTACATTCTTGGGGTGAAAGGCTTATACCCAACTTTATTTCCACAGTGGCACGTCAATTACTAAAATCCCATCCACTCAGAGCAAGTCTGCAAGCAGCAAGCTGGTCTCTGCCTCTGCGCCTCTCGGCCCACTCAGCCATCCTCTGAGCAGCCGTCCTCTGGGCCTCTCTGCCCACACAGCCATCCCAGTCTCTGTCCTTAGCACTGCGGCCACTCCAGCATCTGTTCTGATCTCCTGCAGCCTTGCAGCCATGCCACCATGTCACCCAGAGCACTGGGCGGAGCTGTTTATATAGTCAATAGCAACATATTGCCCACATGTGTGTAGTGAGCTAGCTGAGCAGGGCCAGGTGAGAATCCTGGCCACAGGAACTTTCATTTTATCCACAAATGTTAATACTGTAGCACAACTCAGAAGATGCCTATTGCCTTTGTTGCTGTTAAGAAAAAAAAGTTAAAAGAAACCCAGGTGAGATTTGGCAAATGTGTGTGTAGGGTGCTCTCACTGATCCTGGCATTAGCACTGACAGCTTGGAAGTGCCAACATACTGATGCTATAAAAAGAGCTGTGAAGCCACTTGCCATCCATCATGACAGGAAGGAAATGAGCCCCATTTCTTGAGCACTTGCGCAGGTGCAATGGACAGAGTGGGTTTTCATGGACAGGTAGACACAGGTTCACATTCCAGCTCTGCCATTAGTAGCTGTGTGGCCTTTGGCCTTCAGGTCTCTGTGTCCTCATCTGTAAAGTGGGGCTGAGAAGGCTCACTTGGTGGCATGTGACACCTAGCGCCACACCTGGCACAGGGCCATAATTAGTATTCTGTGGAGACACTCTGTTATCTACATTTGTTATTTCACTTAATCCTTACAACATGCCCTCAAGAAGATGTCATTATTTCCACTGAAGGGAAGTGAACCTCTTGAAAGGCTCCACAAATTGCCCCAGGGCACACAGCTGTAAAATCCCAGCTTAGGATCTGTCTCATGTACCTGAAACCGGCATTCTCGGTTTTTCCCAGCTCTCTGGCTGCCACGCCTTATTTCATAGGCCTTCCTGCAGCTGATTTATCTATTAGAACAGAAGGAGATGTTCGCTGGATAATGATACAAAATTAAAAGGCAAACACAAATTTCCATCTATCTCCCTGGAACATGGCAATGTTATGAAAAGGACTGTTTGGATCAGAAAGGGCAATATTATTTTCCTTTGATAGTGGAGTCCTACCTGGAGGAGACCTAGCTGAGAAACAAAAGCCACAACTCGCTCTGGCAATAAGTGCCCAGACTTGGCTTTTTGCTGGGTTAAAAAAATATGGCTGATCCATTGCCTGGTCATGTCAGAATCTTCTAATAGTTCCATATTCCCAAGAGAATTAGTACGCATTTCTTCTGATGAGGGCTGGTTTGTGGAAACAATCTGACGTAATTTAAGGAGAGTTAAATATTGCTGAAGTAGTTTAGGAGCTCATTGCCCAGGAGGCTAGGATATAGAGGCCAGCTGGGAGAACCACCTGAAAAACTCTCATTCCGTGTTACCCCATCTCATGAAGAATTGTGTTGGTCAGATCAAAAATTTAGGAATCATGCTGATTTCCTTTCCTTTCCCTTCCCACACCCAACCCATCAGCACATCTTGATATTTCGATTTCCAAAATATATTCAACATCCGCGGACTCCCACCCATCCTTACAGCTGTCTCCCTGTCCTCGGCATCACCACTTCTACTCATGGCAATGGAAGCAGCCTCCTGATGGTCTCCGGCTGCCGTTCCTGCCTCCCTCCAGTCGGTCCTGCTGACATGCTTTGAGCATTTATCGCCATCTTAAATTAGCAAGATAATTTATTCCTTTATGTTTCTAGTGTGTGTTCCTCCACTAGAATGCGAGCTCTGTTTTACTTCTCACCTTATCCCACCTCCTGACACACCAAAGCTTCTTAATAAATATATATGGTACACATGAAAGAATGGATGAGTACAAAATTTTAAAAATTAACTCATGTTTGTAATTAGCCTACTCCAAAAATTCTCATGAGATTGACTTCTTAGACTGGCATTATGGAAAAGGACCACATTAATACCATAATAATAAAATAATATAAAATATTCCATATAAAGTAATATTATATTGATATGACTCCTGGAAAGGACATGAAAACAGTTGGCAAGACAATTTGGAGCAGAGGTTGCAAACGCTGTCTCAGGCAAATGTGCTCAGGCAGGAAACACAAACTGGGAGGCTGTGTGTGTAACCCATAATGAGTGGGGGGATCACAGTTTGGAGACCCCCCTGCTTCATCTAATGCGTCTTTATCAGCTCTAGTCAACTGTGGCCAAGTGACAAAGAGGGCCCAGGGATGAAAGATCTTCCAACTTTTCAAAAGAAGGTGGAAAATTTGTACATCAGTTAGAACCATGTTTGACTGTGAGTAATGACCTGAAAGACGCGTGAAGTGAGGCAGAAATGTATTTCTCTCTCACAGAAAGAGGCCGTGGGTGTGCAGTTCTGGGCTCATGGAGGCTCAGTGGCCACAGGGACCCACGCGTCTTCTCACTTGTTGCTCAGCTTGACATGGCTTCCATTCCCAAGGTCACCTCATGACCCAGAGGGCTGATGTGGCTCCAGCTAACACCTCCTCATTCCAGGAAGCAGGAAGGATAAAGGGGAAAGGAGATAAAGGGGAAAGGAAGAGCCCGGCCATTTTACAAGGAGATTTTCTGAAAGTTTCTGTGCCACACTCTTATTTCATTTCCTTGGGCCTGAAGGTAATCATGTCGCTACTCCTGGCTACATAGAAGGCTGGAAAGTCTAAGCTTTATTTTAGGTGGACATGTGCCCAGCTAAGGAGAAGAGGAGAATGGATATTGGAGGTTTAAACCAAAAGTCTCTGCCAGAGCTAGCTTCTTCTGTGACATGCTCAAGTTTTAACACCATGACAGCCAAACAAAGCATGCCTGCTATTTGGTTCAGCGGCCCTGCTTGGAGGAGCAGGTATGCCACAGCACATTGCTGGGGCATGTGGAGCTGGTGAGGATCATAAACAGGCAAAGGTTAGGAGGACTTAGAGAGGGAGTGCCCAGAGGAGTGTGGCCGGCAGCCTGGAGGTCGGGGAAAAGGTGAGGCGGTACCACACCCCACCTGCACCCCCAGGAGGTCAGGACACTGGCAGGATTGGGGAGGCCCCGACTGCCAGGACATGCCTCACCTTTAGGTCTTTGCAGCTCTCCTGAGGAGGCAGTTTCAATCTCCTCTGAATCATGAAGTGTCTCCTCTTTCTGACTTTCACTGAAGGTCAGGTTCATCCTCTCTGGAGGGAGAAGGGAGCTTGGGCCAGACCCAAAGCACACAAGAGCTTGCCCACCTTCTCCAGTCACCGCCATCACCCTTTGGCCTGGGGCCCAGCCTGGTCTCAGGCTGTGTGACACTTCCCCTCCACATGGCCGAGCCTCCCAGCCACACCAGACCTTCCAGCCGGGAAAGGCCTCATGTTACATGGTGGGAAAAAGCACTGGATTTGCACACCAACTTCCCTCCCTTGAATCCCTGCTCCACCACTACTAGATGAGTGGACTATAAATTCTTTTATAACTATAAACTGGGGCTAATAGTGGAGGATTCATAGGGATCACTTACGTAAAAGGCCTTTGTTTAAAAGAAATAAAAAATTTGAACAGCTCTACATACAAATTTAAGGTTCCAGTAAAGATTCTCTGTAACTGTCCATATGTTTGAAACTGAAGACTTTATTGACCAAACTTTGCAATAGAAAGTGTTAGGCTAATAAGATAGTAAGAATCAGTTACCGTATCATACACACATGAAAAAAACTGCCAGTAACATGGCTTGACTTCTGGCCACTGTCTCGGTGAAATCCAGATGGTCCCAGGGAGGGGCGGACCACATCTGTCCTTCATTCCCTTCTCCCCCAGATGACAGAAACTGTTTCTGTATAAAACAAGGTCACCCTCGCAAGTCGATCAATTCCAAACACTGTGCAGGAGTTAAATGATGCAACAAGGTAGAAAAGAGACACTAGGCCTGGGCCGTGACCGACAGCGCAGTGACAGTGAAAGACCGCCACACACAAATGCGTGTGCCCTGGGACAGTGAGCCCTTCGACGTGCAGGACCGCCGGCCTTTGGCGGCTGGGGGCTCCTGCTGAGTAATGCCACTGGGGACGTGTGAGTCACAGGTTCTGCTTTTATTTGTGTTACTATTAAAAAAATTTTTAGAACATGAAGTTCCCTAAAAGCCCTTTCTCAAAGAATTACAAAATGACAGACGTTTGGGAAACTGTGGTTTCACATATGATAAAGGCTTGTATAGTGATGCAGAGAACACCCAGATGTGGCATTTAAGACAGAAACCTTACCTGGAATATAAAAGTGGGATTCCGTTCCAGAGCAACTCACAGCACTCACGATGCCTTAGGGTGTAAGTTAACTTCCTGGTGATTAGGTCCACTTTAGAGTTAGGATACACCAGTGGGACTGGCCGGATTCCAAACCTCTCAGCATCCATGAGGTGCCTGACACAGGGCTGGTGTTTAATGTTTCATGAGTAAATATACAATCTACCAAAGGAAGGAAGGAAGGACACTACTCACTTGTGTTTGAGGAATTATAGAATTGACCAGTAAGGAGGACGAGTATCTGTATTTTAACGTGCTCATGTCAATTCTCTGGACTGTGTTATATAAACACACACCATCAGGCTGCCCACTTCTGCTAAGCACAGAGTTTATTGGTAGTGTTTGGTACAACTGTGGTCCTACCTTTCCCAACTCAGGCATCTTAACAGTCCTGTAAAAATCATGTTACATTACTTCAGAGGAAAATACTCCCACCTCAACATGTTTAAAGAAATGTTAGAAAATGTCATTCCTATCAAAACATTTTTTTACTGCCTCTGATTTCCAACACAGTGTACATGTCAGTGTGAATATGCATCACCAGGTGCTGGCTTTCTGAAGTGATTCTTTGCAGATAACGTATGACATAGCCTGGGGCTGTGGTCAGAGAGGCCAAAGGGAAGTGTGTGCACTGCCAACACATTCCAGAGTACCTCCCTGGGTGAGTGAGTGGTGTCCGTCTTTGATTAACAATTGCAAATGACCTGTCTGGAGAGAGAAAACACTCAAGAATAGAAGCAAAGCAGCCCGGGGAGCTATGAAGAATGCCACGTCTGGCTGAGCCCTGAGGGTTGTCCTAGGCTGAATGCATTAACAACAGTGACCACGGTATCATGGTTCAGAAGCTGCCAAGGACGCCGGCATGGGGGACACTGACCAAATGAGAAACGGATGTGACTGCATTATAGAAACCTCCCAAAGTCACCATGGGTGCAATGGTGTTAGTTTGAGTGAAACTGGATCTGAATCTGTCTCATACTGAGCTAAGGAAACAAGAAAGGAGTTTTCCCATTTCCTGAATTCTCATAGATTTGGGTTTGAAGGTGGGTCAAAGTCAACTTTTAAGTGACCACAGCAGGCTTTGTGATGGTGGTATTCAAAAGAAAGAACAAGAGCACAAGCCTGCCTGAGACAGCGCACGTTCCTGTGGCCAGCAAACTTTGTGTGACCCTCTCTCCTGGGGAACCTGCTTTCCTCTGTTTCATACACTGGCCTGTGGCTTTCTCTCACCACTCTTCCATCAGACCACATTGCAGGAGTCGCAAAGAGGCGAACTGAATGGAACACTGGTGGTTTATTACCAAGTGCGAGTACTGCACCAACACTTCAGGTGATAAGTAGGCAGCTGTGAACGACCCATTGGCTCAGGCAGCCAGCTGTTGGCTGCCAGGCATGACAGTCTCTCAAGGCACTCAGCAGTGTTCACATTCAGCAAGGGGCACCTGCTTCTTCCAGGTTCCATGATGGGATGCAGTGCATGAAGGGGGTCAAAGCAGTCCACCTGCCCTTACAGCTGGACACTCAGCTAGTTGACGCAGTTCTTTGTGATTCTTCCACTCCTGTCCACCTGTCGGATGCTGTTCGTAACATTAATGGTGACTTCTTTTGCAGACATTCGCTTAGCATCTCTTTTAGCCTGTTAAAAAGTTGAACACAGTGAACTGAGTTACTAGGAAATATCTGAAGATCCTCACATTTGCATTAACCTCTTAAGACTGTTACACACACACACACACACACACACACACACACACACACACAGAGTTAGGAAGAGTGGCTCACAATAACAAATGCACAAATACTCCTTTTCAAAGGTGTTTCTGTTGAATCTCTAACACCAGCCTAGCATAGAGCCTGGCATAAGGCATGCTTGGTAAAACGCTAACGAATGCATTCATTAGCAAAGGACCGCCAATGGGCAACATGGCTTCACAGCTGCCTTCACTGGTTAAGGGTTTGAGCTTTAGAGTCAGACAGACTTGTTCAAATACTAACTAGATAACTTTACTATGGGCAAGTTTTTCTAGCCCTTAGTTTCCTCATCTGTAAAGTAGGAAATAACAATAGTACCCACCTCACAAGGTTTTTGTAAGGATTAAATAAGGTAACGCATATAAGGTAGTCAGCACGATGTTTGTCACTGAATAAAAATGAAAAAAAACAGAAGACTTACTAAGTATAATAAGCAAAAAGTAGGACAGATTATCCACTTCTAAATGAAGATAAGCCAGAGATAAAGATCCAGAATTCACTTTAACACCAAAGCACTGATTAAATTGTAGCTTCTTCAACCATATGTGTCCCCCCATCAAGGGAAGACAACCAGTGGGGGACAGTTTTGTGCCCATTCCACTTAATGCAGGTATGCTTGGAGTGAGCATGAGAGGCGTCTGAGTCGTCTCCATTGCAGATGGACAGTGTGCCGCCCAGTCCCCATTCCAGGACAGCAGCTAGCAAGTAGTCTCCAGCTGTCCCTCAGGATGGCCTCAGTGGCAGAGGGCCACCTGTCCGAGGGCCAAGCCTTCCTGAGGTGGCCCAGTGAGGGGATATATGCAGGGGTACAAAGGTCAGGCCATTTGGGCCCAATCCAGGCCAGCTCTGATAGGCCATTAAGCCCCAGAGCAATAGGTGGGGGGTCAGCCAAGGCTGCTGTCAGGCCCGCTCTTTGGCTCAGCTTCTCCGTCTGCCCACTCCTGCTTCCATCCCTTCCTTCTGCAGGTGTTGACAGGGCATTTCCCAATGAACATCCTGTATAAAGACATCTCAGCGTCTGCTTCCTGGAAAACATAGTCTCAGATCTGTGGGAGCCTTTCCCAGGGAGTGAGCATCTCCCCTTACTAGACATGAGCCTAGAAATGATGGACACATATTTTTCATACAATATGACCCCTGTACACAAGCCAACTAGAGAAATGTAGTGCATTTAAAGAAATGGTGTACTGTTGCACCATCAGAGAAAAATTAATCAATTTGTTGTGTTTATTAACAAATGAATTTCACATAAATCCTGTGTCGAAGCCACTCGTGATGCCCCCTGCAGATTCTCTTTGCTTGCCTGGGGCATCCACTCCCATGAGCGGTGGCTGCTACCTGCTCACAGCAGCGTACTTCTGAGAATCACCTTCATCTCACTGGGGCCACCTTGCCTAGAAAGGTTAAGAGGTTATGCCCTAATTTCTGGAGATAGCCCAAAGCCAAGGTCTGATTACTGGGGATACAAAAGGTTGACCCTTTTTTCTCAAGGGGAAATAAATCTATGCTGCCATTCCTGCTCCATAACTCCCTATGGGGTCGGGCTGAGGCTACATTACAGCTGTTCAGTTGAGCTCCCATATTGCTAAACTTGGTCCTCTGCCCCATCCTGCTCTCCCAACATTTTTGGGTTTCCCTAGAGAGTATTCTTTCAGTCAATTACTTACCCAAGAATCCTCATCTTAGGCTCTGCTTCTAGGGAACTGGACCTAAGAAAGTACTTTATGGGTGATTTAAAGGATGTTTAAGGATAGTTTTGACTATATGCAATTTTAGCTTTGATTTCATATATGGAATTTCATTGTTTTCCTCTTCATGTTTCCAGTGCCTAGCATAGTCTGAGACGTAGGAGTCTCTCAATTTAACTTTGGTTAAATGAACAAATAAGCACAATACCTTGGTCGTACCCTTAACAACCAGTAGTCAATGTTGTTTAAGTTAATACTCAGGTCTTGCCAGGGCTAGGAGTGATGCTTATGGGTTTATTTTTCCCTAAAAGCAGAGAACTCATAAAGTCCCACAACCCACTTTGTTTCCTAAAGAAAAAATGTGGCAAATGTGAAGCTAATTCCATTTGATTTCCATTCTGGGTGTTGTTAAAAAGCTTTGAGGAATAGACACAGAGTCTGTATTTGAAATGAGCCAGGTTAATGGCAGCATTCCCCTCAAACTGGTCGGCACTGAGAGAACTTTCCAGTATGGAAATGTAAACTTTCCCAACTGCATAACTACTTTTCTTTGGAGTTATTGGCAAGATTTCACAAAAGGTCATTAAAGATTATACACAGAAAACACTCTACTCTATAGTTCAGCCTGCTTTTCTAAGCTTAAAAATCCATGCAAAAGTTCAGTAGTTTGATGATTCTTCATTTCCTAGACTGAGTAAAGAGCCAAAAGCTGTAAGATAGTCATTCCGAAAACAGCCACAGTATTTGCATGATTTTATTCTCAAGTACAATGTGGCAATTTCTTAAATCTGTGTATCAAAAGCTTGCCCAGTGGAGGTGTTCAGAGCATAGGCTTTGGGGCCAGAGAGTCCTGGGTTTAGGGCAAGGCTTTGCTACCAGTTAGCTGCCACAAGACATGTTGTTTTAACCTCTGAGTCTCGGTTCCCTTACCTCAAAAATGGAGAAATAACCCTGCTTCTTAGGTTTTTCTGAGAGAAATAAGCATACCATTTAGCATTAACAGGGTGACTAACTTCTCGCAGTCTGCCCAAGGCTGACCTGTTTTAAAATTGGAAGTCCACATTCCAGGAACTTCCTCAGGCCTCTACAAACCAGGACAGTTAGTTACCTCAATAATAGTTACTAGCATTGGTTCTATTTGCAAAATGATGATCTCAGTCAAACATACTAAGTATAAATGGAAAACCTTCTTATTGTACTGAAACTATGTCTATTGCTATCCCTACTTCTAAAGAACAACAATAATAATAATGATCTAAGATACACATTTAGATAAAGGACAAACTGGAGTGCTGTATTCCAGTGATGGGCACAGGTTCCAAGCCATAAACAAATCCACTTTCAATTAATTATGCTGTATTAAACTGAGAAAATTAAACAACTAGAACAACAACTCACTTTCTTGGAAGCATTATGTAAAGGAAAAGCTCTCAAGTCTGAGACATCAACAGAGAGGTGTCCGCACTTTGCAGCAGAATGGATATGCAGGAGGCCGCTCACTGCTGTAATCTGGTCACAGCTTGGAAACCTCCGACTTCAAGCCCAAGTGAGACGAAGGAAGATGACAGAGAACTACAATGCCAGATTATTTTCTCTAGTTGTTCTGAGAAGTAAGTTGCTTTCCCTCCTATAGGAAAAGAGCTATATGGATACACAGAACAATTACACCCTTCTCTTCCTCAGGGCCTATGACATTTTGTATAACATGGATATCTTCCCCTCTGGTTTTCAGCCAGCCAAACCTTTTTATTTAACATCTCACCCCCTTTATTTAATGACAGGAAAACGTTCCTATTGCAATTACCAGCTTAAAAAAATCCTTTTGGTTCCCAACTCAACGATGAGAGAAACCTATTTGGCACCTTTGTTTTTTTTCAGCTGTCTGCTAAATCAAGCCTTCCTCCACTTCCAAATTCTTGTTTTGTGAGTTTTATCACCATTGATGCTGTGAATGGGCCCCCTCTTGTTTCTCACCCAGTTTTACAGCTTCTCTTCTTCCCTTGCCTCATTTCTGCAGGCTTTGTACTCTGTGAACGGTAGACTTCAGTCCTCTTGACACTGCCTCTTGAATTTTTTGGCCCCTATTTCTCAAGGGCAACCAGACCGACTGTGATAACTTCCCAGAGGCCTCAAACCCAGGTGATCTTGATTCTCATGGTGTTTAGCAGTGGGGGCAGCCTGGCTGCTCTGTTGAGGCCAGGACTCAAGAGTGCAGCTAAGTCTGCTTAGCCTTCTTTCACTTTCCCCCAAAATGGAAATAGAGATGTTCTCAGCTTTACTTTGACTCCATGACATATCTATACTTAACATGGGATTGTACTAACCTTTTAATAGTTCCTGGCAGACAATGAGAAAAGCAAGGCTTACTGAGATTATGGTTCATCAGACGCCAATTTTTCTGTATGACTAGTATTTTTAATTATAAAAGCAATACATAATTATGGCAAAAGAAATTCAAAGAGTAGAGAAGGACACAGTGAAAAGTAATACTTGCTACAAAGCTCTGGCCACAACTGTGCTTTCCCCAGAGTTAATCACAGCTCACGATTTCTTATGGAACACTGAAGGGGTTTTCTAAGCACATGCAGCCATGGGACCATCTTATTTTCTCTCCTGATATTCTTATATATTTGCTTGTTTACTTGCTTATTTTCTACAACCTCATCAGATTATAAACTTCAAAAAGGTAGGGACCAGTCTGCAGTGTTCAGCATGGTGTCTCCAGAATCGACCATACTGTCTATCACATAATGGACATGCAACAAATAATTTGATGAAGAACACATGTATGAAGATAAATTTTTAGAAAGAAAGTGAGAGAGAAAATTCCTAGGAACAGAACCTGTCTGCGTTGCCCTAACCATCCTAGGACCTTCCTACAGGATTGCAGTCATGCTTATAGCTGATCGTTCCTTGCACCATTGCCGAGAGCCAGGTGGATGTCAGGGCTCCCTTTCCTGGTGAGGCAGCCGAGCTCACTCAGGCCACTGCAATGTGCCCAAGGCCAATGCCCACATAGGTAGTGAACTGAACTAAAGATGCAGCCCAGGGTCCTTTACATCCAGCCTCCCATGACTCCACCAAAACTTACTCTAAATTCACCACCATTTTGTTTCAGGTAATGGGAAGGAAGAGCATAGGGCTTGGAGGGAAACAAACAGGGCTTGAACTCCAGCCCAGCCAAATCCCTCCTCCCTGTGTCATGCTGAACAAACACCTAACCTTTCTGAGCCAGTGGCCAGGTCAGGAATGTCACTGTGGACCTCGTACAGCTGAAGTATTAAAGATTGTGCCATACATAGTGTGTCTGGTTCATAGGAGATACTCTGGAAATGTTAGTTCCCTCCTCTCCTCCGTCCCTAAAGATTAAAGACCGAGCATTGTCAACTGCAACTCGAAACATTTTTCTTCTTTGCGCTCAGACCTGTTAAAGGGAGACCAGACCAGACAGTAACAAGCCCCTAGCAGTTCCCAAGCTCCATAGCCGTCCTTGCTCCTGCTTCATGAGTTTCTGTGGTGTTAATGTGAAGTAAATCAGGAAACATTTGATTTAAGCAACTCCACCAAGGGCCAGGATACTAATCTCTAAAAGCAGGGATCAGACCAACCCCCAGGCAAAACTCAAGAACTCCCTGGGCCGGGAGCAAATCCTGTGCAGACCACAGCCCCATGTGTGGCCTCACCTAAGCTACTTAGCGGAGGGGTTTTTATCTGTCAGGTTATCAAGTGCTTTTCAACTTCAGCCTCAGATCAAACACTAGGAAGGCAGCGGAACCCACTTTAGAAAAGCAACTGGGCTCCCACAGAACAGTCACTGACCATTTGATGGTGATGGTGGAGGGCCTGGGTGGGAGGGGAGCTGCGGGGAACCTTTCCAGTCTTGGCAAAGTACAGGCCGGTCTCAATGAATCAACAAGTGGCTTGTGAGTACATAAAAGGCACATGACTCCGAGGTGGGGTGGACAGGGAAGGATGTAAAGAATAGGGGGGGAGGGGGGGAGCCAGGATGGCGGCGTGAGTAGAGCAGCGGAACTCTCCTCCCAAAACCACATAGAATTATGAAAATATAACAAAGACAACTCTTCCTAAAATAGAGACCAGAGGACACATGACAACATCCAGACCACATCCACACCTGTGAGAACGCAGCGCCTCGTGAAAGGGGTAAGATACAAGTCCCGGACCGGTGGGACCTGAGCGCCCCTCCCCCTGGCTCCCGGCGGGTGGAAAGAAACCGGAGCGGGTTTTTTTTCTTTTTTGGTGAGTGCTTTTTGGAAGCCTTAAAGGGACAGGGACCCCAATACTAGGGAAACAGGGCAGCAAGACCGGTGAGCGGGTGCCTGAGACCGGCGACTGAGGACAAAGAATATCGTGCGTTTTTCCCTTTTTTTTTGGCGAGTGCTTTTTGGAAGCCTTAAATGGACAGGGACCCCAATACTAGGGAAACAGGGCAGCAAGACCGGTGAGCGGGTGCCTGAGACCAGCACCTGAGGACAAGGAAAATCGTGCATTTTTCCTTTTCTTTTTTTCCTCTTTCGTTGTTGCTGTCGTTGTTTTGGTTCGGAGAGTGCTTTTTGGAAGTCTTAAAGGGGCAGGACAGGACACTTAGCCCAGAGGCAGGGAATCTGGGGATCTCTGGGCACTCTAACCACCTGGGCAACAGGGAGCACAGAGGCCCACTATGGAGATAAATAGCCTCCCAGCCGCTCCCCCTCCAACGGGGCTCTGCCATTTTGGAGGAGCAGTCTCAGCCAGGCCACGCCCACAGCAACAGCGGAGATAAACTTCATAGCAAATGGGCAGGTAGCAGAAGCCCCTGTCTGTGCACAGCTGCCAAGCATAAGCCACTAGAGGTCGCCATTCTTGCAGGAGAGGAAGGCCACAAACCAACAAGAAGGAAAGCTCTTCCAGCTGTCACTCGTACCAGCTCTGTAAACTATCTCTATCACCATGAAAAGACAAAACTACAGGCAGACAAAGATCACAGAGACAACACCTGAGAAGGAGACAGACCTAACCAGTCATCCTGAAAAAGAATTCAAAATAAAAATAATGAACATGCTGACAGAGATGCAGAGAAAAATGCAAGAGCAATGGGATGAGATGCAGAGAAAAATGCAAGAGCAATGGGATGAAGTCCGGAGGGAGATCACAGATGTCAGGAAGGAGATCACAGAAGTGAAACAATCCCTGGAAATATTTATGAGCAGAATGGATAAGATGCAAGAGGCCATTGAAGGAATAGAAACCAGAGAACAGGAACGTATAGAAGCTGACATAGAGAGAGATAAAAGGATCTCCAGGAATGAAACAACACTAAGAGAGCTATGTGACCAATCCAAAAGGAATAATATTCGTATTATACGGGTACCAGAAGAAGAAGAAAGAGGAAAAGGGATAGAAAGTCTCTTTGAAGAAATAATTGCTGAAAACTTCCCCAAACTGGGGGAGGAAATAAACGAACAGACCACGGAAATACACAGAACCCCCAATAGAAAGGATCCAAGGAGGACAACACCAAGACACATAATAATTAAAATGGTAAGGACCAAGGACAAGGAAAGAGTTTTAAAGGCAGCTAGAGAGAAAAAGGTCACCTATAAAGGAAAACCCATCAGGCTAACATCAGACTTTTTGACCCTACAGGCCAGAAGAGAATGGCATGATATATTTAATGCAATGAAACAGAAGGGCCTTGAACCAAGCATACTGTATCCAGTACGACTATCATTTAAATATGATGGCGGGATTAAACAATTCCCAGACATGCAAAAGCTGAGGGAATTTGCTTCCCACAAACCACCTCTACAGGGCATCCTACAGGGACTGCTCTAGATGGGAGCACTCCTAAAAAGAGCACAGAAGAAAACACACAATGAAGAATGGAGGAGGAGGAATAAGAAGGGAGAGAAGAAAAGAATCTCCAGACAGTGTATATAACAGCTCAATAAGCGAGCTAAGTTAGGCAGTAAGATACTAAAGAAGCTAACCTTGAACCTTTGGTAACCACGAATCTAAAGCCTGCAAAGGCAATAAGTACATATCTCTCAATAGTCACCCTAAATGTAAATGGACTTAATGCACCAATCAAAAGACACAGAGTAATAGAATGGATAAAAAAGTAAGACCCATCTATATGCTGCTTACAAGAAACTCACCTCAAACCCAAAGACAAGCACAGACTAAAAGTCAAGGGATGGAAAAACATATTGCAGGCGAACAACAGTGAGAAGAAAGCAGGGGTTGCAGTACTAATATGAGACAAAATAGACTTCAAAACAAAGAAAGTAACAAGAGATAAAGAAGGACACTACATAATGATAAAGGGCTCAGTCCAACAAGAGGATATAACGATTCTAAATATATATGCACCCAACACAGGAGCACCAGCATTTGTGAAACAAATACTAACAGAACTAAAGAGGGAAACAGACTGCAATGCATTCATCTTAGGAGACTTCAACACACCACTCACCCCAAAGGATAGATCCACTGGGGAGAAAATAAGTAAGGACACATAGGCATTGAACAACACACTAGAACAGATGGACCAAACAGACATCTATAGAACTCTACATCCAAAAGCAACAGGATATACATTCTTCTCAAGTGCACGTGAAACATTCTCCAGAATAGACCACATACTAGCTTACAAAAAGAGCCTCAGTAAATTCCAAAATATTGAAATTCTACCAACCAATTTTTCAGACCACAAAGGTATAAAACTAGAAATAAATTCTACAAAGAAAACAAAAACGCTCACAAACACACGGAGGCTTAACAACATCCTTCTAAATAATCAATGGATCAATGAACAAATCAAAATACAGATCAAGGAATATATAGAAACAAATGACAACAACAACACAAAGCCCCAACTTCTGTGGGATGCAGCGAAAGCAGTCTTAAGAGGAAAGTATATAGCAATCCAGGCACACCTGAAGAAGGAAGAACAATCCCAAATGAATAGTCTAACATCACAATTATCGAAACTGGAAAAAGAAGAACAAATGAGGCCTAAAGTCAGCAGAAGGAGGGACATAATAAAGATCAGAGAAGAAATAAACAAAATTGAGAAGAATAAAACAATAGCAAAAATCAACGAAACCAAGAGCTGGTTCTTTGAGAAAATAAACAAAATAGATAAGCCTCTAGCTAAACTTATTAAGAGAAAAAGAGAATCAACACAAATCAACATAATCAAAAATGAGAACGGAAAAATCACGACAGACCCCACAGAAATACAAAGAATTATTAAAGACTACTATGAAAACCTATATGCCAACGAGCTGGAAAACCTAGAAGAAATGGACAACTTCCTAGAAAAATACAACCTCCCAAGACTGACCAAGGAAGAAACACAAAAGTTGAACAAACCAATTACGAGCAAAGAAATTGAAACAGTAATCAAAAAATTACCCAAGAACAAAACCCCGGGGCCGGAAGGATTTACCTCAGAATTTTATCAGACACACAGAGAAGACATAATACCCATTCTCCTTAAAGTTTACCAAAAAATAGAAGAGGAGGGAATACTCCCAAACTCATTCTATGAGGCCAACATCACCCTAATACCAAAACCAGGCAAAGACCCCACCAAAAAAGAAAATTACAGACCAATATCCCTGATGAATGTAGATGCAAAAATACTCAATAAAATATTAGCAAACAGAATTCAAAAGTATATCAAAAGGATCATACACCATGACCAAGTGGGATTCATCCCAGGGATGCAAGGATGGTACAACATTCGAAAATCCATCAACATCATCCACCACATCAACAAAAAGAAAGACAAAAACCACATGATCATCTCCATAGATGCTGAAAAAGCATTTGACAAAATTCAACATCCATTCATGATAAAAACTCTCAGCAAAATGGGAATAGAGGGCAAGTACCTCAACATAATAAAGGCCATATATGATAAACCCACAGCCAGCATTATACTGAACAGAGAGAAGCTGAAAGCATTTCCTCTGAGATCGGGAACAAGACAGGGATGCCCACTCTCCCCACTGTTATTTAACATAGTACTGGAGGTCCTAGCCACGGCAATCAGACAAAACAAAGAAATACAAGGAATCCAAATTGGTAAAGAAGAAGTTAAACTGTCACTATTTGCAGATGACATGATATTGTACATAAAAAACCCTAAAGACTCTACTCCAAAACTACTAGAACTGATATCGGAATACAGCAAAGTTGCAGGATACAAAATTAACACACAGAAATCTGTAGCTTTCCTATACATTAACAATGAACCAATAGAAAGAGAAATCAGGAAAACAATTCCATTCACAATTGCATCAAAAAGAATAAAATACCTAGGAATAAACCTAACCAAAGAAGTGAAAGAGTTATACTCTGAAAACTACAAGTCACTCTTAAGAGAAATTAAAGGGGACACTAACAAATGGAAACTCATCCCATGCTCATGGCTAGGAAGAATTAATATAGTCAAAATGGCCATCCTGCCTAAAGCAATATACAGATTTGATGCAATCCCTATCAAATTACCAGCAATATTCTTCAATGAATTGGAACAAATAATTTAAAAATTCATATGGAAACACCAAAGACCCCGAATAGCCAAAGCAATCCTGAGAAAGAAGAATAAAGTAGGGGGGATCTCACTCCCCAACTTCAAGCTCTACTACAAAGCCATAGTAATCAAGACAATTTGGTACTGGCACAAGAACAGAGCCACAGACCAGTGGAACAGATTATAGAGACTCCAGAAATTAACCCAAACATATATGGTCAATTAATATTTGATAAAGGAGCCATGGACATACAATGGCAAAATGACAGTCTCTTCAACAGATGGTGCTGGCAAAACTGGACAGCTATATGTAGGAGAATGAAACTGGACCTTTGTCTAACCCCATATACAAAGGTAAACTCAGAATGGATCAAAGACCTGAATGTAAGTCATGAAACCATTAAACTCTTGGAAAAAAACATAGGCAAAAACCTCTTAGACATAAACATGAGTGACCTCTTCTTGAACATATCTCCCTGGGCAAGGAAAACAACAGCAAAAATGAGCACGTGGGACTATATTAAGCTGAAAAGCTTCTGTACAGTGAAAGACACCATTGATAGAACAAAAAGGAACCCTACAGTATGGGAGAATATATTTGAAAATGGCAGATCCGATAAAGGCTTGACGTCCAGAATATATAAAGAGCTCACACGCCTCAACAAACAAAAAACAAATAACCCAATTAAAAAATGGGCAGAGGAACTGAACAGACAGTTCTCCAAAAAAGAAATACCGATGGCCAACAGACACATGAAAAGATGCTCCACATCGCTAATTATCAGAGAAATGCAAATTAAAACTACAATGAGGTATCACCTCACACCAATAAGGATGGCTGCCATCCAATAGACAAACAACAACAAATGTTGGCGAGGCTGTGGAGAACGGGGAACCCTCCTACACTGCTGGTGGGAATGTAAATTAGTTCAACCATTGTGGAAAGCAGTATGGAGGTTCATCAGAATTCTCAAAACAGACCTACCATTTGACCCAGGAATTCCACTCCTAGGAATTTACCCTAAGTATGCAGCAATGAAGTTTGAGAAAGACAGATGCACCCCTATGTTTATCGCAGCACTATTTACAATAGCCAAGAATTGGAAGCAACCTAAATGTCCATCAGTAGATGAATGGATAAAGAAGATGTGGTACATATACATAATGGAATACTACTCAGCCATAAGAAGAAGAATAATCCTACGATTTGCAGTAATATGGATGGAGCTGGAGAGTATTATGCTCAGTGAAATAAGCCAAGTGGAGAAAGAGAAATACCAAATGATTTCACGCATCTGAGGAATATAAGAACAAAGGAAAAACTGAAGGAACAAAACAGCAGCGGAATTACAGAACCCAAAAATGGACTAACAGGTACCAAAGGGAAAGGACCTGGGGAGGATGGGTGGGCAGGGGGGGATAAGGGGAGGGAAGAAGAAGGGGGGTATTAAGATTAGCATGCATGGAGGCGAGGGAGAAAGGGGAGGGAGGGCTCTACAACACAGAGAGGACAAGTAGTGATTCTACATTTTGCTATGCTGATGGACAGTGACCGTAATGTGGTTGTTAGGGGGGACCTGATATAGGGGAGAGCATAGTAAACATAGTATTCTTCATGTAAGTGTAGATTAAAGATTAAAAAAAAGAAAGAAAGAAAAGGGGGATTACTCCTTGATAGGATAAGACAATTGGTAAATCAAAGATTAACGCATGCTTTAAATATCCTTAATGTTGATCACTTAAAGGGTGTCAGATGATCAGCTATGGAGGTACTCTTTTCTGATAATATTCCTTTCTCTTAATAAAAAAAAAAATAATAAAAAAAAGCAGTTCCTGTGTACTGACCTCCAATGAGTTCTACACAGTGGTATAGAGGGCATGTCAAAGTGTGGGCAAAGGGTCTGTTTGTTTGTATGCAGAAGATCAAGGCCTAGCTTGGCTACCCAGAAAATGAACTAAGATACGATATGAGGAGGAGCTTCCGGCATCAGCACTCTCTGGAGGACTCGTGCCGGGAGATGATCATCAAAAAGCCTCCACAGGGATCCGGGCGATGCTGCGGTTGTGGCTGCGTCCACCCAACCATTTCCTGGACTTGCCATTGGAATGAGGAGGGAGATGTCTAGGCTGGCATGTGCATACAGTGAGACAACGAATTTGACCAGATCTATACTGTTGGAACTCAATCAGGAGTTGGGAGGGGTGCAAGTTGTAGCACTCCAAAATCTTACGACTATAGACTATCTACAGTTAAAAGAACATATGGGATGTGAACAGATTCCAGAAATGGGTTGCTTTAATTTGTCTGATTTCTCTCAGACTGTTCAAGTACAGCTGGACAATATCCATCATATCATAGACTAATTTTCACAAATGCCTAGGGTGCCTAAATGGTTTTCTTGGCTTCACTGGAGATGGCTGGTAATTATAGATTTGCTTTGTTTATGTCACCATATTCCTATTATGTTAATATGTGTGTGTAAGTTATTTAGTAGTTTAAAACCTATACATACGTAAGGTACTCTACAAGAAGATTTGTCAAAGAAATAATCAATCCTCCCATGTTTTCTTCCATATGCTACCTCTATAGCTTTTCTTCTTCCTTCCTAATTACAACTCTTAAATAGAATTCGTGCCTCATATCGAAGTTACCGAGTATCATAATTCCTCCAGGTGGTAAAGATACCTCGAGACAAGTGCTGGGCATAGAAGCCACAGGGCATAAATCTGCAAAGAAGTAAAAAGCTAACCTTTTCAAACAATATGGCTTCTCTCTCACTTACCAACTTTACATTTCCCTGTATGGCCCTGGAAGATGACTGGTTAGCCAGAGACGGGTAAGATTCCTCAAGGGAGGAACAACCTAAGACAGGCACAGTCGCAGGGGGGCCATCAGGTGAGAAATTGGGGAACAACAGTGGTGAAGCTTAGAACCTCACCCCCCCCCCCTGTGTTGAGAGAAAGCTTCTGCATCCATGGATGTTTCATTGCTCTTGTCTAGCTCGGATTAGCACATAGTCTACAGGCACACACCTGATCATCTACAATTGCTCTCTTACAACACTAAACTATGTTTTCTACCTTTATCTTGCATCTACCTACCACTTCAGCAGTTTATTAAAAATAAAAATAATAATAATAAAGGGAGAAATGTGGGATCCACATATAAATCAAGTATAAAAATCAAACGAATATTCATATTTGACCTGATTGTTTATAGTTCATAATGCGTGATCAGAACCGAAAGTTTCTGTGATGAATGCCCTTGTACTGTTCACCATGTAAGAACTTATTCACTATGTAAGAATTCGTTCACTATGTAAGAACTTGTTCGTTATGCTTCAGAAGATTGGAGACTGACGAGAACTAGGCTTGAGATGGATTAATGATTGTGCATTGAGCATTGACCCCCCTATACAGAATTTTATTGTTGTTAACAACCATTTGATCAATAAATATGAGAGATGCCCTCTCAAAAAAAAAAAAAAAAGAATAGGGGGGAATCTTCCCCAAGAGTCTTCTAATTGAACTGGTTTTTCTGCAGACTCTCAGATGAGTGGTGAGTCTCATAATTCTTCATCTTCATCTACATAAGGTAGCAGCCACTGCATAGCTGCACTGTGGAAGTCACGACACAGGTGTGCACGTGAACACACACGTGCACGCGCACGCACACCCACATCCTTACACTCCTAAATCACTTCCTTTTTCCAGGCTTGAACTAGTGCCCTTCTAACCTGGCTCACTCCCTTTGGCTTTCCATGGTGATTCCCTTTGTTCTCTCTCCTTTTAAGGTCATGCTTTTGTTTTTCTCAGAGAAACTCATATTTACTTTCCTAACTCTTCTAGCTCATATTACTACCATCCAGGAGAGATTCTGGGCTGCTCCCATGCTCCTTTCTGGATCAGGCGTCCCCCTCTGGCCACAGACTTTTCTGTGAGGCTTGATGCATCCTTCCTGGACTGGACCAAGCCTCGCCAGGGAGAAGGGGGAGGGAGAGCAGAAGGAAGAAGCTCCTTCGCTGAGAATCAGTCTGGGCATCAGTGAATTCATTTGTCCTGGTCTGTCCAGTTTGCCAAAAATAATAAAGCAACTCAAAAAGATGCAGACGTGAAGCCTCACTGTGAGGCCAGCCACACACTCCGAGACCTGTCTGCACAGAGCCATATCCACATACGCATTTCTACCTTAGCTGAATACTTGAGGAAACAGTTCTGGGGGAGAAAAACAAGAGTCCTGAGCCTGAGGAAAGGCACATTCAGGTAGGAGGCAGCCCAGCGTTCCTGAGCATTAATTAGCTGGAGCGAACAAGCAAGCACAGAGCCTCCCCCTGTGTTGTCTGTTGAGTCCAGGGGAAGAGCTGGGGAAAGGGACTGAGCCAGTGGTTAATCAGATGCTGCCAGGTCAGAAATGTCCCAAGTGACTGGAGGAAATCTGGGTGCAGCAGAGAAAGAGGAATGGCTTCCTATTGAGACTGACAGCTCCGATTTGTGGAAGATTATCTTTGCCACATTCTTTTTGCCAATTAGCACCTATTAAAACTGAGCATAAGACAGGGGCTGCGGGAACTGAAAGAAGGAAGATCCGGTTTGATGGGATCTGAAGTGGAGAAGGGCTCAGAACACTGTTGCTCCCAGTCCTTAGCATCATTAGCTGCCCCTCCACTCTTCTGAAAGAGATTTGAACTGTGGGGACATCTATGTTACATAGAGTAGTTGCTGTCCCCTACCTGTGGCCTTTTATTTCCTTCATAACAACATTTCAAATCTATAAGGGCTTTATTCATTTATTCTGTATTCCCACTCTCATCCCTGTTAAAATTGGCAGCTGCTTCAGAGTGAAGGACAGGTGCACCTTTTCCACTCCTGGATGCTTGGCATTAGAACAGTGCCTGGCACCTAGATGGCACTCAATGAAAGAACATTAGAAGAATGAATCCAGAGTGCTTATAGGAGCTGATGAGGACATTTTCCAGGCCTAGTGAGAATTGCCTTTGACACACAAATTGGTTTGGAGAATCTGAATGGGAATATGGCAGCAGGCATGTGCATGATGATGCACACTTCATGAAGGCCTCTTCTGCAGAAGGAAAGCTTTAAAAAATGCCAAAGAACCATCAGTCAGGGGATCTGATGAGATACAGGGGATGCTGTGAAATGCTGATAGGTCATCTTGGGGAAGCAAAGGAAGACAGAAAGAGGCAAGTGGATACTGCCTGAACCAGACACAGAAGAAGACTCAGAAGAGGTTGCATATCAAGGGCCCTGGAGAGAATAAGAAGAAAATTATTTCCTTTGGGAAGATTCTAGACTACTGACAGCTGAGTTGGTATGCAATGGCTCCGCTGACAGAAGCTTCAATCAGAGGTAAATTTGTCCTGTAAACTGACACCTTATATAGAAAACCTTTGCTGTGGCCTTTGAGGGACTCAGGACATCTGGTGGCTGGTGAGGTCTCAGGACACCAAGACCACTGATGCATTTTAGCAATTGCCTGAACACTTAAATCTGAAGTTATCTGCTCCCTGATCTTATTTTGGAAATAGTTACAACATAGGCAGTGTTCACTGAACAGTGAAAACAAAAGCTGCATCACAGCTTATCGGTATGCACCACCTGCCCTGTGGTGCTCTGTTGGTCAGGTGTGTATGTTCCTCTCCTGTGACAGTTTCCACTGTGGCTGGAGCCTGGGAGGGGGCAGAGGGGAGGCTCCACCTGCCCCATTTTAACAACCACACAGAGGGCATGTGTGTGGTGTGGAGGAGTGCTTTCCTTAGCTATCTCTGCATCTCCATTCTCATTGGTAAGCCAGAGACAGTATCAACATTTTAGAGTCGTTGTAAGGATTAAGTGAGATAATATAAGAAGGGCTTGGCATTCTGTGCTGTGCCTAGAAGGTTGCTATCACATGCCTAAGAAGAGGACTAAGCATAGTTTACTGGCTTTAAATTCTTACATTCTGATTTAACCCAGTAATTCCACTTCTAGGAATTTACCCAAAGAAAACAAGATCCCTGATTCAAAAAGACATATGTACCCCTATGTTTATCACAGCACTATTGGCAATAGCCAAGACATGGAAGCAACCTAAGTGTCCATCAGTAGATGAATGGGTAAAGAAGATGTGGTACATATACACAAGGGAATATTATTCAGCCATAAGAAGGAAACAAATCCTAGCATTTGCAAAAACATGGATGGTGCTGGAGGGTATTATGCTCAGTGAAATAAGCTAGGCAGAGAAAGACAAGTACCAAAGATTCTACTCATTTGTGGAGTATAACAACAGAGCAAAACTGAAGGAAAAAAACAACAACAGTAGATTCACAGACTCCAAGAAGGGACTAGCAATTACCAAAGGGAAGGAGTTAGGGATGGGGTTGTGGAGGGAGGGATAAGGGGATTAAGGGGCATTATGATTAGCACACATAATATAGGTGGGTCATGGGTAAGGCAATATAGCATGGAAAAGACAGGTAGTGACTCTACAGCATCTTACTACGCTGATGGACAGTGACTGCAATGGGGTCGGGGTGGACTTGATAATATGAGTGAATGTTATTCACACTGTTGCTCATGTGAACCCTTCATAAGATTGTATACCAACGATACCTTAATTTAAAAAAAAATCATACATTCCATAACTGGAAGTCCTCCACTGCTGGAGGATTTCATGTGCCAGTAGACCTAAAAAACTCTTTGTAAGTGGCAAAACACAAATTTTAACTGCTGGTTAGCATGTAAAGTGGTATAATCACTTTGGAAAACTATTTGTCAGCATCAATTGAAGTCAAATATATCCCCATCCTATAAGCCCGCAATTCTATTCCAAATGAAGTGTCCACCCAAGGGTATGCACAAGAATGTTAACAGCTGTGCTGTCCACAATAGCCCCAGACTGGGAACAACCCAAATGCCCTTTAAGGTCAATGGTTAAACTGTGGTATATTCATATAATGGAATATACATAACAATGAAAATGAGGAACTTTTTGCAACTCACAACAACTTGGATGTTTTTCACTAAGTCAGACACAAGAAAAGCACCTACTCTCTATGATTCTATTTATAAAAGTCTCAAAAATAAATAAAACTGGTCTATCATGTTAGATGTCAGAGGAGTAGTTGGGTGTAAGGGGTGACTGGCACATCCCAGTCACCATGACAAGGGGCACAAGGCAGATTTCTGGGGTAGTGACAATGTTCTATGTCTTCATATGAAAGATGGATACAGGGGTGTGTCCCTCACAATTCACTGAACCTCTAACTGACTTGTACATTTTTCTGCCTGCATATTATATGTGGTAGATGGCTTTACTGCCCCTAGTCCTTTGCTGTCTCTCCACTGGGGACAGAGCACTTCTTCACCCTACTGATGTTGGGCCCATGTGACTTGCTTTGGCCAATAAGAGGTTAGTCAGAATGATGTGTGCAGAGAAATGAAATATGTTTTTGAGTAGTTTAGTAGATTAGTTTTGCCCTCTGTCATGGTCCTAAGAAGAATACACCTCAGGGAGCTGCTGCTCTTTGGCCTGACTCCCAGGATAATATACAAGGAACAAACTGAGCTAGACCTCAAGTCAGGCCTTGCTGTTCAAGTTGCAGCTGATTGTGAGGGGGAAGAAAGATTGTTTTCAACCACTGAGTGTTGAGGTGTTTTCTTATACAGTATTATTATGGCAATGGCTGACTAATACATCATTCATCAACAAAAATACTTTAAGATCTCTGTGCTCCACCTAATAGTCACCTGTTTCAGTTTAATGTTAATGACACCCACCTCAGCACTTAAATAGCCTATTCAGTCTATAAAATGGAGATGATGTTTACCTGACAATGCTCTTGGGAGGATTCATGCCCCAGTAGACCTAAAAACACTTTGTAAGTAGGAGAACACAATTTTTAAGTGATGGATGAAGGGGCAGGAGGTGAGGTGGAAAAACAAGTGTATGGATCACGGCACATGCCAAGCAAAGCTGCTTCCTCCCCACCACGGCCATCCTGACTACAAGTGTGGGGAGGAGGCTAGGGAACAAGCCAGGGCCTGCACCAGAACAGTCACCCAGCTTCTGAGCATAGTTCTGTGGGGCCTGGAAGGCTGTGGGAGACAGCGATGCTGATCAGGCCTCCCGAAGGCTGGCTAATGTACATGTCAAGTACGCAATACAGGACCCCAGGGAGGCCACCGCACCCTCAGATCTACCCCTCAACTGATGACCTTCTACGCTGTTGGAAGAGCCACCATCAGTGTTTCATTTAATTGGGTTACAGTGCTATTTGCTTACCCATCCACTGTTAATCCTTACTGCCTTGCCTATGGCAGTTCTCAGGTTACAGAGAGCAGGCCCTCTGTTCTCTCGTTTGGTACTATTTCCTTTGTGTGGAATAGGAACCTAAGACTCTAAGAGATTAAGTGATTCTTGCAAACCTACTCAGTTAATAAGCTAAATTAGCACTGAATTTGAAATAGGTTTTTTGACCAAAACTTCTGAGAAGTAATCCACAGATGTGAGCAAGAATTCCACCACTAGATAACCAGCTGTATTCTCAGAAAACAGGTGGCCTTGGCTTGAGGGGGCAGGATACTAAGTCAACAGGTATGAGGGGAAATTTGGGGTTTGGGGCATGGGGCAAGCAGTGTCCTTTGAGTAGGGTTGGGGCATGGGGACAATGAGGAAGCAGGAAGGAGGAATGGAGTGGGAGGGGGAAGAGACTGCAGACCCCCATGCTGGCCACCAGGGGCATTTGTTCCCAGGGAAGGAGCCGGGAGCAGAAGGAGCACTTCCCTGGGAGTGAAGAAAGAGTCAGAAGGATGCCAACTGATTCAGGGACTCCGCAGACCCGATTCCTCTCCCACGTCAGCAGTCCGGGGTGAGGCTGCCCCATCTGCCACGAGAGGCCCTGCAGTCCCTCCCACCGCCCGCCCAGGTGTAAAGGGAGACTGGACGCAAGGCTCGTCTCCTACCACACTGGTCTCTCTCCTTCCCTGCCAACACCCGGCATGGGCCAACCGTCTGGCCTGAGTGGCTCCTGTAACCAGTACAGTCCTCACTGTCAAAATGGTGAGAGTTGCCACAGAAAGGATATCTTTGAACAAAGCTGTATCTAAGCAAACACAGATTTCCTTTAGAGTGCAAATATCAAGGACCCATTTCCGTGGATTAAACCAAACACAGCAACCTTCAAGGCAGGAGTTGTGTGGGGTGCAGTCTTGCTATTTTCTTTGCAAAGAGTTTCACACGGTGGGCCTGAGAATTTCTGTTGGTAAGTGAGCCATCAGGGCTCCTTCCCTGGGAACAGTCTCAGCTTGGCCCTGCCCGGAAGCAGGCTTCTCCCATTTCTCTGGCCCCAAGTTGAACATGTGCCTGTGACCTACCTCCACAGTCCGAAGGCCGTTCTGCTTCTGGGTCAGAGCTCCTGAGCTGAAGCTCTGGGGATTCGGGCACTGGGTCCCACAACTCATCTTCTTCTCTGGGTTGGGTACTCCACCTGGGGCTGCAGGTCGGGGCACACCCTTGGAAGACAGCCCCTCTTCCGGCGCACCTGGGGGAAGGGGGAAGGGAGAAGAGGACGGCACTCAAGTCTTGTATATGGCAGTGGCTGCAAAAAATCCCCCAAAATGTGGGGAAAAGATAGCCACAAAGAAGAAGTATAAGTTGCCAGGAAATCCCACATCCCTCACAGAACTTTTTTTCTATAAGATCACATGTGCCTTTACAAAAATGAAACTTTAAAATAATTTTGTAGTCTGAAATTTTTACTTAATACATCAATGACATTTTTCCATGCCATTAAATGTATTCTGCCATATTATTTTTCACACATTTAGTCTGCTATTGTACGGATGTGTCACCATTTATTTAACTAATCCCCTCGATTTGGATATCTGTGTTCACTTTTTCATAATAAACGTTACTGTTGGTCAAACTCCTTGGGGTTAAAGCTTTATTCTCAAGTACTTCCTTAGGATAAATTCCTAGGAGTGGGATTACTGGCTTGAAGGTTATATACTTTAACAGAATTCCATCTCAAGGTGTGGGGCTGACCTTGTGTTACTCCCATAAAAATACCAAGAAATGATAGAATGAAGTTTAAAATAAGCAGTCACAGTGAAAAGCAAGAGGACTACAATAGCAATTAATGGATGAAGAGTATCCGTTAGAAGAAAGGTGGAAAAAAGAGGAAAGGTGGCCCAGGAAGCATGTGGGGGTGTACCAAGTGGGAGACAAGAAGGGGGCAGAGACTCTGTGACAGCCTCAGGGAGGCCAGGGGCAGCCCAGGCAGGTCAGTCATTCTACTCCTGCAGCAGCTGAGGCCAGTCAGCAATGACGGAGCAGTCCGTGAGGGTGAGATATCATGGAATTATAAGAAATACATATTTGGTCTTCATCTCCAGTTCCTGGCATAGTGCTCCTAGAACCTTTGTAGCTTCCTGAGTATCACTAGGGGTGACAGGAGCACCATTGTTCTAAGGAGGTGGCTCTTGGAGGCCCCCTAGATAGCTGCAGGATGGGGGCTGGTTGCCAGAAAGATCTAACCTTGACTGGGAGCCAGGAACTTTCAGCCCCATCTGGTAAGGGGGAGGAGCTGGAGGTTGTGTTAATGGATCACACCTACAGGATGAAAACACAGTAAAAAATCCTTAAGGGACAATGTTAAGGGAGCTTCCACATTGGTAAAAGCATCCATGTGCTGGGACAGTGGTGCACCCCAAACTCTACAGGGACATAAGTTCCTGCTCTTGGGACCCTTCTTTCTAGACCTCACCCTATGTACCTCTTCATCTGGCTGTTCATTTGTATCCTTTATAATAAAGTGGCAAACATCAGTAAAGTGTTCCTGAGTTCTGTGAGCCATTCTAGCAAATTACTGGACCTGAGGAGGGGGTATAAGAACCCTGATTTATGGTCAGCTGGTCAGAAGTTCAGGTAGTAACCTGGGTGCAGTCTTGCGGGACTGAGGCCTTACCCTGTGGGGTCTGCATTAACTCCAGGTAGTTGGTGTCAAGATTGAACTAACTGTAGGACACCCAATTGCTGACTGGAGTGTTGGAGAATTGGTTGATTTGGGGAAAATCCCACGCATTTGATGTTAGAACTGTTCTGAGTAGAAGAGTCGCAGAAAAAAGGACTTGGCTCAAAGGGGAGAGCAAAGCCCTCAGGGGCTGGTGATGCCTGAGAGAAAGAGAAATTCATACCACGAAGGCTGCTTTCTGAAAACAGTGCCAGGAGTTAAATAAATACTAATTTCCATCTCTGCCTTCCAAGTGGGCTTCTTAAATAGATGCCCTGATGTTCTAACAGGAAATTTCAGTTAGAGAAATTAGTACAAAAACAAGAATAAACACACATTTGGAGAAGGTCAACACCATAAAAGACAGACAGCAAACTCTACAATGAAGACCCCAAAGGAAAGGGAGGTAAAACGGTATGCTGCAGAGAATTTTAAATAAGTGTAATGAATCTGCTCAGAAAATGACGGAAGGCAGATAACATGACCACAAAATGAGGATAAAAGTGACCAAGAAGGTTCAATTAGAGATATTTGAAGTAATAACTTAAACTGCTGAAATGAATTTTAAAGACTCAGTAGAGAAACTCAATAGCAGGAGAGCCATGAAGAGCAGTTCAGTGAGATGGAAGAGCAAGCCAAGGAGTGTTCCTGGGAGGGGCAGGTGAATGTGCGAAAACCATGTTAAGAAATGCAGGCAGAGATCCAGAGAAATCCAGAAATTAGAAATTTCTAATTAGGGATCCAGAGACGATAAATCCAGAAATCCAGATCTTAGTGAAATTTTAGAATGTCATTGATAACATGAATAGCTTCAAAAGAATGAGATTTACATCCAACCTTTCATTAGTAAACAAAAAGAAAACTATGGAACAATGTTTTCAAGATTTCAAAGTCTATGCACACTGTAAAGTCTTTTGCAATATGTTGCCAGATTTACCTCTATAAATCTTTCTCCAATTACCCTATTGCCCTCTGCTAACTGGTATGTGAACTAGCAACATTCTCTACACCCTCACAAACACTGAATTTTCTTTTGTCTTTTTTCTCATCTTTGCCAATTTAAGAGGTACAACAAAGTTTTTATCGTGTGGATTTGCACTTTTTGATCTACTAGACATATTACGTTATTTATGTGCCCATTGGCTAATTGTGTGGGTTTTTAAAAATTGCCAAGTCATTTGCCTATTTTTCTTTCCATTTGCCTGGGTTTGCTTTTAATCACAGTTAAGGAAAACAAACAAAAATCCCTTCCCAGACTGCTGAGAAATCATTTGCCATGAGGTAGGCATCAGAAGATCATGTATTTGATACTATGGGAGGGAGAGGTGGTTGCCTAAGCAGAACTGATGAGGTTACAGTCTCAACACAGCTCAGGGAGGAAGCAGTGAATCCAAAGGACACACATGTCTCTGTATCACCCACCTGCTCTGCAAAATGCTAAGAGGCTCTCAATTCTGGCCATGGGATATAAATCAGAATTCAAGACACTGAACGTCACAATAGAGTCTCCTGACTGGTGAGCCATAGCATATTGGGGCCCTGTGGATGGGTTCCAGATGTGCAAAGAAATGGATTCCTTCAGCTGGGCCTGCCCCATATCTTTGTACCCTTTCTTACTCCATAAGCTGGCAGCCTGTCCCACTTCCCTTCCCAACTCCCCTCCATTCTGTACCAATAGGGCCTCAACTGCATGGGTATGGACACCCCAGCACACATATTCAATCTCCATCCCTACTGCTCCCACAAACAGCTGCTTCTTGGCTGAGGAAATTGCAAACCTGGATAATGGATCAGAAGTAGAGGGCCATGAAGACCCTAGAAGCAGGTTTAGGGTGATATGGACTGGTAATTCCAGGGTGCTGGCACCCACAGAAGAGTCTAGAACAGAGATTCTTAGAGTGGTCTAGGGACCAAACAGTCATCACTGGTCTGCTGTGGAGTAAGTTTAAAAACTGAATGCAAGCATTCAGAAATTCTGTGGCAACCTGACATTGCTGGTATATCCAAGGGTGAACTTGTCTGATTGAACTTCTCTGTCTGCATAGGATATAGACCAGTTCCAGGGCCATCACACTGCCATGGTGAGGCACAAGTGGCATGAGCTGTGTGGTAGTTATGCACGGTAGGACCACATATTTATGATGACTGGGGGAATAAAGCAACTGATCCTGAAGGGGACTGGGGGCTTTGGTAGGTATGTTCCCTTGACCCCTGGATAACTTGCTCTATAAGGAAGAGTGCGGCCAAGGGACGGCAGAAAAGGAGAGCATAAGCCTAAGGCAGAGACCCTACTTCTTAAGTCTAGGGTAGAAATGCCTTCGGCCCTTGGGACTGCGGAGTGGGACTCAAGGCTAGCCAGTATTGCCTTGACTGTATACTGGGCTGTATGAATGTTACTGTTGTCTGTGTGGGTCTTGACTCAGCACCCGGGTTGAGACTGGGTAAGAGGCTCTACTAAGCCATCCCTGAATGCACCATGGTGCTTCCGGGCTGGGAAGGGATGGCCATTACCTTGTCCTGCCCTAAGATACTTCAAGGCACACACCTGACCCCAGTCCTCCCCGTGCCCACAGCCAGGCCCTGGTGGGAATTAGAGGACATGGAGCATAGCTCCTTTGCCCCTTCCCCACAGTGCAACCCAACTGCTGACACAGAAGAACACAACAAAGCAGGAAAGGGAAGCTGGGAGCACCAGGGGCTGAGCAGGTAGCAGAAACGGTTCTAACATGTTTGGCACATAGATTAGACTTATTTTTTAAAATTAAGTTATCATTGATATATAATCTTATGAAGGTTTTACATGAACAACATTGTGGTTTCAACATTCACCCATATTTCCAAGATCCTCCCACCCCACTGCAGTCACTGTCTACCAGTGTAGTAAGATGCTATAGAGTCATTACTTGTCTTCTCCGTGCTGTACTGACTTCCCTGTGACCTACCTATTTATACATTGTACTTATTTATGGCCCATCACCAGCTGCCTCGTCTCTTCATGGTGCTCTATTAGCCACATTAGTTACATTCTTGATTTATGCATCACACAATCACGCCTCCTTAAGTGCTAAACAACTGGCCCACTGAGCCTGATAAATAAGCAGAGAAACAGGGCCAGGCATAGGGACTGGCATTGCAAAATAGTGAGCTGGAACCATCTGCCCAGTGTGGCCAGGAGGTCACTGCAGGGGGTCAGGAATATGGGGTCATTTACTGTTACTTCTACCAGCAATAAACCTATAATTTTGCTGCACAGATTTAACTTGTATTTTCCAGTTTCAAAAATAATAGGCTCAATGTTGGAAAACTTGTAAACTACAAGTAAAGCACATAGGAAAAATCATTTTTACCTCCTCACCCAGGGATATTCCCTGTTAACAAGGAGGTGTACGTCCTTGACAGATTCTATTGGTGCCCACCTAGGTCCACCAACCCAATCCCTGCACCCATCCCCCAAGCTGTGCTGGGTGTTGCTGGCCAATGGCTCATGCCTGCCTCCTTTTCTTAAGGCTTGCGCTTGGCTAAGGGAAGCCCTTTCACCAGGAGGGGCCTGGCCAGTTATATCAGGTGCAGCCCATGGCCAATGATCAACTAAAAGTGTGTGTGTGTGTGCGTACAACATCCCAGACTACTTGCCTCTGAGCAGGAGAATTTCTGTCCCTTTGCTCCAGAGCAACGCACGGGATGAGGCTGAGGCTGAGGATAGACTAACCCTGAAACCACATCTTTGCTCAGCCCCTTCCCCGGCCATCCTGTTTCCTTTGCTCCCTCCCTCACATGGTTCTCCTCCTAGGAGGGTCTCCAGAACTCACTTGCATAAAATCCCCATCTCAGACTCTGCTTCTAGTGAACTGAAGCTCAGACAGTGTACATACCCTGCATACTAGGCATATTCAATCTGCCCTTCCACACTCCCTCTTCCCTCCTTGCCACCTTGCTCCATGTCCCAGAAATAGCTGTGTTCAAAGCTGGCTGGGAAGTTTCAACCAACGACTTCTTGCCAGTTTCATGCTATTTTGGAAATGGAGTTGGGAGGGAGGCAGAGCATAGAAATTAAAAATGATATCCAGAAGCCATGTGGAGAGAATGACAAGGGGCAATTCCTCCTTAACCCAAGCACTTGGCTCTCCTTGGTGAAGGTAAACACAGTCTGTCCAAAGTCACTGAAATCAACTGCAAGTCATTCCCTGAATGACTGGAAACCAAAGTTAAGACGTTACTGGTCTATTTGGGAAGAATCTCTGAAAGTCACATCAGATGGAGCTCATCAAACACTATCTGAGCTCAGGCCCTGAACACATGGCCGATGACAATTTTGTCTGAACTGAGGTATAAATGAAATAAACTGCAATTACCCAGCCACTTAGAATTTGTCTCATTTTTCAAAATGAACTAGAATGGGAAGGTAGCTGTCATTTCTTCAATCTGATGAGTGATTTTTGACTACATGCTATGTGTAAGAAGCTGATATGTGACTTTCTGTATGGCTAATATAAGACAATCATTAAAAATGGTAGGCAACCCTTACATTCACTCAATTGATTTGGGGCAAGATGCCAAAACAACTGAATGGGGCAAGAATTGTTTTTCAACAAGTGTGTAGGGCAACTGGATATCTACATGCAAAAGAATGAAACTGGACTCCTACCTCACACCACATATAAAGTTAACCGAAAACAGATCAAAGATCTAACTATAATTGATAAAACTACAAAACACTTAAAAGATAAGCATAAATCTTCATGACGATGAAGTAGCCAGCAATTTCTTTAAAATAACCCCAAAAACACAAGCAGCAATAAGAAAAAGAATAGATAAATTGGACATCATCAAAATTTAAAACTTTTGTGCTCCAAAGGACACCATGAAGAAAATGAAAAGAAAACTCAGAAAACAGGAGAAAAATTTTGCAATTTATCTGATAAGGGTTACTATGATAAAGGATCTTACTCTGAAAGAACTTGTTCAACTCAATAGTAAAAAGACAAATAACCTAATTAAAACATAGACAAAGGATCTGAATAGACATTTCTCCAAAAAAGATATACAATTGGCCAATAAGCACATGAAAAGATGTTCATCACCACTAGCTATCAGCGAAACATAAATATAAACCACAGGGAGATAACCCTTACATGCATTGCAATGGCTATAATAAAAAAAGACAGATATTACCAAGTGTTGGTGAGGATGTGGAAAATTTAGAACCCTCATACACTGCCAGTGGGAATGTAAAATGGTGCAGCCACTTTAGAAATCAGTTTGGCAGTTCCTCTGAAGAGTAGACATAGAGTTACCATATGAGCCAGAAATTCCACTCTGAGGCATATCCCCAAGAGAATTAAAAACCTATGTCACACAAAGACTTGTACATGGGTGTTTAGAGCAGCATTATTCATAATAGCCAAAAAAGTAGAAACACCCCAAATACACATCGACTGAGAGATACATAAATAAAATGTGGTACAAACATATTTAAAAACAAATTTAAAAAATTAAATGGAGTATTATTTGGCAATAAACAAAATGAAGTAATGATAACATGCTATAACATTGTTAAATCTTGAAACATTACGTTAAGTGAAAGAAGCCAGTTACAGAAGGCCACATATTAAATGATTTCATTTATATGAAATGTCCAGAAACAGGCAAACTGTAGACAGAAAAGGAGTGTAGTGCTTGCCTGGAGCTGGCGTTATTGGGGGGAAATAAGGAGTGACTGTTGGTACAAATTTCTTTTTAAGGTGATAAAAATGTTCTAAAACTGATGTGGGGATGGTTGCACAGCTCTTAGAAAATACTACAAACCATCTAATTGTACACTTTCAACAGTCAGTTGTATGGTATGTGAATTATAGCTCAATAAAGCTGTAATTTAAAAAATGGTGAGCCACACATTTTTGGAATGTTATATCGACTAAAGAAGATGAAGGAGCACGTTTGATTCTGAAGAGAAATGGTTTGGGAGAGAGGTTGATCAATGGACGTATATCACTAAGGACAACTGCAATACTAGCCTAACAGCGCCCAAAGGGTGTGGGTCCTGGTGAGGGGGGGCACTGGAGGGCCACTGGTCCCCGCAATGAACTGCCAGCCTGTCACATCTGCCTCTGGCTGTGGGGGCTGATGGCAGAAATGGCTTCCCCACGGTACCCAGCCACATGCAAGAAAATGCCTGCTGAGATGAATAGCTGGAACTGAAAGAGCCACAGGAAGCAGCACAGAGAGTCCCAGTCTGTCCTTGGTGAATCAGGCCTGACTGCTATTCCCAGAGACATCCAGGAGATAGCAGACGAGTTACTGAACTGGGAAGCAGCCAAAAGAAAGAATCCGAATCTCACTCTTCTTCTCCCATGGATACCCTCGGAGATGTCAGCCTTCCTTTTCTCTCTGTCCCTTTGATCCCCTCAGTGGCCCCTCCCTGACGTGCAGCTTCCTCGATCGCCACAGAGCAGACCCTCCAGGGTGGGCACCTGCATATCTTCATGTTGATCACTGTGGAGCTGTCCCCACTCTGTAATCAAAATTCAGCTCTCACTTCCATCAAAAATCTTACTGTTTCTAAAGTAGGCAGTACTGCTATGACCATAATAATACCTTACACTTTTCCAGAGCCTTCCTCCCAGACTGCTCGAAACAGTTCCCTGATGCTCTTCCTTTTTCCCTTTTTCTCTCCTTGAATACTTATCTTAAGCTTTTAAAATGTCTACCTTCAGTATTAGTTAGCCTTGGCTGCCACAACAAAGTAACACAGACTGGGTGGTTTAAATAACAGAAATTCATTTTCTCACAGTTCTGGAGGCTGCAAGCCTGAGATCAAGGGGTCAGCAATGTTGGTTTCTTTTTAGGTCTCTTTCCTTGGCTTGTAGATGGCTAACTTCCCCAGTGTCTTCACATTGTTTCCCTCTGAGCATCTGTGTCCTAATCACCTATTTTTTTTGGTATCATTAATATACAGTAACATGAGCAACAGTATGGTTACTAGACTCCCCCCCCATTATCAAGTCCCCACCACATACCCCATTACAGTCACTGTCCATCAATACAGTAAGATGCTATAGAATCACTACTTGCCTAATCACCTATTCTTATAAGGACAACAGTCTTACTGGACTAGGGCCCACCTAGGTGACATAGCTTTACCTTAATGACCTCTTTAAAGGTCCCATCTCCAAATACACTTACATTCTGAGGTGCTGGGGGTTAAGACTTCAACATCTGAATTTTGTTTCCAGGAACTCAGTTCAGAACTTAACACTTAGCTTTTCCCTTTATAAAATAATGTTATATATTTTTCTTATATAAAAAATAGATGTTTCATTAAGAAAACATGACTATACTGGTAAGAAAAGATAAGAAAATGAAAACTACCCATAATCCTACCAACCAGGGGTAACTATTAGTTGCCATTTTGCCTACTGCGTCTCCAAACTGTTTTCAATGCATAGACATGCAAACATCATTTTTAAGAAATAAGATTACACCACAACACTGTTCCCTTTTCTCCCTTACCTACCAATATTTCTACTCAGCCTCAGTCTTCCTCCATCTGCTTCTTCCTCATCACAGATCACTTATTTGTTCTTTCACCATTTGTCTGTCAATTAGCCAATCATTTGAAAAGGGTTTATTCAGTGCCAACTTTGTGCCAGGCACCATGCTGGGTGCTGATGTAGGCTGAGGCCTGCAGCCCAATAGGGTTGCAGTCTCTCAGCTAATCGCCTCCCTCCACCAGCCTGCTTTCTCTTCTCTCGCCCTTCCTCTGCCAAGTCCCCCAGATCTGCACGGGGAGGACACTGTGGAGTGGAGGGCAAACATTGCATGCCCACTGGAGGGAGAAGGGACAAGAATTTGAACTGGTGTTGACACAGTTCTCTCTGAGAGGTAGAGGGCAAGACAAAGTAGTGAACATTCAGAAGGCAACCATTTAGAAGACAACAAACCGTATCCACCCACACACCTTACCTGCACATCCCCTTCCTCTTCCATATGGCCCAGTCTAAATCCCACTGTCCTAGTCAGACTGAAACTGGCTCTCAGGAGACTTGCCTGCCTGAGTAATCCCTTGGAACGCTCTCCTAGAGGGCCGAACTGATGGCTGGGAAGAAAGTTCCAGAAGCCAGGTGGAGGGAGGGAGCCCCTCCAGGGGCCAGTGTGTTCCTTGGCCAAGGCCCTGCCCATCATGGCTTCATTTCCGCTTGAATGGGACGCTTATTTTGACCTTTTATTCTTACCCCACTTCCTTGTGTATCCTGCACCTGGCCTGGCCTTTCCACAGAGTCGGCAGAACTAATCAGCCAGGGATTTAAACTCTCCCCGTTCCCCCCACCCGGGGTAACACCCTTCCAAGGCTCCAAAGGTGCCTGGCCCCATGCTATTCTTCACAGCCCCGCCTTTAGACTCTTGCTTAGTCAGTGGAGTTTTTCCTTAGGAAGAGTCTTCCAATGTAATTTTCCTCCCTGTTTCCTTTAATTCCTTGGTTCAATCACTTTTGCAGTACTTAGCCTTTTAAGAAAGTGGCAGCTGTTCTCCTGGTTGTTTTTTCACTCTGTAACATTTTCTGAGTTCAGTATAACCAATTTCTTCAGCAGGCTCTTTCCAGGCCAGCTTCACTAAACTGTTCTCTTACGTGGACATTCGAAATTAGGCAATATATCCTTATTAAATATAAGAAATATATTTGGGCTGATGAGAATTAGAAGACCGAGGTCAATTGAATTGTTTTAATTCTTGAAATTTTAAAATCACCCAAAGCAATCAATCAATCCTCTAGCATCTATGGCCCACCCTGTGCCTAGCACTGGGCTGTGAATAGGTGATATAAAACACTTGTCCACCTGAATCCTTTATGCTTCTGTAATTTAATCAGAAATATAACAGCTTATTTAAGAGTTACTGGAAGATGGAGCCATACAAAATATAAATAACAAGATAATGGTTTCTTACCCATCAGAAAAGATAAGGTCAGGAAGGCAAAGTTTAAGAAAGCTGGTATTAAATGTTGAAAGGGTGTGGGGGGTTAATTTGTTCTCTCATATATTGCTGGTGCAAATGGAACTATCTATTCGGGAGGACAATTGGCAGAATCTATTCAAGTTTAAAATGTACACACCATTGTGACTCAGCAATTTCATGCTCAGTATCTATTACAGAAAACCTCTTACCACTGCACCAAGAGGCTTGTTGAGGACATTCTTTATACCACTGTAATAGTGAAAAATGGAATCAACATAGCCATTCATCAGTTGTAATTACTAAATAAGCTGTGTTTTACCTATACTATGGAATTCTATACAATAATATAAAAGTATACAGATTTATATAAATAGAAGTCCAATAAATAATAATGAGTGGAGAAAAGCAAATAGAGGTAAGTATATAAAAATGACAGCTTTGATGTAGAAAAATAAAACTCTATTAAACATATTATTTTTATATTTTTCACATAGGGATACTACACAAATATGTATGTATATAAACCCTTGTGTGTGTGTGTGTGTGTGTGTGTGTGTGTGTGTGTGTGTGTGTACACTCAGCAAAATGGTAACAATGCTTTTCTCTGGGAAAAGGCAGGAGACCAAGATCAGAGGGTGGTTCCTGGGGCCTTATCTATGACATTTCTACTTTTAAATATATTACTTGTGAAATAAAAATGATTTTTAAAAATTAGAGCGATGTCATATTCTGCTTTTTCTTATTAATAATGGCTTTGGACCCACCCAGAATATTTGTCTATTTTTTATTTATTAGATTATATTTAACCATCAAATAAAGTGATCACATATAATGATGCATAAAAATGACACCCAAGAATTAACACATTGCTTTTAGCCTATTCTACAAAGCAAGTTCAACCATTTTAAAATCAAGGGATGACATATCTGTGTCTCTGCAGGGCAGTCAGACAATTCAATGAGGCATCCTCACAGTAAATATGGATGGACCAACTGTATTGTTGTAAGAGCCTGGGATTACTTATATGACTCCATCAGGCCTGGTTAGTCTTCACAGAGGAGAGGATTCTTGAGCAGTGTTTAAAAGGAAAGAGTGGGCATTGTTGGCATGAAGGTTAATAGAAGAAATGAAATCAAACTCACATTTGTGGGTTCTCACTGGGTGCCAGCCTCATGCTCAGAGCTAAGGATATAAAACAGAAAGATGCCTGAAATGACTGGGAGCTAAGAGCATGGGATTGGAATTGATTCCCAACTCTACTTCATTGTCACACCAACTTGTAAGTAAGTGTTATGATCCTCTGCCCCCCTACCCACCCTGTGCCATCACTCACCCCCCTTCCCCCTACCCACCACTACCTTTTTTGCAGAAGAAGAAACTGAGGTTAAGGAGGTTAAGTAACCTGCCTGAGGTCCTACAGGTGGTGCCAGAGCCAGGCTTCCACCCAGGTCTGTCAGATGCCAAAACCTTTGCTTTCACATGCATTTCTGTTTACTAACATAATTTTAAAATCCATGATGAGTCATAGTATCCCTTTTCAGGGCTAGGCAATAAAGAGGGGATGTATGGTGTCATCAAAATAAATGAAAGGTTTTTTTGTTTGTTGTTTTAAAGATAGTCCACAGCTCAAAGGTCCTACTCCTCTAGAGAGAAGGTCTTTAGAATACTTTGGAATCCAAGTAACTTGCCAGCAGAATCAACCAGGTCACAATGAAGTACAGACAGTAGGAAGATAAGTGAAACTACCTTCGCGCATTTTCTTAAGCCCCTGAAGCCCTGAAATTTGTCCTCCTGCCAGGTGCTCAGCCTTCTGAGTCACCCACTGAAGATTCCTCATCTATCTCCCAACACTTGGAAGCCACTCCAGGCTCATTTCCTAAGCTTAACAGTTCCCGTTCCAGGAGGACAGCCAGTGGGCCTTGGGCAATCTATGCACCAGGCTGGATCATGGCTAATTGCTGTGGGTTGGAAATAATTCTGGGCAAGCTCACAAAACCAGAGGATTGCAGACATTTGGTGATCCTATCAAGGGGACAGAGCGAGGCTGCCAAACTAAAAGAAAAAGGGATGGGGCCTATGGATGCCATGCTCCACGGGGCAGCTAAGACAGTCTCTTAGAGCCACACATCTGATCCTGACCCACCCCTTCACTGACCTCTCAATGCCTGTAGGATAAAGTCCTAACTCCCTGCATGCCCTGTGAGGCTCTGTGAGCTGTCCTGCCTCCCTGGCTTTATAGGTCTACACTCTGCCCACTGTTTCCAGGGGTCCAGCCTTACTGGACATCGAAGGCACTCCACTGCCTTTGAAATGCTGTTCTACTCACAATGCTCTCCTCTTACCTGGCTACTTCTCTGTCTCAACTTAAACACGCCTCCTCAGGGGCCTTCCCAGATACCTCCCTCACACCTGGGTGGGGCCCGTTTACCTCCCACAGCCCCCTGTACTTCTTCAGAATACTCACCACTGCTGGACGTTTTTGTTCCATGCCTGCCTGCCCCACTAGCCTGGTTGCTACAGGAAGACAAAGACCATGCCTGCCTTGTTCATACCACGCGTGGCATATATTAGCATTCAAGAACTGTTTGTTGAAGGAGTCGTGAACGGTTGGGCAGGTTGCCGGAGCATATCATCACTGCCAGAAGCTGCCCTGTAGACCTCTCTGTGTTCTGTGCTTTCCCCCACGATGTATACCAAACGGCTGAAACTCCAAAGAAAGCAAATGCAAACTTGAAACATGCTTGCTGTTGCGAAAACTGGGCAGATGTCAGGCAGTGAAGGGAGAACTCACATAAACAGTGAAATCAGCCCCAAAAGTGAGACCAGTCACATGCCGCCGGCCATCCACTCTCTGGAGGTTGCAGTGGCTCCCAGGGACTCCCAAACAAGCCCAGCATCTTTCCAGGAGTCAGGGTTGAGAGCAAATGTGAAGACGGTCCCATAGGGCTCCCCAGATTCCATTTGCCCTTTGGGAGTCCATGCTGCAGGAAGGAGGGACAGCTGCTCCTCGATGAGAACACCCCTAACTTCTGGTGAAGGCAGACAAGAGCCTCAGCTCAGTAAGGTCACTTGAACCCACCTGCTGAGAGGGATGAGCAATGTTGCTGGCCCGGAGCTGGCAATGGTCCAGGTCAGGAGCGAGTCGCACAGGGCTTTGCTTGCCTCTCTCTGCAGATGGCTGCATCACTGCGGCAAAGGGGAGCCTTGACCATAGGGCTCTCTGCAAGGTGAGAAGGGCCTTACACCTGGGCCTGCGATTCTAGGCCGGAAGGGCTACAGGGCCAACTCTGTGCAGAAGGGAAGGATGACCCTGCCTCCAAAATGCCCCCTCCTTTCCACTGACGCTTGATCCTTACCCAGGGTACAGGGTCTTTTACACTCTGATCAGCACTAAGGTTTAAAATTTAGTTAGTCCAGGAGAGGGAATATGGTAACTTTAAATTTACCCCTCTCCACCTTTCCCAATCTTTTAAAAGCAGTGAGGATTCTTGTTCACTAGGATGACCTCATGGCTTGCTTCTGGGCTTAAGAATCCAGGTAATTAACTGGTGGAAAGGAAGTCAAAGAAAAGAGGGACGCTAAGTTGATTAGGTGGGGAAGGAACAGGAAGCAGAAGAGCGGCGTCAGGGGCAGAAAGGGGGAGGAGAGATTTGGGGAGATGGGAGACACTGCTGCCTGGCTTGTAGAAAAGTCTGAGTCAGAGGATTTCAAAGAGCTTTTGTTTTGCATCGAAAGTAAACCTCCAAAATCCTGCCATTTGTGACAACATGGATCAAAACAGAGGGTATTACACTTCAGTGAAATAAACCAGACAGAGAAAGACAAATACTGCATGGTCTCACTTATATGAAGAATTTTAGGGAAAAAAATGTTAACTCACAGAAAGTAGAGAAGAGGTTGCCAGGCACAGGGGGTTGGGGGAAATAGGGAGAGGTTCATAAAAAGGTACAAACTTTCAGCTGTAAGATAAATACAACCTGTGAATCTACTGTATAACCTGGTGACTATAGCTGGAAACGCTGCACTGTATAATTGGTATTTGTTATATAATTGGAACTTAAGTGTTCACAAAAAAAATTAATAAATAAAAGTAAATATGTGAGGTGACAGATGTGTTAATTAAATTGATGGGGGAATCTTTAGTAATGTGTATGTATATTAAGTCACATTGAACACTTCAAATATCTCACAATTTTATTTGTCAGTTATACCTTGATAAAGCTAGAAAAAAAAAGCGCAACTCCTTTCTTTGTGACATTTTCTGTGAGACAGAGTAAGATTTGAACTGGTTGTTTTCCTTCATTTCGGATCTCTGAATCTGACTCCATTCTGAGACTGAACCTCTTGGGCCCTAAGTCTGTGAGCTGAATGACTTAAATTCATACTAATTCAACAAGCATCACTGGTGGCCTGCTGGCTGTACACCCAGGAGGAGCATGTTACAGGGGGACAGGCACTGCCCTGGAGCTAGGCAGACCTGGGAGCAGATGCCAGCCACCCCACTTGCAAGCTGTCTGACCTTTCCCAAGAGAATTAAATAACACTTACCTTTTCTTTACTTTTGTTCTAAAAGGTGTCAAGCTCTTTGCTATGATTATTCCCATTTTACAGACTAGGCCACTGGCCCAGACAGGCCAAATAACTTGCTCAAAGACAAACCTGCCAATTGTGGAGCCAGGACTCAATACTCAGATCTGTGTGATTCCAAACACATCTTGCTCCTGTCTTGCACTGCCCCACTAAGCCTCAATTTCCTTGGGTACAAAATAAAAATTCTGACATCTGCATCAAAGATTGGCGATCAAAGAAAAAGAGAGATCAGCCTGGCACAATGGGTTAATTTCACAACTTCCCACCCCCAGGTATATAACAAGATGCACACGGCTGATTTAAGATCCTTTCTGAAAGGGTGGAGCTCTAGGCAGATGAAGGAAAATGGGGAGAGTGTCATCGAAGAGCAACTCTGCCAAGTCCACAACTTTGTCCCAGGTCTGGTCAGGGCACAGTAACCCCAAACTATCTAACACCCAGAAAGCCAATAAAGAGGTCAGAAGACTGAGCTCAAGCAGAAGCCCCAGGTTACAGAGCAGATTTCTGTTATATCAGGGTCTGTTTACTACATGTTATCAGAGGGTTGGTAGGTGACACACGTGACAGGGATAAAAGATAAGAGCTAATGGTCACAAACCCTCACTGCGCCTCACCTTCTCTGGAAAGATACATCATTTGGAGCTTGGCCAGCTACCAGGCCTCTCTTGTGCTGAAGAAAAATGGAGAAAAACGGGCCATGGTAGAGTGGGTCACACAGTCACGACCCTTTCCTGCACCTCTCCAATGTGCCAGGATCTGTTCCAGGGCTGGGACTGCAGCAGTGAGGGAGAGAGACTCAGCCCTTGTCCTTTGGCAGTGATAGCTGGAATGTGAGGAACAGATACGTTCAACTAGTATTGCTGGTGGCTAAGTACAAAACTGACCAAAGAGCGGTGGAGGCCAAAGCATGGGCAGCCGCATGCCCTGTTAAGGAATCTGGACCGTGTCCTGTGGGTGACGGCAGCCTTGGAACAGCGTGGGAGATTCGGCTGAAGGACTCAAGCCTGCAGGCAGGGGGTCCAGCAAGGAGAGCCTGGCCTTTGGGGCTCTGCCTCCTTCTAGAATTTCCTTTGGCCATCTGAATGCATTTTTGAGATGACTGTCTTCCCAGCTGGACTCATCAAATTGGAAACTACTCTCTGAAGGCTGTGGCTGGCACTTACACCACTTTGGAAAATGTCTTTTGCCAAAACACACACCTGAGAAGTGCAATTGTGTACTTAGAAAGAAGGAGGGTTAAAGAAGAACAGCAGCAAATGAATTAGGATAATCATCTGTAACCACAATCTAGATGTAAAGGTTTTCAGTAACAATTTCAAAAGGACACAGCCAGAATGAACACGATTAAGCTTGACAACCTTCTCACTATCCAGTTCCCTCTGAATGTTTAAGCAGGTGGTGATATCCAACATCTTTCTGCACCATCTGCAAATGACAGAGATGCTGTGGGTTTTCTACTGGAAGCATAAATAAAAACTCTAATGGGCTGATATGATACTGTATTTCTGAGATGCAATAATTGGCTCTTAAATCCACAGTTCCTATCTCTGAAGCTTTCCCTGGGTAGCCTTAAAATTAGGCTTAAGCTTACTTTTTATTTGAGAAGTTGAAGTTCAAGCTCCCCCCTTCTTACAAGTTCTTGCAAGGTTCTGGGAGTAAGTACAGCTGGCTTTGCTTTAAATTATATTAAAACTCCTGATAATTACAGAAGGAGGTGGCTTTTCCAGTGGAAAAGTTTGGACATTATCCATAAAGTCAATAAACCTACTTTTGGACCTGATCCCACACCAAATGCACAGATTCCACTCTGAAACAGTTCTGCTGGGCTTGGCATAACAGAACCAGGGGATAGAGAGCCTGAGAAAATAAAAATCCCTTCTAAGAATTATCCTCTAAGACACTTTAGTGTAAAATGATAATAGCAAAACTGATTTTTCTTCAAGTTTCCCATTCAAAATATCTGGATCAGACCTCAGGGATAGATAAGAAGGTAGGCAGCCCTGTGGAAGACTTCATGAACCCAGGATCATGCAAGGACTCAGAGAGATGCAGTACCAGGGCTGGTTTACTCAGTCCCCACACTACTCACCCACGGCTTCCTAGTTCTGTCCAGAAAAATCAGCACATGGCGGCTCATACATCACTGAGAAGATGGCCACCCTAAAAATCTTGTTCCCCACTCTACGTTCTAATATACTTCTCTCTCAGAGACTACATCCATCTTCACTAATTTAGCTCATATCTGATATCCAACTCTGCTCCTATCAGTTCATCTCAAATCAGTATTTGCTAAACCCCAACGCATGCCAGATGTTCCACCAGGCTCTGGTGACTCACAGGCATTCATCACAGTCCTCACCCTGCAAATGCTCACATCTAGTGAGAGAGTCAGAAATAGAAATCAATGCAGTGCTTACAAATCCAGTCATCCTTCTCAGGTCCCTTGTCAGAATGACATTAGACTGAAAAAAAGCGATTTTCAACACTTGTAAGTTATTAGAAAGCAATCTAAATCTTTTACTTGCTTTTCTTAGAGAAAATCAAAGGGGGTTCCATTTATAATCCACTGCAATGCTCTATAATATCCTTAGATAAATACTGAATCAGTAATCTGAAAAGCAAAATTATGAGCATCAATAAAATATGAGGGTAAGTTCAACGGCATGGAAGATGATGGATTAAAGAGGATGAGACTGGAGGAAGGGAAATCTGTTAGGACTAGTGCACTATCCAGAGGCAAGAGGCAACGGAGCATCTCAGCTAAACAATGGGATGGGTGTGGGTGGAACACGATGGATTCAAGAGACAAGGGAGAAAAGTGGGAGAGATGGAAGCAGAGGTGCTGACAGCCCAGAAGAACCAGTCCTGCAGTCTCATTTCCACAAGGAAGTCTTTCAAGCCACTTTACATGCAACTGTCCAAACCAAACTTGCTGTATTACCTTCAGTCCAGGTCCCCTTGCTGACTCTCATTTACGTCACGCATGCCACCAATTTTCTAGCTTCTAGCTTTAAGAACTTGAGTTACTTCCTTTCTCTTCTTTGTTCTCTGTAACTGAGTCTGACACTAAGCCCTGTTATTTCTTCTTTATACATCTGCCCAAATAGTTCTTTGCTCTCCATTTATGCCCCCGTTGGAGAGGTCCAAAGCACCTCACCTCTGGGTTACTGCAATAGCCTACAGCTAGGCTCCTTGATTCCAGTCTCTCTTCACTGTCTGGAAAATCCACACCCTAGATAGAAAGATCAATATCCCCAAAGCATGGCTTTCTTCCTCACACCATATCGCTCCATTGCGTAGATCCAAAACACCTCTGCCCAGCTCTTCAGTGCTCCATCCTCTGGGCTTGTCTTGAATCACACAACTCACCTGCAGGCAGGCTGGTAGAGCCTTAGGTTCCACATAAGGGCCATGGTCGTACCCACCTGGGGGCTACTGCTCAGGATGACCTCCTGCCTGCAATGCGCATCCTCCCTCCTCCACCTTCCCAGGCTGGGGAAGGCAACACTGGTCAGTGCTTGTTCAATAACATCCACGTCTAGGGTCAACATCACACAATTCAGCACTAAATGATTCCTTGTTTATTCCAAGCTTCCAGGTTTTCTCTCCCCTGTTAGACTGTTCATTCCCTCAGGGACAAAGCCTATCACATGCTCCTTGCTAACCCAGAAAGAAGATAGCTCTCAAAGAACTTTGGCATTTTAGATTTTGCTCTCATTTACACTATATTTTTCTCAAATAAGGCTTTGGAAATAGAGCAATACTTTTTTTAGCAGATTCTTGCACAATCTGTTCTCAAAATAATTTTTAATTGTTAAATTATATATTTTATTTAAGTTAGAGCTGTAACTTAGCTTTAAGTCTTATAACCTCTTGGCAAACATGAACATCACCATTTCTACAAACTGCAGTGGATATACTCCACTTTTTTCTTCATCACATTTTTTAATGGTTCTAAAAATAAGCAGAAGGGAGTTTCTAGTTATAGAGAGAGCCCACCACACTTCCAGCACTGAATTAGTTGCTTTACTTTAAGCCTCACAACTGTACTGAGACAGATACAAAGGCACTTTTATTCTTAAAAATGGATTTTTTTAAAGTTATACTTAAAAACAGTACTTGGATATGCAGTTGAATAAATGCACTTTAATGGAAATTAAAAGTATTCAATTGCCACATTTTGACTTTTTAAGGAAAGTAATGAAACATTATTTTAGAAAGTTGCCTATTAAAATAAAAATGAGATTTCACAAGCAATTTTAGGAAACATCTGAAACATGAATAAATTGAGATATAGAAAAATATAAGTATGCATCACAATCAAAAACATCTTGGCACATTATCATGCAAAAATCAAACAGGGTTTATAAATTTCATGTCCTGAAAGACTAAAGAGGATAAACCAAATTACAGGGCTACAGAAAACAACTGGAGGAACAAGCAGGCAATGTTTTCTATCAGAGGTTCATTTAGAACTCCCTACCGTCCCAGCTCCCCACACCGAGCACTGTGCAGTGCTTAAACATAAAACTATCAATCCTTTCTCATCTTAAAGAGATATACTCTTCATCAGAGATTCTCTTGATCTACTTAATAGTCCCATAGCCCATTTAATAGAGCCTAATATTCTACACCAGGAGCAGAGGGCTTGGCCCCCACCACTGAAGTATTTTTTTCCCAGTAACCCCACCCTCCCACTTTCACACTGGGTGGGCCGGGTTGGAGCACTTGATCAAGGGCACAGCCAATCACCAATGCATTCTCACTGACCATGTGATTGACTCAGTGGTGTCACATGACCCAAGTTGGTGACTCACAGGGCCTCTGCAGGAGCTGCTGGAACAGAGGCTCTCTCTCACCCAGTGGACTTGGACTTGGGGAGCTGTGGCAGTGGTCTGAACACTGAGGGGAGACCCTTTCTGAGAATGGAGTCTGCACAGAAAAAGGGATTTGCGAGATGGGGAAGGAGGCACAGGGTCCCCGATATCATGTGAGCCTTGAACGCAGCCTCACCGCAAGCCAACCCGTCCCTTGACTTTTTTTTTTTTTGAGAAGGCATCTCTCATATTTATTGATCAAATGGTTGTTAACAACAATAAAATTCTGTATAGGGGACTCAATGCACAATCATTAATCAACCCCAAGCCTAATTCTCAACAGTCTCCAATCTTCTGAAGTATAACGAACAAGTTCTTACATGGTGAACAAATTCTTACATAGTGAATAAGTTCTTACATCGTGAACAGTGCAAGGGCAGTCATATCACAGAAACTTTCAGTTTTTATCATGCATCATGAACTATAAACAATCAAGTCAGATATGATTATTCGTTTGATTTTTATACTTGATTTATATGTGAATCCCACATTTCTCCCTTATTATTATTATTATTTTTTAAATAAAATGCTGAAGTGGTAGATAGATGCAAGATAAAGGTAGAAAACATAATTTAGTGCTGTAAGAGGACAAATGTAGATGATCAGGTCTGTGCCTATAAACTAAGTATTAATCCAAGTTAGACAAAGGAAACAAAACATCCACGGATGCAGAAGATTTCTCTCAAAACAGGGGGGCTGAGGTTCTAAGCCTCACCTCTGTTGATCCCCAATTTCTCACCTGATGGCCCCCCTGCGACTGTGCCTGTCTTAGGTTGTTCCTCCCTTGAGGAATCTTACCCGTCTCTGGCTAACCAGTCATCTTCTGGGGCCATACAGGGAAATGTAAAGTTGGTAAGTGAGAGAGAAGCAATCTTCTTTGAAAAGGTTAGCTTTTTACTTCTTTGCAGATTTATGCCCTGTGGCTTCTATGCCCAGCATTTGTCTTGAGGTATCTTTACCACCTGGAAGAATTATGATACTCGGTAATTTTCGATATGAGGCATGAATTCTACTAACTCCCCTTGACTTTTTTGATATCTGAACCAATGCAGTCCTTCTCTGGCCTAGAATTTTGTTTTATTGGATGTTGATTTATTACTTGCCACCAAAAGAGTTCTGACATGCAGTGCAAACCACAAGCTTTACGCTTCAATAGCAGTCGTCTAAGCTCTGTAGTACCTGGACGAGATTCTCTCGTTGAGCTTAAGCTGGGATCTGCTCCAGAGTTCAGACATGTCCAAACTGGTGGGAGGTAGCAGCACATTTGCATTAGTGCCTGAAGAGCCCTCCCCCAAAAACAAGTCACCCTAAGAGAATAGCAGCCAGGCCCAGCAGGCCTCACCCAGTAAAAAGAGCCAAGCCTCAGGTCAGAAGGGAGGAGCAATTTAAAGAGAATCAGCATTTGTCCTTGAGATCTGTCTTCTGCACAACCTGACCCCAGGGAGAAGCGGTACAGTGAGCAAAAATTTAGAAAGCTATTTGCCAAAGTTATCTATGACACAGGTACAAGCAACGCTTCCTGGGGGCCCCGCTATGACTACAGCCTAACACAAAAAAGGGGAGAGTTTTTCTTCCCTTTTTAACATAACTGCTCATTCCAGATACCCTGGCTCTAAAGCACAGTCTCTCAGCCTCAGCGGTACTGACGTTTGCGGACGGATAGCACTTCGCCATGGGCAGCTCTCCTGAGCACCGCAGGCAGTTTGGCAGCACCCATGGCCCCTAGACGTGAAGTGCCTATAATAGCACCTGCCCAGTTATGACAACCCACATCGTTGCCAGACCTTGCCAGTGTCCCCTGGCAGGCAAAATTGCCTGGTTGGGACCCACTGCTTTAGAGTCTCAGTAGTTCTGGCACTAAGAAGAGGGGACTTTGGGGCCCACTGGAGCGGCAGTGATGCCCAGCTACAAAAGTAGATGTGCCTGGAAGTTATGCCAGAGCCTGGGATGTGTGTGGGGAGCGAGGGGGCAGCCTCTAAACCAGAAAGTCAAAAACCAAAAAGCAAAAACAGGACCCCATGGTAGAAGAACAGAAGCAAGCCAGTCTTACTTGTGAGACACAGCCTGGGGGACCCCCTGAAATACGTTGGGAGACTGCAAAAAGGCTAGGTTCCTAAGAGAACAAGTGGAGGCAAGAAACAGTGAAATGAGCTCTTTACTATTCATGTGAGCCCATGTGTACCCAGAGGCCAGGGAGAATTGAGGACATTTTGGATTAAGTTTTGAAAAATACCATAACCTTGAACCATATTTTGTTCATTTTGTTTTGTTTTGTTTTTAAATTCCACATATAAGTGAATCATATGGCATTTGTCTTTCTCCACCTGGATTATTTCATTTCGCATAATACCCTCTAAGTCCAACCTTGTTGTTGCAAATGGCAGGATTTCATTCTTTTTAATGGCTGAATAATATTCTGTTGTGTATATGTACATCTTTATCCATTCACCTGCCAATGGATACCCATATCTTGGCTATTGTAAATAATGTAGCAGTAAACACAGGGGTGCATATATCTTTTTGAATCACAGATTTTTTGGGAGGGGATAAATTCCTAGAAATGGAATTACTGGGTTGTATGGCATTTCTATTTTTAGTTTTTTGAGAAACCTCCATACTGCTTACCATAGTGGCTGCACAAATTCACATTCTCACTAACAGTGCAGGAAGCTTCCCATTTCTCCACATCCTTGCCAACACTTGTTTTTCTTGTCTTTTGGATAGTGGCCATTCTGACTGGTGTGAGGTGATACCTCGTTGTAGTTTTGATTTGCATTTTCCCTGATGATTAGTGATGTGGAGCATCTTTTCATGTGCCTGTTGGCCATCTGTATTTCTTCTTTGGAAAAATGTCTATTCAGGTCCTCTGCCCATTTTTTAATAGGGTTACTTATTTTTATGGTGTTGAGTCATATGAGTTCTTTATGTATTTTGGATGTTAGCCCCTTACTGGATATATCATTTGCAAATATATTCTCCCATACTGTAGGCTGCCTTTTCCTTCTGTTGATGGTTTCTTTAGCTGTACAAAAGCTTTTTAGGAGGTATATTTTTAAAATTGATGTTCATATTTAACCTCAGTGTTTTTTCCTCTTAAAAGCTGCTTTTAAAATTATCTCACAATGTGCAGATTTCTAAGAATTACAGAAAGGTTTTTTGACCTAACTGAATAATGCAGGCAGGGAGTGATAAACTGCCCTAATCTCCTCTCCTCCGGTTAGCGATGAGGGATAGCTTTCCATTCCAGTTCTAGTGCCCAAGAAAATTCAGAGATTGAGATACCTCATTATTCAACCATTTCTAAGAAACACAATGTTTGCCATTGGTGTATATGGAAAAGTGAAAGAAATAAACACCAATTTAAGGGAGGTGTAGCTAATACAACAGACCTCTAGGTAAGAACTTGGGGTACCTATGGAACTGTAATTCCATGGAAGCAAGACATCTTCCATGGATATGCAGTTGACCTTCAAAGACAGATCCCCAGCAGGGGAAAAGTACACACCTGGTTCTTTCTAGAGGACATGTCCATCTCTGTTCTCCCAGAACACCTGTGAGGCAGTAATGCAAGCCATCTAAGTAGGGAGGCCTTGGCATAAACTAAAGTATAATGCTTTGTTAGGGGCAAAGATAGTCTCTTCAGTTGTGTTGGGAAAACTGGATATCCACATGCAAAGGAATGAAACTGGATCTCTGTCTTACACCACTCATAACAATTAACTTGAAATGTAGTCAAGACTTCAATGTATGCCCTGAAACTGTAAAACTCCTAGAAGAAAACACAGGGAAGAAGCTCCTTGACATGGGTCTTGGAGATGATTTTTTGGATTTGACACCAAAAGCACAGCAATAAAAGCAAAAATAAACAAGGTGGGACTGTATCAAACTAAAAAGCTTCTGCACAGCAAAGGAAACAATCCACAAAATGAAAGGGTAACACCTATAGAATCAGAGAAAATATTTGCAAATAAGGGGTTAATATATCTATATAATATCTAAATATCTATGTAGTATCTAAAATATATAAGGAACCAAATAATAGCAAAAAAAAAAACCAATTAAAAAGTGGGCAAAGGACCTAAATAGACTGTTTTCAATAGAAGACATACAAATGGCCAACGAGTACATGAAAAGGTGCTCAACATAACTAATCATCAGAGAAATATGCATCAAAACTACAGTGAGACAGCACCTTGCACCTGTCAGAATGGCTATTTAATATATTTTTTTAAAAAGAGAGAAAAGTGCATGTGAGGATGCGGAGAAAAGGGAATCCTCATGCACTGTTGATGGGAATGTAAATTGGTGCAGCTACTATGGAAAACAGTATGGCAGTTCCTCAAAAAATTAAAGCTAGATCTACCATATGACCCAGCAATCCTACTTCTGGGTATATATATGAAGGAAAGGAAATTACTATCTTGAAGAGGTAAGTGTACCCCCTGTTCATTGCAGCATTATTTATAATAGCCAAGACACAGAAGAACCTATCTCATGGCCATCAATGGATAAATGGAGAAAGAAATATGATATGATTTATATATACACACAATGGAATATTACTTGGCCATAAAAAGAAACCATTTGTGACACTGTGGACAAATCTTTAAGGCATTAAACTAAATGAAGTTAAGTCAGACAGATAAAGTATGTGCTAAAAGTTGAGGATAACCAACAGGATAGAAAGAGAATGTGAAAATTCCAACCTAGCATAGAGGAAAACATCAGAAATTAGGGGGGGGAAACAAAAACAAAAACCAGAATATGAAAACATAGGAAAAAATTAGAAAGTTGGGAGGAGAAAATCATGTGTCCATTTCTCAGTAGCAGGTGTGCATGCTCCCCCAAAAGGAAGGGGCCTGTGATGGGAATGCGGGCCTCGGGGTGGTGAAGGTTTGGAGTGCTGATGGATAGAGTGAACAAAGAGGCCAATCTCAAGTGAATTAAATGATCGACTCAGACTGGCTCAGGTTGGAAACCATGGTTTTATAGGACAGCCACTCAGCTATGAGAGACCAAATCAGGCAGAAAATTTCTTGGTGAGCAAGGAATCAGAATACAGAGAACTGGAAGATTCTGAGGCTACAGCACCCAGGCTTTGGAGTGGCAAAGCCAGGTCAGGAAGATGGCCCCACTGTCCTTCACTGCACTTGTGCCCTCCCTTTACAGAGGGCAGATAAAAAAACCAAGATTTTTTATGAATCAGATCCTGCTTTGATCGGGCTCCAAAGGCACCCTTACATCAGCAAGTTATAAATCAATCAAGTAGATGGCAGTTTTCTGTGCTGTAGTATAGCTGGGTCTCCTGAGCCTGCACCCCGACGGCCTTCTGTTCTCAGCAGCCAAGGAGTCCGCAAGCTCTCCTTGGAGGAGTCACTGCTTCAGGTTGCCTCTCTCATCTACTTTACGTCAATTCCCCTCAGCTTCAGGTTCAGGGGGTGACCTCTTTCTGTTTTGTCCCTCAGACCCACATATATGTACATGTGCTCACGTACCTTTGGAAGCCTCTAGGCCTATTTGGGAGGGAGCAAAGGGGAACAGAGGGCAGCATAAACTGGGGACATTCAGAGAGAATTCCAATCAGCAGCTATGGGACATGAAGTAGTCACTAAATCTCTTTGTGCCAGCATTTTCTTACTTTTAAATTCGGGAGAGTATATGTTGAATGTTGGGAGAGAGTAAATGAGATAATCTACAAAGCACTTGGCTTACTGTCTGACACACAGTAGGCACTCAATAAATGACCTGCAGCCCTCTCTGTTCTGACCACAGCTCTTCCTAGGGACATGGTGTAGTTGGCTGAACAACGCCTCCTCCCCAAAAATGTCTGCTCTGAATCCCCAGAACTTGTGAATATGTTAGGTTAGGTGGCAAAGGGGATGGAATTGAAGTTGCTAATTACAATTAAGGTTGCTATTTAAAACTGACCTTAAAATAGATTATCCTGAATTATCTGGGTGGGTCCAGTATAATTTTAAGAGTCCTTATAAGTGTAAGGAGGCAGAAGAGAATCAAAGCGTGACAAAAGAAAGGCACAGAGAGAAGCAATGTCACTAGCTTTGAAGATGCAGGAAGGGACCACCAACGGAGTAATGTGAACAGCCTCCAGAGGCTGGACAGAGCCAGGAAACAGCCTCCAGGAAGGAGCACAGCCCTGCCAACGCCTCAGCCCAGTGAGACCACAGAACTGGAAGATAGTAAATTGTGTTGTTTGAGCCACTACGCGTGTTACTTTGTTACAACAGCCATAGGAAATGAATACACCGGCCTCGTGGCAGATGTCCCACCCCGCCTGCAGCAACCTCAGTCAGCGACTAACAGTGCTCTGCAAACTCAGGTATCCCAACGATACAACCATGACTTCTACGCCCGTGACCAATGAGCGTCATTACATGCCCAAGCTGGTGGAGCAACATGAAAGACCGGTGGTGGGGCTCGGAAGTTACTCACCCCAGCCTCTGTGCTGGAAAAGAATGGACGCTGCTCGCAATTCTGTGGCAGTTGTACTGAAGCCCTCATGTCCACCTACAGCAGGGAGACATGCCTCATGATACCAGGGCCAGAGAAGCTCTCCCAAGGTGTGAATCACCTGGACCTTATATCAGCCCGGTGCCCCCTCCCCAGATCCAGTCTGCCCACCTACCAATGGAGCGTAGCCATTTTACCTACACAGCACTGTTGGACCAGCAGAGCCCTTAGACTATCGTCTCTTTATTCAAGCACGGCAAGAGGGCAAACGGCTTGGGGCCAAAACCAGAGGAATCAGGACAGTGGGATTTGGGGATGGAAGTGTCTTGGACTGAAAGAGAAATACGACCTTCCCTGCTATCCCGCACCCTTCGCCCCACCTTTGGTATTCTCCCAAGGGACTCCTCACATTGCTGGTTGCCCACCGCTCTCTTCCTTCTTGGCAGACCCCATCTCCTGTCACAGCAGCGGAACTGCCAACCCCGGCTCTCCGGCTCCTGTGCAGCCCCTCCCCAGGCCTGAAACGATGGACCAGGACAGGCTTGAGATGGTACTATCTTCTCCTTCCCCGGTGATTTGTTCTGAGGTTGGCAAGTGTTAAATTCTGTCCAGAGATGTAAATGTCACTGGGAAAGTGACAAAGGAGGAAACTGCCTTTCCCGCCTCTGAGAGGCGCTGTATGAGAGCGAGCGGCACCCGTCCTCGCAGGGGAGACCCCGAAGCCTGACCCCGCTGCCCTGCGCCCTCAACTAGCCCTGGCCAGGCCCTCCTCCCGGCGGCTTGCTGTGGGAGACGACAAGCTCCTAACCGTCTGCGGCGAGCAGCCTTCGGCAACACATTCTGCCCCTTGCAGCTGAAAGCTCTCTCACTAATAAGCATTTTGGGATTAATACAGGCATCAGGGATTCCTGGCCAGTTAGCGCCTCCTGATGAAGACAGACGAACTAAGTGTACAGCACAATCCATGAGACAGAGTCCTTCCCTCGGGGCCTCTCAGTCTAAAGCTTTGAGGATGGAAATTACTTCCTATCTGCTCTCACCTCTGGATTCCAGAAGTCATGAAAATAGTGCTGGAGTCCTGTCACTTAATTTTTAATCCACATTTAAGTCTCATTAGAGATTATTGATTTTCAGATGGCAAATTTTTCCTAAAAGCCCAGTGGCCCACGTAAAACCACCCTCTTAGTTTCTCTCTCTGTTTTTGCACCACAGAATAGGCTACAGCAGAGTTCAGCTAAAGGAGGAGAAAACATTCAAGCACTCTAGCATCTTGTAGATTTATACAACAGCCTACTGGGCAGGGGGATGACTAGGGCCTCACAAAACAGCCTCCCCAGAAAATGTAGATGGAGTGTAGATGTTACACAATCGCAGATGAAGAAATGGGGGATTTGGGGATGTTAGTTAATTCTGTGGCAAACCAGGGTGGGGTATGAGACAGCAATGAATACAGAATGAGGGGGACAAGAGGAGAAAAGGCCCTGGATGTAGCAGGAAGGAAACAATGTTTATATCCAGCTCAGGGCTTCACCCAAAAAATTCACAAGGAGAGATCAGGCATTGGCCCCAGAATGACACTGCAAACCACCCAGTACATAAAGAATGGTTATGTGTATTCATGTCTGGTGAACAGTTATCAAGTTTACTCTATAACACAGGTTTGGAGGTTCTTGGCTTCACTTTGTTGCAAAATCCCAGGTAAAAGGGAAGCAACTTTAAACCTGCTACCAAAGCAGGCCCTGCCACCAGCAGGACAGCACAGAGCAATGTCTGAACTGGGGTCATCACGGTCTGGGTGGGCCACGCCACACAGCAATGGTACAAGCAAGAGCTAAATGTGACCTCTTCCAAGCAGCACAGAAGTCACCATTCCTAAGGAGTCTGAACTTCGGCTCCTCCAGTTTTTCTGTGGGACATTTTGGCAAGTTGCTTATTCCCTCTAACCCTTAGTTTTCTTGCCTACAAGTATATTATAACACCTCTTTCATAGGATTGTTGTGAGAATTACATGAAATAATCCATGTGGCATGATTGGCCACAGAAACTGCTAAAAAATGTTAGTATTTACAAGAGCTACTAGTGACCAAATTCTCATTTATTCTGGCATGGCTGTTAGGTCCAGATGCCCTGTAGCTGTGGCCACTAGGTCCAGGGGGATACCCATTAAGGCAGACACCATTTAACTACAGCACACAGAGAACTTTATTAGTGGCATGGAGTCCCCTCTAACCACTCACCTGAATCTTCAGTCACAGCCTGACACCCAGGGAACTTTTGCAAAGATTGATGCTCTAAAATTACAATTTCCCACAGCCAGTCCCTGCCGCTTCCTCCCCCCACAGCACAACCACCCTCCTCTGGGTGACAAGGGCAGGGGCAAGAGGGACCCTTACAGGGACCCCACATCTCATATCCCAGGGAAAGAAAAACCAACCCTCTTCCCCTTCTTCCCTATCAAGCTTGTTCCCAGGGATGCTGTTATGGAGGTTTTTTAGTGTTTCTAATCTAACCACCTAGAAAGGAAAGGAGGGCAGAAAAGCCATTACACAGCTGTTTGGTCAGTTGCTTGTCTTTAAAAAGTTGGACTGATAAAATCTGGGGATCTGAAAACCACTGTCTCCATTCATTTCCAAAGCTATCTTCCTCATCACACAATCATGGCCATCACACCTCGGCATACTGTCCTCTGTTCCAGAAAGGGTTTCCCTTGGGAAAGCTCACTGAACTAGCTCCTGGAACTTCCGGGCAGCGCCCCGCCTTGCCCCTCACTCTCTCCCTTATCTTGTCCAATCCTCTCCTGAAATCCCACTGCTCCCTATCTTCTACTTTACTCTCTTTGGTCCCTATCATTAATCACGAGGAAGGTGGTGAGAGCTTGAAGGATGCAGAGGATGGAAGCCTCCCTCCTTTCCTGCTAGTGTGTGAGGTGGATGCTCTGCATGTAAAACATCTTGGAAGCAGCTCCTGTGTCAGTCACTTACGCTCTGCCAAGTATTTCTTAAGAGGTTGGCATTCAAGTCTTAGTCCCAGGAGGCATTTCCTCCCTGTGGCCAAGCACATGAGCCCCGGTGCAGCCAGCACTGAAGCCCTGGATTCAGGTTCCTGGGGGGTCAGATCCCTGAGAACCCACAATGGCAGCGGGCCTCTGGCACCACCAGGCTCTGAACACCTGTGGCTAAACACAGCTATTTCTTCTTCCTTGGGCTCCAGCTGTTCTCAGTTCTCCACCTTGGAATTTCACTCCTCCCACTAGCCCACCTACCTTGGGCCTTACCTTGTGGCTATAAATCAGATCCTTTCTCCCCCGGGTTCTTCACAGGTCCCTGTTTATGCATCCATCTCTCTATCATTCTCCTGTGGGCCACCAGGAATCCCAGAACCTGGCCAAGGCCTGCCCTGTGGGCCGGATCACTGTCAGGCCTCACACTCCCTCTGGGCCAGGAGCAACAACTTTAGGTTCCTACAGTGGGTACACCCACCCCTCTGTGATCAAGAACTGGGAATTCCAGTCCTCATTAGACTTCCCTGAGACCCCAGGCATCAGGACCTTCTCCCACCCCCGCACCCACGTCCATATCATTTTCTGGTGATGAATGTCACTACTGAACATTCATCTCCCAGCCATGGTTCACCCACAGCCTCATCTCCCCATAGGACCATCATACCCTGAGGACAGCAACCCAGTGTTATTCATCGTCCAAGCCTGGAGCCTGGTACAGTACCTGGCACATAATTGGTGCTCGCAAAGTTTTAATGATTCCATAATGACTGCCTCAAATCTGTTTTGGAACAAAAGAGGATTTAACTGAACACACTTTGCCAAGAATTTTCCCTTCGGGAGGCCATCTCTACTCTCATTCCTCAGCTGTAAAATGAGGAGGTTGGACCAGTCCTAGAGAGTCCTCTCAGGCTCTGGTTCTGCGAACCATCTGTGACTCCTGATAGATTGCATTGTTCTTCTGTCCAGCACAGTGACCCTGTAATTGGTAGTTTCATTTGTGAAGAATTATCCAAAACTTGGGAATAATGCCAAAGATGATAAATATCATGCTAGGTGTACTTCCTAACAAGCTCACCTAAAGGTCTTCTGGCTCCACAGGCCCTGATTGTCCAGAATCGTGGTTTCTCAACTTCACCCCTGGCAGGCATCTGGAAATGTTTTGAGTGTTGAGTGGGGGGCAGCTACTGGTGGAGATCAGGGATGCCAGTAAGCTTCCTACAGTGCACTCGACAGCCTCCCACAACAAAGAATTTTCCAGGCCCAAAATGTATCCAGTGCAGAGGTTGAGAAGCCCTGCTCCTGAGTATGCATGAGTGCTTGTGCCTTTGATCATGACCCAAATATTTTAAAATGCAGTGAACTGATAGTGTATCATGAGTGTCTTTTCCATCTACTAGAGAGAATAACCCCAAAGACTGTTTTTTCTTTTTTGCCCCATAAAACACAATAAGTTTTATATTTAATTTAGCAATCTTATCTCAGCTTTCCTTCTTTCCACTGCCTATTTTAAAAAACAACTAGTTTCTCATATTCTCTTTCTGAACTATTTATTTTGTTTTGATTTTAAGTTAAACTTTTTGAGATCAGTTGTAAGAAATAATACATAGAGATCTGTGTGTGTGTGACTTTTACCAATTTCCCCCAGAACAATAGGACAAAATCACATCCAGAACTGATATTGGCACAATCCACCCAACCTATCTAGATTTTTCCAGTGTTATTTGCACTCATTTGCATACTTTATTTGGTCCATGCAGTTTTATCACACGTGTAGGTTCATGTATCCAGCACCACAGTCAAGATACAGAATGACTGCCTCACCACAAAGATGCTTCGTGTGGCCCTTTTAATAACCACACCCTCATCTTCTCCATTCTGCTATATCATCCAGCTGTGACCCCCAACTAATGGGCTAAATAAATAGTGACACCTCCTTCCTATTGACATTTTGAGAAACACACTTTGATATATTTCCTTGCCATTAATGGAATTACCCTACTAAGCAGCAGCTCCAGGCTGAGAGGTGAAGACAAGGGTAAACCAGATGGCTCCTAATTTCTTCACCATAGTCTGTATTAATGAAAATCATTACTGCGTGAGGAACGCAGAGTGACCCTGAAAAATCTACTTTACATCTTTGTGATTCAGTTCCTTCTTCTGTAAAATGGGGACAATAATGGCTCTTGTATGGAAGACTTTGTGGAGAATTCAACTAAGTCATACGAGCAAAGCACTTAGAATATTGTGCGTGGCACATAATACATTCTCAATAAATTTTAGTTATGGTATGTTCCCTCATTTAATAACCACAACAGCCCTATGTAAGGTAGATACTCTTATTATCCCAATATAACAGATACGAAAACCAGGGTTCAGGAACCAGAAACTCGGGTTCTGGAGGAACACAGGCTACTAATAAGGTGGGAAAAGTCACATAAGATAGGTGGCAATCAAGAGAAACAGAACTTCTGAGATCCAAATATCCCTACTATCTTATTCTAGAGTTTGAGAAATATCCCTCTGGAGAACTTCAGCAACAAAACCCCAAAGTTAAGCCTTTATAAAAGGAATGAAAGGATATTTTGTATAAATTTTCTTCCCACAGGGAAAAGAAACCAGTCCTCACCAGCTCAACTCTTTTAGCAAGTCTAGCAAAGGAAAAGGCAGATAGGGCCCCAGAGCCTTTGCCTTCAAAAAGCAAAAATGTTTGTTTTCTTGGTTCTTCTTTGGGAATGCTGAGTTACACTGAGGCATAAGGAGGAACTTCCTTGATCACGGCTTGGGCAGAATAAAACCTCACCCAATCAGTAGCCTGGGAATTGAAAGCCCACAGGCAGGTAAGGCTGGGAGGAAACAAAGCCAGAAGCAGAGTCTGAACCCTCTTCACCAGACAGACCTTCCCGTTTCAATGTCTAAGAGCGAGGGCACAGGGTAGAGGTTTCCAGATGTCAGGTCATGGAGGTGAGCCCCCTGGTGCGGGGGACAATGAGAGAAATGGGATGAGGCAGCGGGCGTGTGTGTGTGTGTGTGTGTGTGTGTGTGTGTGTGTGTGTGTGTGTGAGCTAGAACTGCCCGTGTCCTCCCTTCACAAGACTGGAGTGTTCCCTCACCTTCTGCAGGGGCTTCCTCCCCAAAATACCAGCCTTATTTTTTCTAGAGCATGCATTTCTAATACACTATGGACTTCCCTTATTTTTCTTCTTTTAATCCATCATGTCTTATTTAGAATTTAAGCACGAGGGCAGGGATTTTTGTTCATTCTGTCACTATATTCTGCAGTGCCTAAAAGAGTGCCTAGCATATAACTGATGCTCAATAAATATTTGTTAACTTAATTTAGAAATGGTCTTCCTGAGTGTATAGTAATAATAAATGTCAGGCCTTTTTCATGCCCTGATGGCAAAATAAAAAATTAGCTATTCTATACTGGCATGCACACACGGTCACATCTTTCTTTCCTTTTAAATTTTTTATGCACATTTTTTTCCCTTTTAAATTTTACTGGCCCATGAATTCTAAAAGTCTGAGACTCTATGGCTTCAGGGAAAGGTTTAAGAATAAGGCCGAGTTGGTTTGAACCTGGCTCCACCAGCAGTGTGCTTTGGGGCAAGTTCCTTTGTATCTGTAAGCCTCGATTTCATTACCTACAGAACGGGAATAGTAATTGAGAGGGTGATACACTTAAAGAAGGGCCCTGCTACAGAGAAAGTTCAATTCAGTGTACAAATGATGCTCGGCACTGTGCTTAATGTATTCTCCACCGAGGAAGCCCTCTTAGAGTTTGCACTCTGCTCCAGCTACCCTGTGAAAAACGGGCAGAGCCAGCCAAAGGCCACCCAACAGCAGTTTCTGGGCATTCAAAGGAGCTAATCTTAATTCAGTATTCAACTCTCTTGCTATACATATGAATGATTAAATCAAAAGGTTTTGAGGTACCATTTACAAATTGCTGAAGTAAGTCACCTTGCCTGGGGGTGGTGACTTCTTGGACCCTTATAAGTTAATAGATTTATACCTGAATTCCTTTCCCAGTATAACTAGGCAAGAGAGGAATCAGGTCAGGAACCACTGCTAAAAGGATATCCTTCAGAAATGATGACAGAACAATCCTGACACTGGAACAGAAGTAAGGGAGGGAACAGGAGTCATTCAGAGCCATTTGATTTGCACACATTTTCAATTTTGTATTTTTTGTGGTCATTCAAATGCAACCTTGCCTCTTGCTGGAGCTCACACTATTGGAGAGTTATACTAATAAAGGAAAAAAGAGTAAACTGGGAGTTGTGGAGACAGAGGGAACATGAGGCCAGAGGTGAGGTCTCTGCTGCTCAGCCTTGAGGAAGCTAAAGCAGAGTCAGAGCAAAGAGAGGGAAAAGTCTCTGGGTTCTCAACTGTTTAGGGTGGGAGGGCAGAGAGATGAGTCATTTAAGAGGATAGAGCAGTTCTGCCACATTCTGACAAGCTCTGTCCTGGAGTAATCCAGGGTACATCTCAACCTGTATAATTCAACACAATGGAGATGGAAGGGGGAAAGCCGCCTGCAGCACTGGTTCCCATATTTCCAAAGTGATCCAACATTTGGGGAACTGTGCCAAACTGTTAGCTGCCATCTAATGTTAAGTATTTGCTTTTGCCTTAGTAACAGAATCTTGTTTTTAACCTGCCAATCAGCTAAAAGACATTTCCCAGCCCCCCTTGCAACTAGATGTGGTCATGTGACTAAGTGCTGGCCAATGAGATATCAGTGATTCAGGATGCTACCAGGTTTCCTAAAGGGAAGGAGGCAGGTCCTTCTCCTTTCTCTTCCTCTATCTCGCTCCTGGAATGTGGGTGTCATGCCTGGACCAAAAGTTCAAAGGCCACCTGAGCATGGCAGAGTAGTAAGCTAGAAGAATCCTGAGTCTTTGAGGAGTTTTAAAGCCACCCTACCAGTTCTGGAAGGAAATAAACATCTATCTTGTTTTGAACCACCACTTTTGGGGGTTCTGCTTCACAACTAACCCTAATCCTAATTGATACAGGAAACCACACAGGGTTGTTGACTTTTTATTTTGCCAAATAAAGCTTAAAAAAATTCAAACTACTATATACCAGAATCAGAATAAAAACTGTCTTTTAAATTGAATGATTTTGTATGTGGCAGGCACTGTACTAGGGGATATAGAAGTACACATATGAAGAAGACACAGCCCCTTTCCTTGTAGGACTAACATTGTAGTGACACTAGGAAAAGCTTGCCACACGGGCTCCATTCCTCATTTTACTGCAGGCCAATGATACCTTGGTCAGGACTGTTATGTTTGGAAACCACTGCCCAGGTGGGATATATAGCAAGGTCTGTAGACTCAACAACATATTAAGCATTGCCTATAGGTTGGATAAATGGTATGTTTCACATGTGAACTACTGCTTTCCCAATACAAGTAGACTCAAAAATGGAAAATCATTTAAAAGCATTACTGAATTCATAATAGCTTTTTGTCAATTTGGGGAGGGTGAACTTTTCCCCATCACTGAATACTGACAGTTTGGGTGTTTTACTTTTTAAGCTTTTTTTGACACTATAAAACAATCCTTGTACTAAAAATGAAGAAAACTGTGCTGGAACAAACAATTTTTTCTTCTCATGACCATTTTTTTCCTAGCAAGGATTGTGAAAGATCACTGAGTCCTTTGCCCATAGTTTCCCATGCTAGCACCAAGAAAAGACATCTAAATTTTCCACTTTAAAATTCTTGGCTTAGAGACCCTAATAGTTTTTCCCCACTGAGGTCCACTTTCTAATCTATTACAGAGTGCTTTGTCCCTTAAGGATTTCTCCTGGCAGTCCTCTCCTTTCACAAGATCTGATGGCATTAACCCATAGGAGTTGGGAATGGAGCTGAGGGAAGGCTAAATAATCAAAACCTCTGCCCTCATAACCTACAGAATGGCTTAAAAAGGAATGAGTTGCTGAATAGGTAACCCAGAAATCCTCTACAAGGTCCACCTTCTCTCTCCTCACTGTTGTTCTCTGCTCTCCACAGGTCCCTGTAGCCACCCATCAATTCTTAATTTGTTCTTTAGAATTAGTGTTGCCAGGGCAATTGAAAAAGCCTAGTGATGACCACTAACCCAAGTGGGAACTTAGCAATGGTGGTAGGATTAACTAATACAGGTAACAGGAGCAGTACTTTTAAAAACTCTAAGGGAATGTGATTTCCATCCTAGAATTTTACATTCAGCCAAACTATCAATAAACTAGAGAAGACATAAAGAAACTTTTGAAATGCAAAGTCTCAAAAAACATTACCTCCCACACAGGAAGCTATGTGAGCAATTTCTTGGCCAAATAAAAGAATCAGCCAAGAAAGAGGAAGATGCTGGATCCAGGAAATACAGGATCAGTTCAACACAACAGAGAGACCAGAAAGATCCTCAGGTTAATAGTGAAGACAGATTTGGAGCCAAGAGCTGTGCAGCTAGCCTGGAGAGCAAATAGCTCAGACGGGAGCAGGTCAGAAAGCTTCAAGGGCAATTTCTTCAAAAAGAAAGTAATTGATAGGATTCCTAATGTGCTTAAACATTTTGAAAGATTTACACAGCCAGAGGACAGTTTAATGTGAATTAGTGGTAAGTTCAACCTCTTAAGACAAATTCTTGTGTAGCAAAAAATGAAATATTGTGTTAAAGGAAAAGTAATCATAGTATATCATATGGTTCAGCTGTGACTAGTGTTTACAAAGGAATAATAATAAAAACAATGAACATTGATCTAACCAAATTGTGTTACGACTCCATTGGGAGTGGTGGGGGGTAAGGGTGCAAGAGCAAAATCCTCACCTTGCATGTGGGTAATCAACAGACCTGACCTTAAAGTGAAACATCAAAGTGTAAGCCTTGCATATTATTTAGAGACATCAAAGTAAATACCAAGAGAATGAACTGAAAGCGTTGACAGTAGTAATCTCTACGGAACTGCAAACTAGGAAGCATACCAGGGCACTTGGTGATTTTCATAGCAAGCCTTGTAGAGGCTATCTGACTTGAAAGACTGCACATGTATACCTGAAAAATATTTAAAAATTTTAAAAATTAAATTCGATCCAACTACTACTCAAAATCCTTCCAAGGCTTCTCATTGCTGTTAGGATTACGTCCAAGATCTTTAGCAGGGTCCTATGTGATCCAGCCCCACCTACTCCCGAGTCCTGCCTCCTCTGCTCACTGCTTTCCTGATGTTCTCTTCACATTGCCTGGGCAGCGCCACCTCTCCCTGCCCCGAGGCCTTTGTGCCTGCTGTCCCTTTCGGTAACATGGTTCCCCACATCAACCTCAACCTAGTGAATCCTGAGCACTCTTCAGTTTTTAACACAACTGTCAGTATCTTACAGAAGTCTAGGCTAACCCTTAGATTATGTTACATTCCTAGTTTTATTTTCCCATAGTACCTGGCTTCTCTTTTGCAGTACTTACAACAACTGTAATTAATTAATTGTGTGAATCAGTTTGTCCTCTAGCTCGTCTTCTATCTGTGTTGTCTAATGTGGTATCCACTTACTACTTTGAGCTATGCATATTTAAATTAACATTAAGGCATATGAAAAACCCTGCTGCACTGGCCCCATTTCAAGTGATCCATAGGCATAATAGCTACTGCAGACATAGGACACTCCATCATGATGGGAAGTTCTACTGCACAGAGCTGCTCTACACTGTAAAGCCCACAGGGCTCTTCGTGGATCTATCCTGAGTGACTAGGACTATGCTGCACACTTCCTAAGGGCTTCCCTAATAACTGTTGAATAAATTCATTCATGCATTAATACAGAGTAAAAGGCAAGGTCACTTCTCTTACTGGGAGGATATCGATATTTGGTATATCTTAGTGTCAGCCCTTCAATAATGTCTACTTCTATACCATCCCAAAAGCAAAACCTGCACCAAAGAAACTTAAAACTTGGATAACAAAATAGATACTCAGGCACCATTTTGGAAAGAATAGTGGAATGAAGTGACTCATGAACGCAAAAGGATTACACTTCACCCCAGATACCACTCTTAGTCCTCAATTTGTCTTATGAACCAATCATTAGAATTAAATAATAAGATATGTGTTTTCACAGTCCATTTGGATTTAAAGCATCCTAATATGTTCTGTAACAGGCAAGCCAAGTCATTTTAGGCATCGTGTAGTACAGTCCAGTTTAGATGATGTACTTAGCATTATACATGAAGGAAGAAATTAAATGGGTATGATTTTCTTTTAAGAGGATTATTACCAGGCTTTCCAAGAGGCAAAAGCACCTTATTAATGGCAATGTGTTCACTGGATTTGAACAAATTCAACAACCCAGAGACACATGCAAACATATTTATCTAAGCACTATGGAGATTTAAAAAAAAATTAAATCAGGTCTTTCTGGGTAACAGTAAACACTGTGTCCCACTCCCCAACATGCTGCCCATGGCAGAGTCTCCTTAGAGGGCACCTGCCGCCAGGTGCTCCCCCTTCCCGCATTTCAAGCCCTGCTTCAAGGAGGTCCCTGGTAGAGAAAAAGTATTTCAGAGGCCGGAAAAAATCAGTCTGGGGAAGCAAGGCTCTCTCCTGCTCTCTTTTCAACAATCAGTATTTAGATTCTGCTTCCTTTTTTACGTATATCCCTTCCCTCTTGTTCTGGGACTCTAAGAATCAAGCACGGCACAGAATGGCAGAGGTTTGAATTCTGGCTCCCTTGTGCAAAGATGACCTCCTCTCCCAAGACAGATCTGTTTCCTGTGTCCACAATGTGTGGTCATTCAGGAAACAGCAAACGGTGCGGGCCCTGCTGGATGACAGTTTGTAGTCAACAACTATTTGAATTCCTTTCAGTTATAAGTTTTTGCTGATGGCCACGATTTCTTTGTAGATTTCCTTCACTTTATCCCCTTTGTGCCCATGATCCCAGGGCCTTAGGTACAGACTGGGGTAGCTGAGACATGCACAGGGGCACTGTGGTGGTCTTGAGGACAGAGGAGCCCCGATGCCATTCAGTGGCAGGGTCAGGGGATGCTTGATGTTTAGTAGTGCAGGCAGCAGTCCCACCCAAAGTGCCAATGGCTTCCTTGTGGAAAGCACAGCCAGCCTCAGGATATTGGTGGAAACTGTGACATAACTCACAAAAAGACAAGAGGGACGGTTTTATGTCACAGTGATGGAGATACTGACTATGCAGCCACACAGCCACTTGGTAAAGTAGCCACCCAGCCATTCAGCCATGCACGCTGTGGCTGACAGCTATGCTTCCATATGCTCATGTAGCTAAACAGCCATATAACTATGCAGCCATGCGGTCCAGACACACAACCCTGAGGTCAGGCAGCGAAGCACTGACATGTTCACTGGAGCATGCAGTTGTGCAGCCGTGCAACCACACAGCTAAATGTCCATGCAGTCATGCCTGAAAACCCACAGCTTAAGGGCGGAGCAACAGTTCATCATCTTCAAGTGTAAGATAGGATAGCAAAGTGGCTCTGTGCTTACCTTGTCAATCTCAGAAAACATTAGCAGAGCTATACAGGACTTCATCAGGAACAGGTGGTGAGCAAGATACAATTTCTGCCCCCAGGAACCCTCAATCCTGTGGCAGGGCAGACCTCTGTACATGTACACAGTGCAGACCAGATAGCAGTGAAAATAATAATGAAAAGGGGGAAAAGCAGATTCATGGGAAAGAGAGATTTGTTCCACCTGGGGAGAACATAGGGCAGTTTTGCAGTGGTGTGTGGGGGAGGTGCAGACTTGTACAGTAAGCAAGTATGAAGGTAAAATGTCCCATCACTGGAAACTATGACACTAAAGACAGTCAGTGCAGAAGGGAAAGGGCAGGCCTAGGAATCAGTAAGGACTCAGAGTGGAACTGGTAGGGACAGAGGTTCAGGCCAGATGGTCAAGGGCCTAGAATGCCTTGCAGAAAACTTCATTATTTGTCTGGTAGGAAACCGGGCTCAATGGAAGGTTTTTGGGCTGGAGAGTGACAGGACCACATCCACTTCCAGCCTCTCTGGCAGCGGTGTGAGGAATGACTGAAGAAAGGAAATGTCAGAAATGAGAGGCTTCAAGTTCCAGCAGGGGCCTTGTCCGAGCCCTGCTTCCCACTGCCACTGGTGTGAAGGCCAGACTCTTGCCCATCACCAAGCCTTCTATTCCATCCCCTGCACAGATCCTCTCCTACTGCTCACCCCTTTCATACCTTCCAGTCCCTGTGGCCTCCTTCTGTGCCTCAGTCACATCAAACTCATTCCAGCCTCAGGTCCTTTGCACTTGCTGGTGGCTCTTCCTGAAGCACTCTGGCCCCTAACATCCAAAAGGTTACACTGCTTGTCACACACAGTTTACTTCAATACCACTTCTCAGAGGCCTGCCACTTAATCTGTTAGCTCCTCCCACCCCCATCACCAGTTACTCTCCCTTTCATTATCTTGGCTTTTTTTTTTTTATTAAGGTATCACTGATATACACTCTTACGAAGGTTTCACAAGAAAAACAATGTGGCTATTACATTCACCCTTATTATCAAGTCCCCCCCAAACCCCATTGCAGTTATTGCCCATCAGTGTGGTAAGATGCCACAGAGTCCCTATTTGTCTTCTCTGAGCTACACTGTCTTCCCCGTGACCCCACACACATCATGTGCACCAATCATGATACCCCACAATCTCCCTCCCTCCCCCACCACCCTCCCCCTATCTTGGCTTTTAAATAAAATTTTTCTTGAAATAGAGTTAATATATTAGTTTCAGGTGTGTAATATAGTGATTTGACATTTATATACATTACGAAATGCTCACTATGATAAGTGTAGTTACCATCTGTCACCATTTACAGTTATTACAATAGTATTGACCATATTCCCTATGCTGTACTTTTCATCCCTGTGACTAATTTACTTTATAATTGGAAGTTTGTACATCTTTATCCCCTTCACCTATTTTGCCCTTCTCCCACCCCCATGCCTTATGGCAACCACTATATTTACGATCACCTAGACATGGAAGCAACTGAAGTGTTCATTGATAGATGAATAAAGAAAAGGTGGTACATATTAGCCATATTCAATTAATATTAGAATTAAATTAAGTAGAATATTAGCCATAAAAAGAAAGAAATCTTGCCATTTGTGACAACATGGATGGACCCAGAGGATATTATGCTCAGTGAAATAACTCAGAGAAAGACAAATACTGTATGATTTCGCTTCTATATGGAATCTAAAAAATAAATGAACAAACAAAAAAGCAACAAATAAAAAAAATTGAGACTCATTACCTTGGTTTTACTCATGGTGCTTACCAATACCTAAAATCACCTTGCTTATTTATTTCTCTGCCCATCACCACTACCCCCAGCCTGAATGTAAGCCCCAAGAGCAGTCTTATCTGTCTTGTTCACTGCTACAGTATCTAAAACAGTACCCACCCCACAATGGGTGCTGAAGAATATTTGTGGAGAGGAAGGAAGGGAAGGAGAAATACATAAAATGCAACTAAGCCTGTAGTTCGGGGAGAGACAAGCAGGAGCACCAAGAAGGAAAGGGGACACCTGCCTTGCCATCAGGTTACCCCGAACCCAGGCTCAGTCAACTGGAGGTGAATCAAAACTAAGCATCATTAAGAGCCTGGACTAGGGCAGTGATCCTGGGACTAGAAGGAAGGACTCTATTCATCACAAGAGATGTCAGAGACAGTCTGCGGGATTTGGTTTCACATTAGATGTGCAGAGACAGAAAGATGGGAGCAAAACAAAAATAACTCCAGAGTCTTTCACCTGGAGAGCCAGAGGGCGCTTGTAGTGAGCTGAGAGGGAGCACACGGGAGGGGCAGATGTGTGGAAGAGGTACCTTGGCTTGGGGCAAGCTGAATTTGAGGCACCTGGCTGATAGTCGTCAGATGTCTTGTGAGCAGTTGGAAATGTGGAACTGGAATCAGAAGAGAGAATCATGGAGCAGCACAAGGGCATAAGTGAAGTCAGAGGTGTGGATGAGCTCACCAGGAGCAGGCGCACTGAATGAGGACGGGGAGCGGGGGCAGGGCATGCACAGCCAGGCCCCTGTGGGTCGGGGTGTGGGAACTGGGAAGGAGAGTGAGGAAGAGTAGACGAAGACAGAGGTAGAAGAGACACTCACCAGCAGTGGTGGCAGTGAAACTAAGGGAGAAGTTGATTTCCATAATAGGGAGGAGGAAGTGAGCAGAGATACACAGGTGCTGAGAGATGCAGAGAGGTCAAGGGTAATGAATGCTGACTCTGCACTGACAAGATCACTCTGTGAGAAGAGCTTCAGTAGATTACTAGGCACAGAAACCTGTCATGCAATCCACTGTTCGTGCAGGAATCCTTTTGAACCCATCTGTGTGGTCCCTGATACCTGTAGGAAAGGGGACCTGATGCAAATACACTGATGCTCATAAGGCTTGCTGGCCATATAATAAAGTCCTTTATTTCTGACCCACAAGTCTCATGTCTCACCAGCTTCAGAGAAAATGTCATAGGCTACCTTGTCAGGTAAAAGCTCAGACCCTTCACAGTTCTTAAAACTGCCATGCTTTTCTAGAACCTTGCTATTCCTTCATCAAGGGGTAAGGGCTAATTCCCTCCCTTTGAATCTAGGCAAGTTTGTGACTCATAACCAACAGAATGCAGGAGAAGTGACACTGTATGACTTCCAAGGCTAGATCATAGAGGGGCTACAGCTTCTGCTTTTTTAGCTGGGATGTGTGCTGAATCTCAGAGTGGTTCCCTAAACACTGCCTGCCACCAATGCTGTGAGGAAGCCCAAACTGGCCTGTGAAGAAAGACCGCATGGGAGAGCCCTGGAACCGGACTAAGAGGGAGATGCCCAGCCCGCTCCCAGCCGCTCCATCTGGCAGCAAAGACACAACAATTTTATTCACCAAGTAGCTTAAGGGACTTTTTAAAATATCTGTCATCTTCAAGATTTGCAACTACTGAATATGGTCAAAAGAACAGGCTTAGAGATGTGAACAGACTGTGTAAAGGGGGGAAAAGACAGTTTGCCCCAAATCTTATGAAAAGAGAGCAATCTCATTCATAGAGATGCACATTAAAAGTAAATAAGCTACAATTTCTTACTTATTACAGTGACAAAACCCCCTAAGGTGACAATGTACTCAGTTGTAAAACGTATGGAAAAGCAGGCATTCTCATACACTGCTGGAGAGAAGGCAAAATATACAAGTCCTGCGGAGGAGGATTTGGCAATACCCAGCATTCAGCCTTTGGCCTAGCCATCTCACTATTGGAATCTACCTAAAGATACACTAGCAAAATGAGACACACACACACACAAGATTACTTGTACAGCTGAAGTCTAGAAACAAACCCAGTGGCTATCAGTAGGAGACTGATTTAATGAACTAGGACATATTCACACAATTGTAGCTATAAAAAAGAATGAGGAATTTATTTATACTCTTTTGAACTGATCTCTGAAATACATTAAGTGAAAAGGCCAAGACACAAAATAGTATAGTGTGTTACCTTTTATTTTTAAAAGGGAGAGCGTATGACTATATATACGGGCAAACCTTGGAGATATTGAGGGTTCAGACCCAGACCTCTCTGATAAGGTGAATATCACAATAAGAAAAGTGAAATGAATTGTTTGGGTTCCCAGTTTCCACTATAAGCCATATAAGCCATGTTTCCACTACTGTATTAAGTGTGCAATAGTGTCATGTCGAAAAAAACAATGTACATACCTTAATTTAAAAATCCTTTATTGCTGAAAAATGCTAACTACCGCCTGAGCTTTCAGTGAGTCAAAAGCACAGATATGACAGTGAGAAAGTTTGAAATATTGCAAGAATTACCAAAACGTGACACAGAAACAGGAAGTGAGCAAATGCTGTTGGAAAAATAGCAGCAATAGGCTTGTTCGATGCAAGTTTGCCAAAACATTCAATTTGTAAAATGCAGTTATCTGTGATGCACAAGAGAGCAGAGTGTAATAAAGTGAGGTGTGCCTCTGTAACTGTGTATACACTTATTTTGTTTAATGAAAAGATAAGCCAAAAACCTAATAAATGGTTATCTACAAAAGGACAAAGGGAATAGACTACAGGGGGCAGAGATGAAAGCTAGACTTCTTAATGTAGCTTGTTTTGTAGATTTGTCATTGGAACCATGTAGTTTTTATCGCAACATAAAACAATATTAAACTGAAATTTAAAAACAGCAATTTTGTCACAAAAGCAAAATCAAATGAACCTACTAAATTGATGGCTACATGGCACAGCAAGAAATTATTTCAAGTGACTTTAAAAACAGCAACCTAACTATACACCTCTTTGGGATACACCCTAAGGATTGAAAAACCCCATGAAAATTTTAGAATATCTTCAGTAATCATATTGTTAGATGTATTATAAGACAAGACAAATAAGTACTTCTAATGTTGTTAGGAACCAAAATTTTCAGCATCTAAAAAAAAAAAGAACAAATATAAAATAAAAAAATTTAAGGAAAAGCTCTACAATTGGAAGTTTTGAATTGATAATATCAAGACAAATATACTGTCCCTTTGAAAAAGAAAACAACTCCATGGAAAAGACATGAACTTAAACAACTACTGATCCAGTAGCAATGAGCATGCCAGGTGCCCAGGCTGTAGTTTGTAAATACCAAATTTCAATTCAAGGAACTGGGGCTCCTTAGAGAAATGTCTAATTCCAAGTCTAACACAGGAAAATACAAGCTAAGCCTAGAAAAACAAATCATACCAGGAGGCAAGGACTATCAGAGACTACTGGAACTGCGTAAAAAGGAGTCAGGGATCAAGAGATTCCCACTAGCATGAAACCTTCAGAAGATGTGCTTCAATGATACTTAAAAAAAAAAAATGAAGAAGTTTGGAGGAAACTAGGGAATACACTGACAGCTGGTAACTAAAGGGAAAGAAGTAGGCATTTACTCCACCTTTTCAGGGAAACCAAATGGGCAATAAGGAAAAGTTATCCTTTAAAAAAGAGCGCCAGCTAATAAATGTTGGAAGAAAGGTTGAGTATCACCATTTTGCAATTCCTACTGAATGATCATCAGTGACTGACAGCTGATCACCAATGACTGCCAGCTAATGAGGAATTCCACAGCGGGTGATGGGGCTGTCTCTGCCGATCTTACCATCACAAAAATGAGAGATACCAGATCTTGTGTGGTTCCTGACGTGTTGCAATGGGAAAAGTATATCATCACATATGAAGTATTCTTGTGCTAGAAACTGAACCTGAACCCCATAAGCTTGTAGCTCTAAGTACTACTTTAGAGGGAATACAGGGACATATTAAACAACATAAGGACACAATCAGGAAATTTCAAAAAAACAGGAAACTCTACAGATCAGAAAAAACAGGTTTCCTCAACAAATAAAAATTGAAAGGGCGAGGAAGTGAGAAACACATAAATTAAAAGAAATAAGAAAAATATCAATGAAATAAATGTGTGGACATTGTTTCTATCCCAATTCAAACAAGCCAATTATAGAAAAAATATTTATGAGACCACTTGTGAAATTTGGACATTGAATTCTGGTTAGAGAATTATTGGAATTTTCATTAATTTTTGGTGTGATAATGGTATTATGGTTATACATTAGGAAGGTTATATATTGTGAAGCATATAGCATTGCTGATATTACACCACTTCAACTTTCAAAAATGACAATTTGAAACGATTCAGTCTTATCTTTTTAAAAAGAGTCCTTACCTTTTAGAGATCCATGCTAAAGACTTTATGGATGAAGGGACATGACTCCTGGAATTTGCTTCAAACTGGTCCAATTGGTGAAGGGAAGGGAGAGGTAGAAATGAAACAAGACTTGCCATGTGTTGACAGTTGCTGATGCTGGGTGATGGGCACATGGAGGTTTGCTGTACTAGTCTTCCAATCTGTGTAAAATACATGTGTATGTGGTTTTATTAAAGTATTAAACTTTTATATATGTTTGAAATGTTATGTTTATAAAATGCCTGGCACTACAATTAAGGTGTTCCAGAACTGTTTTGAGCAATTGCAACTAGTTGGTATCTGCTGGGAAGAGACATGCTCAGTTGCCAATATAATCTCAGGGAGTGTGTGTGTGTGTGTGTGTGTGTGTGTGTGTGTGTGTGTGTGTGTGTGTGTGTGTGTGTGTGTGTGTGCGCGCGCGCGCGTATGCATGGCTAAATCACCTCATATAAGCTTTTATTATGTTTCTCACTGACTTTTGTTTATGGCTACAGAATTTGGGGGCTCCAAGAATAGTGTGAATTTTGAATTCATGTGCAAAAGGAAAAAAACTAAGGCTAACGGGCATGGGCACATTCTCCTGGGTCCTTTTGCTAACATTTTGGCACCTTCTATTCAAATAATGTTTTCCCTAAGCTCACTGGGTATTTTCTGAAGCCTTATGTAATAGCTAGAAGTCCCTGCCTCTACAAAGGAACACCTGATTCTGAGAAGTAAACACCATAACAGCAACCCATTTATCAGCTGCCCAGACTCACAACCAGTCGTGCAGTGACTTTTTAAACATTTCCAACTCCAGCGTTTCAGCCTGTGGGGGTAACTTAAAGAAAGGTGAGCCAAGCTCAGAGAGACCTAAGGGAGATGATTATTCCTCACACCTCCTAGCAGCAGAGCTCTCCACCCTTAGAAAAACACAGACTGAATGAGGGCCAGTTGGGAAATGCAACTCTGGCAGCTACCCTTCCAGCTGTGAATCAGTGGTGACAGGTACTGAAGGGACACCAGAGTCCCAACATTCCTGGAGTAAGAGCTCCTCAGATAACCAGGAACTGCCTTACTCTGGCTGGTGTCATAATACTATTTTCTTCCCAAATCTCACTCAAGAGCTTGATTTGCATAATAAAATATCTAATACCTTAATGACTTAATGTTATAAGGTCCCTTAATAACCTTTAAAAATTGCCTTCAAGGTGAGAAGTTCACTTAATCCCATTTATTGTTCATTCTACCAACACTGTTCTAGGGCTTAGTCAATGTGAGCTATTCAGAGGCACATTTGAGGTTTGGGACTAATTCCTGTTCTTTTCTGTCTTCTAATCCATCTTTGGGTGAAAGACAGTGTCTCTTAAACCTGGCTGAGCCTCACAGTCACCTCAAAGGCCCTGGCACCTAGCCACACTCATTTAATGTATTGTCCATGCCTGCTTTGGTGCTAAAAATAGCAGAATTGAGTGTTGCAACAAAGATCTTGTGGCCCACAAAGCCTAGAATTTATCAGCCTAAAGTTTACCACCTAGAACTTTACGGAAAACGTTTATCAACTTCTCTGACCTAGGACCTCACTTCTCTGAGAGGTGCATGGACCAGCAGTATCAGCACCACTTGGATGCCTGGTAGAAATGCAGAATCTCAGGCCCACCCCAGACCTGTGGAACTCCACTCTGCACTGACCTAGAGAACTTGCTAAACATGGGAGATTTCTGGCCCCACCCCACCTACCACATCAGAAGCCCTAAGGATGGGGCCTCTATTTTAGGTTTCCCAAGTGAATCAGCTGTGCAGCCACTAGGGAAGCTGACAGATAATGATCATAAGGCATGTGGTCTCTGTGTGCAGAGGTCATTGTGGTGCCCAGAGGGATCTCCCTACATGATGACCACCAGCTCCTCCAGCTGCCAGGAGAGGTAACCACTGAAGGCCCACAGCTGAGTGCCTCTCTAGGACTTGCCCTCCATGGAAGGAGGTGACCCACCCAAGGTTACTTCTCCTTGCTGGGGGCAGCCTGCATCTGATACCTGGTTGACATAGAGTAAAAATGCCTCTCATTATAATATCTGAAGGGCCACCCCAGCTCCAGAACTCCCTGAGAGTCAGCTGAGTCTTTGTACAGCGGCATTTCCACTCCTCCCTCCACCCAGTCTGCCCCTCACAGTGGTGCTCCCCAAAGCTCTCCCCAGTAAAATTCCATCTCCAAGTCTATTTCCTGACAGCCCTGCAGAGTATGCAGTCTGACAGCAGAAATAAGTCATGGCCATAAATAAGAAAATTCAAAACAGAATAGAGGGGTGTGCCAGAACGGAACAGGTGACTGAGGCAGACTCACAGAGCTGTAGGCCTTTTGGGGGGTTTGGGGAGGCAAGAGGGCAGGGCACTCCGGGCAAAGGGCAGCACCTGAGGCAGGCTGAGTGGAAAGGACTTGCAGACAACTAGCTCAAGATGAGGGTGCAGAGAAATCCTTAAATGCCAGCCCAGACCTTTGCATTCAGGAGGTAAAGAAATCTGAAGGGCTCTGAGCAGGTGAATCACACGCTAATGGTCCCAGCTGTGCTTCGGGAATATTCACCTGGTCATGGTGTGAAAGGCATTGGAGTGGCTGTTTTGAACGTCTATGAGGGAGGCAATGAGGACTGGGCTAGTGATCAGCTAAGGGGCTGGCCCAGAGGGAAGACCGCAGGGCTTAGAACAAGACAGACCTGGTTCCAAACCCTGCTCAGCCACTTGCAACCTGCATGCACTTGGGCAAGTCACCTCACCTGGCTGACTTCTCTCACCTGTCAGATGGGGGGAGTGGACTTAGGTAGTAAATATGCAATGCCTGGGCATGCATCAATGGAAGCCATGCTCAGGAGGCAGTGGCTGGACTCACTGGTGTTTGCACACACGTCATGTATTACCCCAGCAAGCAAATCTGACTCTGGCTGCTATGAAGAGTGTCCTTGAAAAGTGATTCTTGGATGTAATAATTTAATGAGGCCTCAGTTTCGTGCTTAAACCTGAATCATTCCTCTTATGAAGGGTACGCAAGCTACAGCCACTGCTGTGCCCTGTTGTTATGACAACCAGCTTCCCAAACAGCCCTGCTATTCTCTACAAATCCTTTCAGATTCCTCACACCCTGAAGTCCACAATCCCTAGAGACAATAGGGTGATTTTTTTTGAACTTCCACAGGAAATACTGTCAACTCTTTATATTAGCCAACTGGCTGTCTGCTGCTTCCCCAACAGAGCACCCCCCACCAGCCTCAGCATCAGTATGAACCTCCACAAATGTTCCCACAAATTGGAAATCAGTGCCACAGAGTATCAGCTGGCACATCCATTTCTGGCTGGCATTAACTCTGCAGGAAAATGAAGCAGCAAAGAAAGGAATGCCCACCGCACATCTCACGTACACCACACAGAGTTTAACATCAAAAGACCATTCTAAAAGATTTAAATTCAGGGTATTTAAATACCAAAAAGTCCAGCTTCTTGATAGCATCCTTGAACAGTGTAGCTACCTACCTCCAGTTTTTTTCTTCAGTGCAAAAAATCAGCCGAGTGGAGAAGGACAAATACCGTATGATTTCACTTATTTGTAGAATAACAAAGCAAAACAGAATGAACAAAACAGCAGGAGACTCGGACACTAAGAAGGGACTGGGAGTTACCATGGGGGAGGGGCTGGAGTGGGTGGGTGGGGAGGTGAGGGGGATAAAGAGGCACAAAAATTCTCAATCATAATGTAAGTTAGTCATGGAGATAGTGCAGCATGGAGAATATAGCCAATGATTCTGTAAGATCTTCCTATGTTGACAGCAACCACACTAGTGGTGGTAACATTCAATAATATGGGTAACTGTTAAACCACTGTGTTGTATACTTGAATATAAGCTATATCAGTGATACTTCAAATAAAAAAAAAGGTGAGTAGAGTTCCCTTCATTCAACAAATACTCACTGAGTGCCTGCTCTGTCCCAGCAAGGTGCTAGTACTTGGGCTACCTTAGAGAATTAGATTGTCAGGCCCTTGACCTCATGGAGTGAAGTAGTAAAGAAACAAACAATAAATAAATAAGACAAAGCAGGCTGCAATATCAGGAAGGAAATAATCAGACAGTAATTGAGGAAGGTTGTTATCCCTGAGGAGGGGCCATCTGAATTAAGAGCTGAATAGTGAGGTGGAGTCAGCTGGGGAAAGGTGGGCGAGGGGCACATTCCAGCAAGGGCAGCAGGAAAGAGCTGGGGTGTTCAAAGAACAGAGAGGAAGTCAGCCGGGCTGCAACAGTCCGCGCAACAGAGAATGGACATGATAAACCAAACCGGAGGAGCAGCAGGCACCAGTTTATGCAGGTCACGAAAAGCGGTTGGGATTTGATTCTACGTATATAGAATGGTAAGCTGCCAGGCAGAATCAAACAAGAGAGTGACAGGACCTGGGAAGTGCTTTGAAAAGATCCCATGTTCCCTTGTGACGTGAAGAACGACACGGAGCCCCCAAGCTGATACGGGGCATACCAACCAGAACACTGTGCAGCCAACCTACATAACCGCACAGGCATTTGAGGCCCTGAGAGCTGGTCCCTACACACACACACTCACTCACACTCCACAGGCCCAGTTTCTACATCCATAAAGCAATCTGCAGTCCCAGAAAACAGCTGGGCAGAATATAAAACAGCTTGTTCTGCCTGAGCCGATTGTGGGGGTTGGAGGGGAGACTGAAAGGGGGAGAATAACACTGGAGTCACAATATGCATCTGTCATGGATGTTGTGTACCTGAACTCAACTACATTTGCTTTGTACTGAAAGGAAAAAAGGGAGAAAAATCCCTTCACTTACCCGTGGTCTTTCCCTGCTCTTCCTCCATTCAAACTAGACTTCGGCAGCCACTATCTCCAGATATTTTTTTAAACACAAAGAATAAAAAGGTTTTCTCTTGGCCTTTGAGCTCCTAAGCAATTCGAGGGATTTTTCCCAGACTTTAAATGAAAGGGTATCTCCCTGCGACCCTCCTTACCCAGAATGACTCAGGAGACACGGGACCACGCAAAAGATTTTATTATCTGAAGGCGAAAGTGGCTGCCCCAGACGGGGGGTGGGGGGGAGAGAGAGAGAGAGAGAGAGAGAGGGAGAGAGAGAGAGAGAGGGAGGAAGGGAGCAGCGGGAGAGACAGAGAGAGGGGAGGAGAGAGAGAGAGCGACAGAGAGACAGGAGGGAGAGAGAGAGAGAGAGAGAGAGCGCGGCAGGACAGAGAGACAGAGACAAAGAGAGCAGCGAGACAAACAGAGAAAGAGAGGGGGGAGCAGCAGCGTGGTGCCTTTTATTGTGGCGGATCCGCTCGGCCTATTGCTTTGGGGGAGGGTCGGGATGTTGAGAGATAAGGCGGGGGAAGCCCAGGCAAGTCCCAGGTGTAATTCTCACCGGCTTATGTGCTTGGGACCATGGGGCAAAAGGAGGATAAATTATATATTCTGACATTCCTCCCTTTTCTGTTTTATAAGTGGTAGAGGATTTGGGAAGGGGTGAAGGTTAGTCTTCGGTAACTGCTTCTTGCTGATTGGGGGCGATGAAGTTCATTTTTGTATTGATGAGGGGTGGTCCTCAGATGAGCCCTTGGTCTGCAGTGGCGATGGCATTTTCCAGGTTCAATAAAGATCATCGTCTTTGGAGAGGGGTTGGTAATCCTGTAATATAAGCTGGTTAAGGCTTGGTTAGAAATTTTTTGCATTTGGGCTGATTGCTATGTTTACATAGGGTGGCTGAATTATAGCATTGATGGGGACCTATGTGTAGGCAGCAAAGCGACCTGTAGGGCAAAGGGAATCCTTGATGGTGCAATCTTTTGGACAGTTTGAAAAAGAAAGAGCTGGCATTGGGAAAATAGGTCTGGTGAGAGAATAAGTGTTGAGACCAGGGTTAATAATCCTGAAGCATGATGCATGGCGGATGTAAGGGAGGTCTTAGGACTCCGTGCTGGCAGAAACTTCTTCAGTGATGAGTGGAAGTGGAGATGAGCAGCGCAAAATCGGAGAGTAAGAGGTCCCATCAGGGTGGAGTAGGAACCTGTGGGAGATTTGATGGGAGGGGAATAAACTGAGACAAATGGCTTACGGTGGGAGTTGTGTATCTAGTGGGGAAGACCCTGGAGTTTAACTGCAGTTGGCGTGGAAAGGATTACTGTGTATGGTCTTTGCTATTTGGGAGTTAGGGATGGTGTTGCTTGGTGTTTGGAATGGGTATGGTTTGGAGAAGTTTTTTCCTGTCTGAGGTAATGGCTTTGTAGCGCGGGGAGAGCTGAACTCCCAGGTATGTGACCTGAGCGGCAGACAGCTGAACTTTGGAGGGTGAAACTTGATAGCTGTGTTCTGAGAGAAAGTATAAAAGGAGAATAGTATCCTGTTGAGAGGTTTGTAGGGAGAGACTGCACGGGAGGAGATCATCTACATATTGAAGGGGGGTGGAGCTCGAGAGAGAGTAAGGGATTTGGGGTCTTGTGTTAGAGCCTGTCCAAAAAGGCTTTAGAGCCTGTCTCTAAAGGCTTGGAGAAGGACTTGTTAAGTGTTCTCTGAATATTAAAAATTAACATAAGGAATTTCCTGCCTTGATTTCTCTCTGGGACACCGGCGCCTTGGTCTGGGAGCATATCAAAAGGCTGCCTGCTCAGCTCCCAAGGTGGGCTGAGGTATTGTCTATTTGCTAAAGAATCCTGCCTTTTACTATGCCGTCTACAGCTGGGTCTGCAGTTAGTTGCTCGTCAGATCTGGAGGAGGAAAGACAGCACAGAGGCCTGGGCCTTTTAGTATGCTAAAGTGAATCTTACACACGATTACAAATGATTAGCATAATAAAACATGTGCTACTCTTCTTTATCTGGGGAACATTAACTGATCTCGCTGAAGAATGATTCTACAGCTTAATGTTCAACATAGTTTTAGTAGGGGGGTGTTCCTAGCATGTAGTTACATTGCTCTGACTGCAAATATCCTGCCTTGCTTTCTCCAGAGGCTCTCACCTTATTCTAAGCCTATGGTCCCTTGTCTCATTCTTCCCTCTAGAGACTCTAGCTGCTGCTAGGGAAAGGGGGCGACGACTGCTCTGGCTGCTTCATGCTGAGAGGGGGCGCAGTAAAGGGTGCAGCTAGATCTTCATCACTGCTCAGTTGAGAGAGCCTCGGAAGGTTGGCGCTTCTATTCTGGGTTTCATTTCTATTACTATTTGCAGTTTTGTGGCTTTTAGGCAAGATAGAAAAATTGTTATTAGGTTAAGTAGCAACATCTGGAGTTGGATTTTCCATTCTGGAAGAACTTGACGAGATTAAGAATGCATGGCTGAATATGAGAACTAGAAATATGAAGAGTCTAATTGAGAATCATAGCCAGGTATCATGGGGAAACTGGAATTCTGGATCGAGTTTACATCTCAATGACTAGTATTAGGATTTAGTATAGATAAGACTGCATTATTGAAACAATACTTTTCTCTTAAATCACCTTCATTTTTATTAGAAGTAACCAGGTTAAGAAAATAAGTAACACTTGGCTTGATTATTTGCATAAGTGCAGCAAGAAGAGCAATTGATTACATAGGCTCTTTTAAATGTGCTTTGCTGGAACTTTTTGTAAGGAATTTCAGATTGAACTTTTAAGGGCTTCTTGAGGCCAGAAAGCTAAGCTAGTCTTGCCATCAGGTTGTGTCTGCAGTACCTGTAGATTTGGGTAAATTCCTCTCTTCTTGAGATTCCCAAGACATTCCAGAGGTTCCTGCGCTTGCCAGGAAATGACCTTCCTTACTCACCTGGTCAGGCTGCTGGGAACTCTGTAGGCAAGGTACCAGGCCAGTTCTTCTAAGGGGTTTTGTTGGCTTTATAAAGTCAATCTTAGTTCCTTAAAGCTGTCTGTTCATATCTGAGTTTACACACGTGTCTCTCGGGTATGACATTCCAGTCAAAGTCTTGGTAATATAACCAGTGTTCTTAATTAGTCCTCTTACAAGGAAAGCAGATTCTTATTGAACTTGTGCAAATAAACATACTGCCATGAAATATAAAAATAGTCACTGAGAGTTTTTAAATTCTGGAGGGATCAGGTAGAGAGAAAGATAAAGTTTCAATTCTGCTTATAAAGGCAGTCATTTACTAAACTGTTGTCAGCTTAAGAGAAAAAGCTTAAAACACTTTATCAACATTTGAAACAAAAGCCACAAAATTATCTTCCTTAGTTTACTTAATCCTATGTAACTAATACCTGTTCTGCTGAAATCTAGTTTTTTACCAGTTTAGGAGTAATAAAACTGAGTATAGATGACAAAAGACTTACAAATGACAATAGTTAAAGATCTGATGAGAGCTTACTATAAGACAGTTGTCATAAGGAAATTCGGATATTTTTGTAACGCAAAACATTCAGTAACAAAGTTAAGCATCATTCTCTGTGATAGTGCCTTCCAGGTAATTAAGCAGGTAAATAAGCCAAATTAGCCAAATATTTTCTCCAATGAGAAAAAATTCCTCTGACATGTTCTAGGGGCCCTCTGGAAAATATCAGAGTGAGCTAGAGGTAAAAAGCACCTTTTTGAATTTGATTTTGGGAAGCTGTTAAAAGTTTTAAGGCACTTGCGTAAATAGTTACTCACATTAGACAAAGCTACACTTCACTTTAAGCATTTTTCTTCGAAAGATTTAACAGATACCATCAACTTAAATGACTTTAGGAAAACTTAGGCAGCTGATAACCATATGGACATGTCTATTCAGTTCAACTTAAATTAGCATTAATGCTTAATATCTTTTATTAGAATTTTCTGGAAGTTTTAGAATGCCCAATTTTTACAAGCGCTTGTCTTTAAATCAATTTTTATTAATACCATCCAGAGGTAGAAAAATATTTTTCATTTACACACTTAGACACAAACATACAGATTGAGATGTAATGATATAGTGAGAGGACAGAGCTCCTGGCATGAGCCAGGAGGGGACAAGAGAGCCTGTGGTGGTGCATTGCCTAGGAGTTTTACAGGCAGTTGAGGATATTTGGGAACGTGAAAAAAGCTTAGGGGTGTGGACTTTAAGGCAAGTAGTAGATGTTTAGGATTACAGGGGAGACAGAGAGAGAGCTTGGTTCAGAGGTAGGAGAAAGCCTGGATATATGGGATCTCTTTCCATTTGCCTGTACGCTCACAGAAGTTGTATAAGTCGCAGAGAATTTTAGGATATAAAGAGCCATTTGGGGGCCATTTAGACTGATTGTCCAAGGGATACTGTGGCCAGATCTCATTACAGTAGTGAACAGGTTTGAGGTCTGGAGTGAGGTGGAGGGTCTTTAGATTATTGAGAAAGCACCCCAGCAGTGAATCTGCAGGAACGGAGGGGCCAGATCCCATGGTGAGGACGAGACCATTCAGAAGTCGCTGAGGCGTTCCTGAGCGACTGAGAAGGTCACGGAGAAGACCAGACACAGTTAGGGGGTTGTCACCACCTTTAACTGTGGGGTCGAGGCAAAAATGCCGGGGAGGCTCGGTACCTGGTACCAGGAGTTTTCGAGTCGAGTAGAAACATAGATAAAGGGAGACTGGGCCTCAGCGGATGAGGATTCTCACCAAGGGGAGGCAGAGAAGGGTCGACCATGGGGATCAACTATGACTCTGAAAGTCGTGGTTGGGGGTGCCCCTGTCCCAGAGGAGCCCTTGGGTGTGCCGGACACTCAACGGTCACTTCCCAGGTTCCAAATGGACATTTAAGTCAACCATGAAGGGGAGACTCACCAAATCAAAGGCCGGTGTTGGGTGAGAAGATGAGTGACCGGGGAAATGGACGGTAAGCCCGTGGAGGAGGATCGGGCAGTGAGGGTTCCAAAAGCAGCTCAGGTTCCCGGAGGAAGAGCAAAGTCAATGGGAGAGCCTCATCCGAGTCACGGCACCAGTGAAAGGGTATCTCGCCGCGACCCTCCTTACCCAGAACGACTCAGGAGCCATGGGTCCACGCAGAAGAGTTTATTATCTGAAGGAGAAAGTGGCTGCCCCAGATGGGGGTGGGGAGAGAGAGAGAGCGAGAGCGAGCAGCGGGACAGAGACAGAGAGAGAGAGAGGGGAGCACAGAGAGAGAGAGAGCGGCAGAGACAGAGAGAGAGAGAGAGAGAGAGCGGCGGGACAGAGAGACAGAGACAAAGAGAGCAGCAAGACAGACAGAGAGAGAGAGAGAGTGGGGGCAGCAGCGTGGTGCCTTTTATTGTGGTGGATCCGCTAGGCCTGTTGCTTTGGGGGAGGGTCGGGATGCTTAGAGATAAGGCGGGGGAAGCCCAGTCAAGCCCCAGGCAAAATTCTCACCAGCTTATGTGCTTGGGACCATGGGGCAAAAGGAGGATAAATTATATATTCTTACATTAAATATAATCCCCACCCAGGATGAAACATGCCCTATATACACCTAGAAACGGGACCTAAAGGATGAAACCTAAATGCCAACAGAGGCATTCCTTCCCTGTGCTGCTCCATACTTTCTAAAATTTTTAAAGAAATAGCCATTGCATTTGAAACCAGAATAAAATATTATTCATCCCAAACAGTTTATTTAACAAGCTCATGAGGTGAGTAGATGCAGGTGATTTTCTGAGACCCTCCTACAGCCCTGCTCCAGGCACTGGGTCAGGGAGGGGCAGCTATAGTGCCCCAGGGCTGCTGATGTCCCCTTAGGAACTGCAGTCCTGAGCCTTGCAGATGCAGGCAGAAGGTTCCCTCTCCAAGTGACTCATTCTCAAAAGAACTAAGACAGATGGGGTGGAGGAAGGTATGAAATCCATGCTTGGGAGTTAAAGTAAAATGCAATCGAGGACACTGCCCTGGATTTAGAAACAAGGGACCTGAGTGCTGTTGGAGCCTCTTTCTCTTCCTAGCTGGGTGACCTTGCTCAATCTCTTCATCTTGCTGAACCCCAGTTTCCACATCTGGTAAATGGTGACAGCAACAGTTTAGGGGACTATTTTAGAGAGTTATGTAAACTAATGTCCCCCCCACCAAAAATGTTTTCATATGTAGTAGAGCTCAATAAATGCTACCTGAATTTAAATGACAATAGACCCAAATCTCAGAAGGTTTATTACCACGTGATTTTTGTAGAGATTTTTGCAAAACAACACTTATAACAGAGTCTTAGGTTTGGCAAAGGGGGTACAGAGATGGGGATGTTTTCTTACTATGCCACCAAGCAGGTAGACAACCAGAAAAGGACGAGCAGATGATCTTTTGAGCAAAGAAAACATCATCTCCAGGGGGTTCTTTTGTCCCCTCCTGGCCTGAGCCAGGAGCTCTGTCCTCTTGCTTTCTCTCTAAATAAAAGCCTCTGCCTTGCTCTCCTGAAAAAAAAAAAAAAAAAAAGCATCTCCCCGTACTACAGGAAGAAAGAAATGGGCACAGAGACATGTCAGGAGATTCACTCAATAGCCGGGGCCAGCACTAGGCACAGAGACACAATGGTGAGAAAAAGACCCCTTACCTCACTGAGTTTGTCACCTGGAATGGTTAGACATTAGTCAATAATTATTCAAAAATATAACCACAAAGGGTACCTGGTGTGTTGAAGGAGCTGGGGGCAGGGAGGAGGCTTACCCCTCAGGAAGCCCCAGGATAACCTTCCCTCGCTGCCCTGGCTGTGCCAGCCTGCAGAAACAGCCCTGCTGCCTCCGCTGGGCAACTGCAGGCAACTGCAGGCGTCTGTACGCACACGGGCCCCTCCCCTGATAAACCCAACTAGTCGGTCCCCTGCACACTTTCCTCATGCTATCCCCATATGGACCACACTGGCCTGAGGTGTGTCCACCCTTATGTCTCTCTCACCCATATAACTAACTTCTTGAGAATAAGGGACATCTCTTACTCGTCTTGGTACCAAACGTGTATCGAATGAACAAAAGAGCAAATAAATGTCTTTTATCTTTAGTCTGTCAACAGACCTAGAACATTGTCTTAATGGCACTATAAGAATGAATTGGGGTCAGCAAATTTAAACATCAAACCAAAAACAACAAGAACATTGTAAAAGGAATAAATACAAAAATCCCAGATTTGGGTTACAGAAATCAATAGTACCAATGCAGGATTCATGGGGCAAAAACTCATTCACTCAAACACATACTGAGCACCACTTATGTTCCTTCCAGTCAGTGTCCCAGGTGCTGGGCATATAGCAGTGAAAGCACAATGTCCCTGATGTCATAGAACTTGAATTTCACTAGAAAGATCTAAAGGTTTTAACTAATCACAAGCTTAATGTGAGTCATCAAGGTAATATGACAGTAAGAGCAGCAAGAAAACAAACCAATCTCAACCTGACTTCACTGCACCAGGAGAGGCTCCGTGCCTGTGTTGCCCTGTGCTGCTCAGCTGACATCAGCAGCTTGGAGCTCACCACGGGTCTCCTATATCAAGAGGGACTCTGACAAACCATGTTTGGAGGAAGATGGTCAGACCTCAGACCCTGGATTGAGGGGCGACAGTTGGGGGAGATGCACCTGCTGGCTTCAGATACTGAAAGAGCTGTCTGTGCAAGCCTGGATTCCAAGGGCCCGGAGATCACCAGGTAGAACTATGAGGCAGCAGGAAGAGTTTCTTGCAAGGGGAATTGCTCCACAAGGTATCAGGAGGCCTCCTTCCCTAGGAAAGACCTGTCCCATCCCCAGGGATGCTGAAGAAAACTGCAGAGACTGGACTAGAATATCTAGAGATCAGGCTAGACTTTGAGTCCCATCAATTGTAACATCAAGAAGTTTAGTTGTTCCCCATGAAGCAGGGAGGCAGGATCCAGGAGTGTGGGCTTTGGATTGGGACAGAGCTGGACTCCAGTCCTGAACTGGGAAGAGGCACTTGCACATTCTGAGCCTCGTCCCTTCACTTGTTAAAGGAAGATGGTGAGACGGATTAAGTGAGATGATTTATATAAAGTGCTGCTGAGGACAGCACCTGGCGCTTGGTAAGTGATCAAAAAAGGTTAACTTATGGTAATATTAAGTGCTCTTCATTTTACTTGGCACATTTCATTTAGGTAAATCATTTTGCTGTGAGTCTTTGATTCCACAGTCTTACATCTTGCGTTTACTAAGTCAATTTAAAGCACTGAAGTAGAAGGCATTTATTATGGCAATTTAAAACTATGAAGTAGAAGCACTTTAGAAAATTTGAAATGTTTTATTCCCTAGAAAAATTGGGGGAAAAAACTAACAGTGCAAAAGGGACTATTTAGGGATGTAATTAAATTGAGGTGAAGCTGTAAGTTATTAGTGTATGGAATGGCTGAGCTGGCTGGGGCACGGCAGCCTCAGAGACCCCCTGTCTCCTTGGGAGATCCCTGTCAAACAACAGGAGTAAAAATCAATCCAGCAAACTGATTTTATGCAGACTAAATCATGTCAGACCAATTTAATTTCCTCCTGTGATTGAGAGACAGGTTTCAGTGACACAGGGAAGCAATGGGTATCAGATACTGTGGCTTCCGCTAAGTCTTTAATTACAGCCTACAACAGTACCTGAATCTAAAAACTTAATTGAATTCTGCTGGCTAGTGAAGAGAATCTCCAAAAACAGAACCTAAGGTTCAGGATCACTTCCTGGGAGAGGAGGAGGCAAGAAACTCTTCCCTCTGCGGGGCTGGCAGAAGAGCATACCCACCACCCCAGCCCACCCGCAACCTTCCTACAATAAAATGCAAAATTCATCCAACAAATATTTTTGAACACCTGTCATGTTACATGTCCTCCATCTGGATTGAACTACAGGAAGTTGAAATGAGATTTATGAGCAGATGCTTAAATGGGGCTTTTCAGTAGACATGGGTGTGGAGCTGGTAACAGGTTGCGTGGCTGCTCCAGAAGAAATGGAATCTTTGAGCTGGGCAGGGTGCTTCAATGTAAAACTGGGGGGACTTGTTAAAGAAGCTATGAGATCAGAAAGGCAAGTGGGAAAACTTCAATAGCGAGGCCTCCAAGGAAGAGAAAAGGAAAAGGGAAACTAGGAAGAGCTGATAAGAATGAAGGGTCAGTTTAGACACAGGGCCTATTCATTCAGAAAACCTTCATAAAATCCCACCCAGCGGTCACACACATTTTCCACAGTGGGCTAGCAAGGAAGAGATGAAGATGATTTAGTCCACCCCCTGCCCGTATAGCTCCTGAGGATGGCATGGCCAGATACTGAAAAGTGGCTTCAATTTGACACTAAAGGAGAACGACCAGGGGCCTACAAAGAAAGAACTAGTGAAGACCGAGAAAACTGCAGGTAAATATGAGCTGTGAAGTGGTTGAGCAAATGTCCAGATCAGGGCAATTTACTGAGTCCCACCTGCCCTGCGTAGGTGACCTCCAGAGACCCTCTCCAGGTCTAGATGCTACTAATGAAGCCATTTTTGTGACTGTACGATCTAGACTTTCCTGAATTCAGCCTTTCCTTTTGTCCTCCATCAGGAAAGAATTGATGAAAAGAGGAAAAGATGGCATTCTGACTTCCTACCCCAACTCAATCACTGTGGGCCATTAGCTGCCCCCAAAGCTAGGGACTGAATTCACAGGGGGAGCTCTGGCAGGGGTGGTGAGGCAGGGAGGGCATGGAGGGAGAAAAGGATAAAGAGTCCTGGCTCATCTCCCTAGGCAGTGGAAACACAGGGGACTTGCAGCTTCTTTGGATGACCCCTTCCAACTAAAGATATTAGGGGTTCCAGTCTGAAAAACCCACAGGAATCCAGTCACTTTTTAAAGGCTCTAAGGAATACCAATCGCTCCATGGGAAGAAGCCATGATTCCATCTTGATCTGCAGCCTCTACACTGAGGCTGATGGAAATTTCTAGGCAATTGAAATGATCCTTCCCATCTAAGAGTCTTGCCAATTTTAAGATGCCCCTGAGACTGGAGCTGAGCCTCTTCTATGAACAAGCCGGTCTTCAGGACCACCTGCCTGGCAGGGCTGTCCCATGTTTGGCAAGGAACAGCAAATGAGCATGCTTGAATCCCAGGCCCCACCTGTTACAGGAACCAGATCTCAGGATGCATGACGGAATATGACCCAGAATGACACAGTGATAAATGAATAAACATTGGTAATGGATACATATGTACCAATTTAGCCATCCCATAACTCTCACACCCATGCATAAGTACATACACACACACACATGCACACAAATATACTCCCAGTCACCAAGGCTACCATTCCCTGAAGCTGTCCTTTGTTCCTTTTCACACTATATTTTTTTAACCCTGTTTTCTTGGAGTGCAGCTCTGGCCTTTGACTCTCTGCTGAGAAATACCACACCTCCTTGGGAAATGCTGGTAGATCTAACATTTTCCAGGTCCTATTTGAAGGCTTATGTCTTATCATTCTGACACTGAATTGGGCCAACACATTATTTGGAAACTTGCTGAAAGCATCAGCAACACAGAATAACCATTTGATCACCTCTGTGAGTCTGAAAAATTGCAGACAAATACAGTGTTATGCCTTGCACAGTTTTCCCTGACAGTTCTCTCTTTGAAAAAGGGGAATCACAAAGTCTATGAGAAAAAAGAGACAACTTTGGTCCTAAAAGATGGAAACACTGAAAGTGACAGCTCTTATTTAGGGGGCATGGATTTAGGATTACTGATCTTTTAAGAGTAGTTCACATTCTTTTCCCCTTATAATACACATTATAATTCAAATTTGCCTCATTTTCTATTTTTTATTTCATTATTCAAAAATGACAACATAAAGGGGTCAGGAAACAGTTAAAACATTTTCATCCAAATATTGATCTGGCTTTGACAACATCCATACAGTAAGCAGTGAAGTTTTTTTCCTTTTACACCAACACCTTTATGATTAAAGGCCAGTCTGTGGCAACAGTTAATCTATTTCCATCTCTACGATTATTAGTGTCTGCTTTACAAAATAAAATCCTGATTTGTGAGCAGACCAGAAAGTTCTCTGCATATGCTCCTATTAGATTTCTGCCAGAGGGGAAACCGTAAGAGTATTTAATTGATAGTCATAGCCCACTTTCATGCCCTGCCTCATATAAGCATAGAGGCCCGCTGGGGTAGGGAGGGAAGTCCTAACTATGAAAACACAAATGGAAAAGTAAGCTGAAGTGCAGAACTAGTGATGGGGTGAGAGCGTTCATTTTGCCCTAGACTAGGATTTTGGTTTTCAAAGCCCGCGAGGAAACTCCTTCCCAGCAGGGAGAAAGGGAGAATGGCGAGGAAGACTTCACCGGGGTCAGGCGCAGCGTCTCTAAATCAAGGGGGAGAGGGGCCAGATGGCCGGTGGATGGAGAGGTGGGCACACAGGCGGCTGGAGCAGGAAACGGACAAGGGTCGGACGCGAACCCACACGGACCAGGGGCGGGGCGGGCGGAGGGAGAGGTGTGCGCGCCAGGTGCGCGGTCGCCCCACCCCATCAGTCCAGCCCTGAGCCCGCCCTGCAGCAGGCAAGCGAGTGCTGGGCTCCCCGCGCTTCGGGGGCCAGCCCAGCCTTCCGCAGGGGTCGCTCGTGGCGCCCGCTCCCGGGGCCTGGGTCCGTCAGTCTCCGGGTCTACCGCCCTCCCTCCCCGTCCCACCGAATTCTCTGGAGCACTAGCTGCCCTGGCGCCCGCTCCCGCCCCGCTTCTCTTCTGCGCCCCCAGCCTCCCAGCGCCTGGACTCTGCAGGAGCCGGCGCACTCACCCGCGTGCAGGCCGCCCGCCTCGGCGCCGCTGTCCGCGGCGGCGGCGCTGGGCGGCGAGTCCGAGTCTGTGTACGTGAGCCAGGTGGACTCGGTCTCGCGGGTCCAGCTCTCGTAGTAGCGGGGCTCGATGGCATCGGCCCGGCTCCCGCCGCAGCCCATCCTCCCGCGCAGCGTGCGCGCCCGGCGGTCGCTGGGCAGGCGGCTCAGCCTCGGCGGCGCAGCCCAGCCCCGCGAGGCGCGGGCGGCATCGCGTCCCCGCGCCCTCCCGCGTCCCAGCGAGCGGCTGAGCTCCCGCCGCGCCCTCTGCCCGCGCGCCCCTCCTCTCCCGCTCCGAGGCCCTCCCCTGCCCCACCTCCTCCTCCCACGGCCCTGAGCCCTCCCACTCCTCCCTGCGCTCCCCCGCACCCTCCCTCGGTGGGCCCGAGGCGGCCGGGGGGCAGCTGGAGCGGCGGCCTGGTAATGGGAGGCGGGTGGGGGTCCTCGAGGGGCTTGGGAAGAGACCCCAAGCTTTCTGGTCACTTGTTTCAAAAGCAATGGAGCCGCGGACAGCCCGGAAAACTGGGGACTAAGAATTGCTACTAAGAATTAAGGGGCAGTCAGAGCCCCTGCCTGGTCTTAGCTGGTTTGGGGAGTAGGGCTATGATTTCTGAGTGAATTGCCCTAGACTCTGTCACTAACACCTTCCCAGTTCTGCGACTTCGAACTTTGCTCTCAAGAGCAAGAGGCCAGGAACCATGGGGCATGCTGCAGGTTCGCGTCCAGCCCTTGTCCGACCGCCTGCTTCTCTGGATGGCTCTGGAAGGCATGGTGGGCTTCCCTCCTAGCCCACTGGGCAGCTGTGACATTCCTGGAATTCATTGTGAGCTGTCTTTCATACCTTGGTGCATACTCCCCTCTGGGTACTATGTGAGCACCCTAGAGGTCAGACCTGGGTGGGCCGGTGAAATTACCTGTCCCAAAGAAGCCAGATCACATGGGAAGAGAAGGCAACTATCTTCAAAGAAAGGGCTGAAAAAGGGGAAGGGTTGGAAAAAAAAAAATGATGGCCTGCTCTGCCAGAAGAGAACATGGTGTTGAGTAAATATAGTTTTCATTCATTCAGCATATAGTTACTAAATACCTATTATGAGAAAGTGCTGCTAATAGAAGAATACCTATATATTGTGTATATTACCCATTGTATATAGACTGTAGTGTGTACCATTTAATACATCCTATAAAATATACAGATATAGGTATAGTATTCCTTATATCCTATAGAATGTATGGAAGGTAGACTAGAGTACATTGTCTATACATAGAGTACATTTAGGACATGGCATCCAGTTGACACACCAAGTCTAGGGCATTTACCTGTCACATAGTAGGCCCTCAATAAATGCTCACTGAATGAATAAAGAATCTTTTGGTAGTAATTCAATTTAATTATTGCAATTCAGGCCAAAGATCCAGTTTAGGGCAGAGCTGTTCGGTTTCCCTCTGGCAGGCACTAATTAGAATCCGCAAGGCTGAAATGAGCAAAGGTTCACACAGCCAAGACCATGGGCTGCTCCTTCTCGTGTGAGCCCCAAGCCAGCACTCCCACCCCAGGGCCCGGGCTGGCCTCCCCTGCAGGCTTAGCTTCTCCTTTTAGGAGGGCCCCAGCAGGACTCTTCAACCTCGCTTCAGCTGTGTGGGGTGGAGGTGGTGCAGTTATCAGGATATGCTACTCCCCAGCCCACTGGAACTCAGATGCCCTGTGCTCTTTTTTCTTTCCTCAGGAATGTTTTGGTTTTAGAAGAATCAGCTCTCAGGGACAGAATTCTCAACATTTCTAATGGAGCTTCTGCTTCCCTCAGTTCCGTGATGATGTACGTCTTTCACAGCCAACTACTTTGTAATGGCGCCACCTGAAGAGCAGTCCAAACAGAAAGAGAGCCTGAGCTGGGAAGGTGCCAGGCAGTTCTAGAAAATGAAGAAAGGCCTGTGGAGCCGGAGCATGGTGAGCAGGAGAAGAGGTGGAAGAGTAGGTGGGGCCAGCCACGAGGAAAGAACCCTAGAAAGGGGTTTAAACTTGATCCTAAAGGCAGGGGAAACACTGGAGGGCTCTAAGCCACGCATTGCCAGCAGCTGACCTGCCTTTGTGAAGTGTCACTCTGGTGGCAGGTGGAGAATGGGTGCGCAGAGAGGCCAGTGTGGGTTCTGAGAGTGGATTAGGAGGCTCCTGGAGACAGGGATGAGGTCAGAAGGCAGCGGGGTTAGGCGGCTAGGATTGCCACCAATCCTATTGAGGAGATGAATAGTAGAGGCGAACATAGTGGGGTAGAGAGGTCTGGAAATGGTGGGTAGACAAAGAAAACTGTTTGGCTTGAATTTGAGATGCCTGTGAGACTTGTGTTGTCACAAATGTAAAGTACTTAGTTTACTTGCCAAAATGGAGCAAAAATAGCTTTTATAAATGTCAGATTTCATTATCACATGGCTCCAAGCCTGTCATTCAAGAGATAGGTCTCAGCTAGAACAATCACTTTAGGATATCAATATATGTGAGACACCTGAAGAAATGTCTCTTTTCCCAAACATCTTGGCCTTTCCTGCTTTTGTTTTCTAGTGCTCAACCTTCCCAGCACCTGCCTCCCCTGCTTCAGCACAAACTCTTATTCCCAGGCTTGTTCCCTTTCTTATGAAAAGCAACATCTTTTTGTCCCAGGATCTGACTCCAAGTTTGATATTCTAACCACTGCTTAATACTTTCTTTAGGTATGTCAAAGACTTGAAGGATGAAGGTATTGTCCATACCCAGCTTTGGAAGAGCCTCCATTAACAGTCAATAGAAAGTAGTAAATAATAATTTTTTTCAAATTCAAAATAAGATCTGTAATAAATGTACCAATTGGGGATGGGGCCATTTGACGTTTTGCCAGTTCCAGGAGACAGTTACTGGAAGTTGGGGAAACCAGCACCAAGTTTCTGCTTGACTCCAGAGATGTTTCAGCAGCCCACGTGGCCTGGCACCTCAGAGAGGTAGCCTTCCAACCCAGGCTTGCCAAGGCTCTGGGAGGCAAAGTGAAAACAAGACTGAGCTGGAATGGTGAGTGCAAAAAGAGAGTATCAGGAGAATGTGGGGTCATCAGAGCCAGGTTAGGGAGCACGAGCATGTTGACTTTGAGCTTCCCAGGTGACATCTAAAGGAAACTCGCAAGTCAGCAGTTAGATAAATACAAAGCTGGAGACCAGGCTGGGGCCACAGAAGTCAAATGAAATTCTAGAGAGAGAGCATGAGAAGCCTGGGAATGAGCCCAGAGAATGATCAGCATTCAGAGAGTGAGTAGAGGGAAAGAGCCAGAAAAGGCAACTGAGGTAAAAGAGCAGAGTAGCAAACCAAAGACCCCAAAGAGAACAGAGTTCCAACTGTGCATGCACACAGGGCAGACTGCGTAGCACGGGGACAGAAAAGGGGATCATGCCATTTAGAGTCAGGAAGGTCAAATTTTAGTGGACTGTTGGGAGTGAAAGCCAAACTGAAGTGGATTCAAGAGTGAAGGAGAAGTGAGGAATTAGACAGCATTTATTGGCTGGAAAGAAAATCTAAATCAGAATGATTTTTAACTGAAAAAGTTTGAACATGTTTAGAGCTAAGGGAGGAAGCAAGGATATGGAAATACATAGGCAGGGCAGGAAGGGCCACAGAACTGCAAGGAGCTCGGGCCCCATGGGCGGTGGGCCCTCTACTTGCAATGTGTTACAGGGACCCTGTGAGGCCAGGCTGGTTCAGATTTAGAACTAGGATGCTGAGGGTTTTCCAAAGGGGCGTGTCCTATTTTCTCTGTGAGGTAAAAAGCAAGATTAGCCACTGAGGGTGAGGTAGAGAGGGGATTTCAGAGATAGAGGAACATAGAGAAGAATTCCATCATGATTCCAGAGACTGGGAGACTGAGCTGTCAGAACTGGGGGGTGGTCTGCAGCCAGTTGAGGATGGTATCTTCATCCTACTGTTGGTGGAGATTCCTCAGCTGCGTTTAGCTGCCCAGGTACAAGTTCCAGATGAGTGAAGGTTCAGCCAAGGCTGGGAGGAGGCAGTGTGTAAGGGGTGATTAAAATAGTGGCAGACAGAACCCCGGCAGGGTGGGAGGGAGCCGAAGGGGAGGAAGATGTGGCTGGAGATGGCGAGGCCCACAGAGGCCAAGGAGCTTTCACTGTGGGGGCCAGTAGGCAGCCAGCTGGGAGAAGAGGGATGATGGTTAGAGACAACAGCAGGGCTATGTGAAGCAACCCTAAAAAGGGCTGAGATGAGGCAATTGCTCATTCAGTAACTGCTGACAGGCCTGAGGGGCTGGACAAGAGTATGAATGGAAACCCACATACCATATGTCTCATATTAAAGTTGTATAAACCTAGTTAGCAAACTCAAGGAAAATACGTTCTCTCCTCTTCCCTTGACAAGTTGTCTTTGCAACAACCTGAAAGGCCAGATTCTAATGTAGAATCCTCTCTGTCTTTGGAGTTCTATGCTGAACATTCCAGAGCAGGCCGAGTTGACCTAGTCCATGACTCCTCTTCCTGCCATAGGCCCGTCCTGCTCTGCAAGGGTCCTTGTGGTCCTACAAGTGCAAGCTCCATCCACACTCCCCTCCTACAAATTGCTGCCCTTTAGCTGAGGAATCTGGGCCTGGATGATGCAGTCTGCCCTCAAGGGGTTTGCTTCCAATTCTAGCTCTGAAAGTCAGTCCTGGCCTTTGGGGAGGGAAATTTCAAGGGCCCAGGTATCCAGCAGGGAGGTTAGAAAGCGTTGGGGCTCAGACTCCAGATGAACACATCCTATGGCCCTTGGGTTCCTTGTCCAAAGGGAGCAACAGGGCCGAATGACCCGAGTGGTTCTGTAGAGCGGGGACCCGGAGCAGGGACCCGTCTTACCAGGCACTGTCCGTGGGTTTGGATGGAACTCTGAGCAGTTCCAGGATACAGGAGGTGGCTGTAAAGTTCTATGTAGCTTAGGTCGAGTGTGGTCACTCCTTCCACACACATCTCTCAATATCTGCCGTGTTTATTTTAAGCTTCTCAAGGACAAGAACATTGTCTCAGTCAGCTTGAAATCCTCGAGAAGGATGAATTCCATGCCATCAGATAGTCGGTGCTCATCAAATGTTTACTTAATGAGTGAATGACAAGAGGCAATATGGGGATGTGGTTAACAGTATGGATTCCAGAGCCCAATTCTCTGAGTTTGGAGCTCGGCTTTGCCACTTACCAAGTGGATGGCCTTGGACAAGTTACTTAACCTCTCTGTGCTTCAGTTTTCTCATCTGTAAATGGGAACAGTTAATTGTGTGAATATGTGTAAAGAGCTTCGAAAAGTGCCTGGCACATAGAAAGCGCTCAGTCACTGTTAGCTATCGCTGCACGTTTGGGCCAAGAAGCGACAGTTGCATCTCTCTTCCTTAAGAAGAAAATATCTGAAATTATGTGTTTTCACAGAAGATAATGTCTGTGAATTTGCTGAGTTTACTAAATGATATTTTTTCTTTTCCATCCTTCACCATCGTGGCTACATAATCATTATCAACAGAGCAGCATTCTTTTTTTTCATGGACTCTCTCCTTGCTATCATAGAACACCGTGAATTCAAAGAATTTTTTAACCCAGAAGAGCTTAGAGATCTGCGGATCCAGTCCTTTGATGTTACCAGGTAGGAAATCAGAGCCCAGAGAGGTTCGTGGAATCACCCAAAGGTACAGAGTAGTATTCTCTTGGGCAGACCTGCAGTCTCAGCTGGTGGCTGGGGCCTCTAACTGCTGGCTCTGTGCTCTTTTCATTATAACTTTTTAGTTGGTATTGAATTTTCCCCCCAAACTTCAGGAATAAATGTAAATATGTCAAGTAAAATTATCTTAAACTACCTGTTCAGGATCTCTAACTCAACTGGCATGAATTGGTCATTTTTTTCCCATCAAGTTTAAAATCAACAACAAAAAAGAATTATTTTAAAAGAGGGAGTTTGCATCAGGGAGTTTAAGAGCCTTAGCCAAAACAAAGCCTTCCAGAACAATGAAGTGGACGATGCCTCTAGAAACTACTGCTGATTGGCATTTGTAACATGACAGTATTATCCGTGGCTTTAAAATCCCTTGTGGCGGGTACCACCCCGGCTCTGTTCTGTGGGAACTGGAACAGAGGACTTAGGGCCCAGACACTCCCACCCCCCATCTTATTTCCGTGGTCTGGCATCCCTGGTCTCTGCCCAATTATCCTGTGCTGAGAGCAGAGACCTTCAGTGAGGCAGTCAGGTTCCAGGACAGAACAGAAGCTCTGCAGGACCCTAAACCTGCCCTCAGGACCAGCAACCAAACCAGAATGGTAGCCCCTCCCTCTGGAAGCTTCTAAAAAGTTTCCATTGAGCCCCCCTCCCAGTCGTCCATCTTGGCTAGCTGACACATCCTTATTGATCTTCAAGCTGTGATTTTGTTGTAAAGGAAGAGAGCTCGAGTTAGCATCCCAAAGCACCATATCTGATTCCTTTCCTCACAACTGATTAAAAAAAGTCAGCAAGTCACCTCACACGGGCCCACCTGTGCATGCATCTCTCTCCTCTGAAGAATGACTTTCTGGGGAAGTGCGTGGTACCGCACCTCATGCGATACACACAGATGGGGAAAACGTGACCACCAGGGCGGAAACAAGAGAGGGAAGCTGAAATATTAAGACAGCAAAAGGATAAATTGGTTTTTGACTTTATTTAAGAGGTTAGGAAAGGTGAAAAAGTAAATCTTGCAAACAATAGAGAAGAAAAAGAAAAAGTAAGTGGACATGTTACCACAAAACACTCATAGGAAATTAACTTAAATATGAAACTAAACACTGTAAATTCTCCCTCCATTAATCTATAAACCAAATAATTCTCATGAGAAAGGAGGTCAGTTTCTTTGGGTTAATTCTAAAGAGACTTATCAAGTTCTTTCAAAGTCTTAGAACCTGTCTCATGCCTGGATTAGTGTCCTGTGCCCTCTACCATATCCCCAAAGGACACTCAGGACAAAGCAGTTGCTGGTGTTTCCAAGTTTCTGATTTCATTGTAGTAGTAGCTCATTGATAAGATGTAATGAATAACCAATTCATTCTCTTACAAGGGAACGTGAGCCACATTCTAGTGGAATTAGCCTGGAGAAGAAAATCTGGTGATGATTGGGTAAACGGGTGATTTTTTTAAATGCCAGAACAACTTCAAACTGCAGATTGTAATAGAAGAAAAGGGGACTGAATTAGAGGCAAGCATATATCCAGAAAGGCATAATCACACATGACTAATTCCAAGGAGAATTCTGAAAACCCAGAGGTTTTGATAAAACATCCACAGAGCATTACATATGAAGGACCTTTAGCATCATCATTATCTGTGTCTTCTAACATTGTATTGGGTGAATTACTAATACTGTCCTCTGTACTTCCCTTTCACCTGGAACAAGAAATTTGCCAAAGTTTACTCTAAATGTCAGGAAGAGACGGATTAGAGCCTAGATCTCTCAGTCCACACACATGGAGTTCTACTTCTCTTTAGAACAAGGGAGGGGCAGATAGTAATTTCCCAAGTCTGGAGAAAGAGCACCTTCTAAGGATTTGGGTAGCATCTTCTACAGTGTTTATTAAGATCGGTGGTCCCATTTCCATGCATCAGCTCTCTCTGATTGCACCTTCACCTTGAACTCTTGAAGATTTTGTCAGCACGTGAATCTGAAGAGCAGTTTGAGAATTGGTAGGCACCTGTAAAAATGAAATCTGCTGAAAAGAGAAGAACTGAAAGAGACGGAAGAGATTTTGGCTGATGTTTTTGGCAGGAGATTGCTAGTTTATGATGCCAGGATCCCAGGAGGGCAGGGTTTGGAATTTTAAGGCAAAGCTCAAGGAGCGGAGCGGAGTGTTCTCCTCACCAGGGCCTGGAGCAGTGAGGCGCTGTTTCTTGGGGCTCTTTCATGTTCTCAGAAATATTCGTGTAGCACAGAGGAGGCCAGATCATTGAGATACTTTCTCTGAAAGAACAGAAAGCACTTGCAGACAATTTTTGTTTGCTGTTTGCTTAATTATGTGATAGTTAACCCAGACCTTTGATCATTAAAGAGCTATGATGTGTCTTAATTTCCCTTTGCAAAGAGTTGCTTGCCTACTGAAGCAAATAACAATGAGTCCCAGTCAAGTGAAAAAGGACAAATTCATTTTCATATTTACCATACTGCTCCTTAGGGTGGGGCAGACTGTTAACCATATGGATGTATAAAGGTAGACCAAACCCCAGCAGAGCCCTGGGGAGCAGATGGCAACTTTTAGTCTTCATTTCCCAGATGAGGGGGAAAGGATCAGTCATTTACACTGTCAATGCCGTGTTTTGGCTGTGGCTGTTGTGACTGATGCCTCCCTCAGGTAAGGTACAGATATAGAGGAGACGGGTGAGATGTGGGGAAGTCAGGCCATCTCTCAATCCTGTCTCCATAAAATTTATGTGGAAATAGGCTCACTTTGCTTTCTGCTAGTCTTCACTTAGCAGAAAAGTAATTGGTTTATCTTAATGAAAAACATGACTTCCTGATTATAGTAAATACAATGAAGGAAAAAAAATGAACAAGGCAGACAACCAGGTCTTTCATTCATAGTTAGCTGGTAAAAACAGCTCAGGAGCTGATGCAAGGGAAGCCAAGGCAGCCCAAGAATTTTATAGGCAGAAGTTGTCCAGATGCATGAGCTCCTGGTACACTACCCATTATGGGCGTTGATCTGACTCTGCCTGTATTGGAGGGTAATTAAATCAAGATTTTAGGATGTTTTTTGCATCCTCCCTTCCCTGCCAAACAAAGCTGTGCTCCAGTTCTGGCTCTGGCTTACTAACTGTGAGACCATAGGCATTTCCTGTGTCTTGGGCTCATCTGTGAAATGGAAGCACGGTACACTTTACGGTGTTCTTGGGAAGAGGGGACAGTGCATGGAAAGTTCTCAACACAAGTCCTAACACATAGCAAGTGTTCAGTAGATCGTAGCTATTATTTTAATCTTTAAAAATGTTTTATTCTTGTTCGTTATTCCATAAGTGATGGATGGCTGGGTCTTCATTCTGTCCTGCTTTTGACATTGCAGGGCTGACCTTAGATGCTCTCACACAGTGTCCTTAAAACCCCCTGGCGTCCTCAGAGAAAGACAAAGAGTGGGAACAAACTAAGTTAACCCCCAGTGGGGCTCTGAAAGTGTGGAGGCCCCCCTCGCTTTCTCTGTGTCTCCACTTCTGGAAATGGAGAGGCCAAGTTCACAGCAGGACCAGCCTTCTGCACAGATACAGCTGGTTTTGCATCCAGAGGGACCATGGAAACCAGCTGGGGACCCTGAAGGGTGTTCATTCCTGTGAAGACACCCTTTCAGATGAACAGTGAATCAGATGGACCTTTGGGACACATGGACAATTTTCCTTGGTTGGAACAGGTACACTCAGAAGGAGGCAGTGGCCTCCACCAGCTCTGATTACTAACAACAGCTAACATCTGTGGAGCACTTATATGTCCCGGTCTCTGAATAGTAAGCTCTTCAAATGTGGCTTAGCTCATTTCATCCTCATAGCAACACCAGGAGGTAGGTGCTATTTGAAGACCCATTTTCATAATGAGAACACTGAGACTTATGGAGAATATGTGACTTGTCCAATGTCAACCGTAACACCAAGGCCAGGATTTAAACCCAGAACTATGTGACACCAAAGTCCATGCACTGATCACAGTGCCAGTCTCCCCTTTGAGAGCTCTTAACATGGGGCGGACTAACTTCTTACATCTAAGGTGCTGAGCATGCCACAGACCCAGGTGGAGACCCCTCAAGGTCTTCCCCAAGGGCAACCCCACTGTGGGAAAGCTATCTGTGCTCTCCTACTGTTCACAGGAGGAAAGATGAAGACTATTAAGGGCCTTGGGAGAAATTTTCCAGTTCCAAGCCATGTCTATGCTGTGCGTAATCCTATGTAGAATTGAGAAAAATAGAAGTTACTGGAAATAGGGTGAAAAATACTCCCTTCACACTCTAGAACTCCCTCATAAACAATCATATGACCAAATCCAGAAACAAACCATGAATATGAGAATGAGGGTTTGATTTTGTTTATAATCTATGTTGCATAGGGTGTTATATCCTGGCAGCACTGGGGAGCAGTGAACTAGTGGAATTATGTGTGGGCTGGTAGAACCTCTTGAATTATATGCATTGTTGATTTTACCTCCTGATAGATTCTTTCATAAGGTTGAATCAGCTGTTGTGCATCGCCAGTTCTCAGCTACTAGCAGACAACTCACTTATGAACTCCGAAATGCTGCTGTCACACAAGTCAGAAAACAGGTGGTTTCATGCTTATGAAAGCATGTCAAGTAAGAACTTCAGGATTGTGGGAGAAAAAAAAGCACCTTATTGAATAAGCAACTAGAACACTGTTCTCTCTTGGTCCCTGAAGAATGAATGTTTGCAGACATTTTAGGGGGGAATAGTCACAGGGGCGGGGGGGGTATCATTAGAGAATTAAAGTAGGTGATGGTGGAGGAAACAAGTTAAAACTAAATTGTTCAAATATATCTAAGTCTATCTGGTTTATTAGCTGGAGAGCCTGAGAAGCTTGCTGGGAGGAAGATTTGGGGAAAGCAAGCTTGCTCGAAAAGCAAGGTCTCAGCTGTCAGAAACAGGGATGGTTCTTAGTGTAGCCCAGAGCCAGTGATCGGATTCACCTCCCGCCCCACTCGTGCCCTCAGCCTCCCCAGCTCCCTTCCTCTCTGAACATGTGTCCAAATCCTATAGAAAGGAGGAGGCCATAGCAAACCTGGAAAACAATTTCACTCAAAGCTGTCTGTGGCAGTTGCCAGAGGCAGGAGTGGGTGTGGGCACATGGGTGAAGGAAATCAAAAGGTGCAAATTTCCAGTTATAAAATAGATAAGACACAAGACGTAATGTATAGCATGATAATTACACTTAATAATATTGTATTGAAAGTTGCTAAGAGAGTAGATGGGTGTTAGCTAGACTTATCGTGGTGATTATTTCACAGTATATACAATGCGGAGTCATGTTGTGTATCTGAAACTAATGTTATATGTCAATTATTCCTCAATAAATATATATATTTTAAATTTTAAACCGTTTGATATTAGGGCATAAATTTCACACCTTTGACACACTACTAACCAGAAGAAACATACAAAAATCGGAGAGAGATGTGCTTTGGCACCTCTGGGCTTCATGGCCTCCTCACAGGAGACTACAGTACGCAGAAGTGGTGGCATCTAGGGAAATAGCAAAGGTGCCCAGTAGAAAAGCCATGGTGTCTGGTGTAGACCATGGTAACAACTTTGGATTTTGTTTTAAGAGCACTGAAAAGTATTTTGATCAGAAGACAGAATAATCTGGTTTTTAGTTTTTAAAAGATCACTTGAGTGGAGGACTGATTTTAGGGAGCCAAGAGAAAAAGTAGGGGACCATTATGTAATAATCAAGGCAAGAGATAGATGTTAGTGGCTTGTAGACTAAGGAAGGTGGCAGTGCAGATGGAGAACATGGAGAGAGTCGAGGCACATTATGGAGGTAGAGTCCCAAAGGCCGGCCTGTGTTCGGGATGTCAGGGGGAGCAACAGGGGGAGAAGAATGACGCTCTGATTTCTGCTTGTCTATCTGGGCAGGTGAGGAAGACTCGCTGAGGAATAAATTTAGAGATAAAAGATCAGGAGTTCTGTTTTGGTTCCTTTAAAGTAAACGTGCCTGGGAATTAAGTAGGTAATTGGATAGAGAAGATGAGAAGTGAAAGATGGGCCAGTGTCGGAGCCATCAGCAAAAGCGTGAGATTCTCTGAGATGACAGGTAGGTGTAGAGGGAGAGAAAAGGGATGGCCTGGGTCCCAGCCCTGAGGGAACCACTCTTCAGAGGATGGGTTAGAGGAAAATGAACTTGGGAAGAAAACTGAGAGGGGAAACCAGGGAAGTCGGAGGAGACTGAACAGGTGTGGTGTCCCTGAGGCCGAGGGAAGAGACCCTGCTGAGAAGAGTGTGCTCGCTTTTGAGGAAGGCTGCTGAGCCGAGGGGCAAGTCCAGGATGACAAGCGGCCCCAGCTGGAGGTGAGAACCTGAAGGTGAACCCTGGAGAGCGGTCAGCGCAGGGGCGGAGTCGGAGCCGGGTGGGTGGGTTAACCAGCCAGTGAGCGGGTGACCATGCACCTGATTTTACTCCCACTTGAAACCCTACAAAACAACAATAAAGTGATTGTCTTTAACATAAACCCATAAGGATGGTGAGAAGGAGAGAGGACAAAACAACTACAAAATTTTGAAGGCTGCAAACCACTGGGTAAGTTTTACCTGATTTAGCAGATGAGGGATGCCGACTCCTAAGGCAGGAGTGAGGAAACTTAGGGCAACATAACTCACACGTCAAAGTCTCAGGAATTGGTGGCCCCAGGAAACTTTAAAAGTGGAGGTAAGGTGGGGGGCTGGGAATTGGCCTTAAAACAAGGAGAATCAGTAGAAAACAGTTTAAAAGGTAATTATGTCTGCCTGCACCATATACTGAATAATCTCTAACTGCTTTTCCCCAGCCTGGTGAGAGACTGGATTTATTCTCTGGAAAGATAAAACAGTGAGTTCCTAGGCCAAGTGGGAAGATTAAGAGACTGTATGCTAACAGGTGCTAAGATTAAGAAATTAATCAATCCAGAGGAAAGATATCTACCTCAGGGTTTCCCAAGGGGACAGCCAAGCCAGATAACCATCCTGCAAAACGTACGGCTGATAAGCCCCAATTGTGTTAAGCAAGCTTCAAATGAGCTTTCTGGTCTCCATCGTCAAGTATAAGCAGAAAGCAGGCATTACAAGATACCTGAGGAAAGTTTTTAACATGAAAGGGCTACATGGAGAAAATAGGGACTATACAAGAGAAAGAAAACTTCCAGAAAATTATATATATTTAATATGCTTAGAGGATTAGAGGAGATATTGCAATCATAAAAAAAAAATAGATTACAAGTAAAATAGGACCTTCAGAGAACAAACAACAACCACCAAAAGCCCTTGGAAATTAAATATATGATGGAGAAATAAAAAACTCAGTAAGATGGCTGGAAAAATAAAACCAAGACAGAAAAGCCAAAGAGATGGAATATAGGAAAGAAAACAAGGAAATTAGAGTATCTGTCTAAGAAGTCCAATACACAAATAATAGGCATTCCAGAAAGAGATAAGAAAAACAGAGGTAAGAGAATGATGAAGGAAATAATTCTAGAATTGAAATGTCAGAATGGATTAGGGTAAACCTATCCCAAAGCACATCATTATAAAATTTCTGAACACTGCAGACAAAGAGTAGATCCTATGGGCTTCCAAAGAGAAAAATAGGTGACATATGGGGGCTTAAGAATCAGAATATCTTTGGGCTTCTCAGTCAGAACACTAGAGGCTAGATACAATGGAACATTGCTTTCAAAATTCTCAAGAAGTTATTTTCAATCTAGATTCTTTTTATTCCCAGCCCAACCGTCAAGTATGTAAAAGGTCAGAATAAAGGCTGTTTCACTCAAGGTGTCAAAAAATTTACTTCCTATACACTTTTCTCAAGAAGTAACTGGAAGATATGTTTCATAAAAACAGGAAAGAAGAGTCTGTAGTCAGGACCCAGGAAAAAGATGAGAAGAAATCCCAGGTGAAGGTGAAGGGGCCTTCTCCAGGACCTTGTTGCCCCAGCTTGGAGGGCACCTGGAGAAGATCTACACTGGAAAAGGTCTGAAGGCTGTGGAAGATGTTCTTCAAGAGTATAACACTGATATTAAATCTAAACATTACAAGGAGAGTTAAATAATTGTTACTGAAAACTGGTCCTCATCACCAAGTCAAATCACAAAACACAATGACAAGGTTTTGAGGAAAGGAAAGAACAGTTTATTAATTTGCCAGCAAATGAGGGAGTGGTAGGCTTATGCCTTAAAGAACCACTGTCTTCCCAAAACAAGCAGGGCTTTTCAAGGGGAAATTGTGGGAAACAGGCTGTGGTGTTGTTCACAGGCACCTAAAGTAGCAAGTTGCAAGGATCTGAGCAGACATTATCGCTCCCATTTAATTGCTTTTTGTTTCTCTTATCGGTTCCTCCTCAGTATCCTGGGACAGGATGGCTTGGATTCTGCAAAATCAGCTTTCTGCATTATCTCTGACCCTGAGACTCAGAAAATGGGGAGAACAAAGAGAAACTGCCACCTGCTAGTTGTTACAAAGTATTGAGGGCTACTTGAGTTCATTTTCAAGTTAATGTTAGTGTTAGATTTTAAACCTGGAGATTTAATTCAGTTTTCCTTTGTTACACAAATGACAGTTTGAAGTTGAGCTGGTGGTAAGTACATAGGAAACTAAACAAATAAAAAAAAGTTATTCCCAGGGAAAATTAGAAGTTGTATAAGAAAGAGAAAGTAATCTAGATTTACTACATGGCTCAGCTCCCAAGATCACATATAATCATAAGAAAGTAAACACTGATTTTTGAACTAACTAAACTTAGGCTGTAACAATTTCCTTCCCCTGTTGTAAGGAAAGGCAAAGGATAGAAGGGTGTATGGATGTGCTGGGGGAAGAGGAAAGAATGAGAGTTAAATCCTCATCCTCTCTAAGGGGAAGTCAGTAGATTCTGCTTAAAACCAAGGGTTCAAGAAATAGCTTAATACTAGCATTCATTTAAAAACACAGAGTTAAATGCCAAAAAATCAGCAAAAAGACTTGTAAGTAGTTGTCTCTGATGGAGGAAGCAGAGCAGGGGGCTGCTAGTTTTCATAACAAGTCTTAAGAATTACTTGCCTCATTCAAATACGTGGGTGAGTCACCTCACTATAAATAGAAACCAAAAACAACGAAGGTAAATGGAAAGTGAAGGAGTGATGGTGGCATGCAGAGACAAACGACAGATATTTGGTTCTATAGGGGAATAAAAAAGTGAGTTAGAGTAGCTTGGGTCAAGAGTGGGGCTTTTAAAGATGGGAAATAGAGCACATTTGGGATGAGAATTGTCCCACCGAGAGGCAGAAATCTGCAGCAGAGGGAGGATCCCAAAAGGAGCCAAGTCCTTGAGTAGATGCCAGGGGGGGATCCCAAGCCCACAGGATCCAACAAACCCACCTTTAATAGGGGAGGTGCAGACACAAAAAGAATTCTAGAATTTGTCATTACTCTGCTTCTTGTCTTGTCAGGCCTCTGCAAGATAGCCAGGGCAGAATACGATTGTAGTGCACTGGCAATTACCTGAGAGGTGACTACATCCCAGATGAAGCATATTTACTGCTGCAATGCTGGGCTTGCAGGAAATGGGGAAAATTGCCAAGGGACCCCTCCCCATGATCCAGATACTAACACCTGGACCAGCAGCAAGGATGGGAGCTCTTCCGTTAAACCACAACACTGGAAGAGGTAGAAGTAGTTAAAAGTTGACAGCTCTTCCTGGCTCTCGGTGGAAACAAATGCAAATTTCTCTGAAGAGAGCACCCTGAATTTAAGCCTGGAAGATTCTCACAGATGAATAACAAATATGAGCACCCACTCGGAGATCAGCAGGCCCAGGAGAGGCAACACCACCATGAGTGGGTCAGGAGACACATTTTCATGGAAAGACAGGAAAAGGCAAGGAAAAACCTATGGTTGCTTTCCCAAGTCTGGCTTTTGGGACACATGTACCACTCTTACCTGAGGGCTTAGTACAATGCATTTTGGTCCCAGTGAAGACCTATGGACCCTGGGTTCCGAGGTTTGAGCCTGGGAATCTGCATTAACACTCCCTACAGAGGGAAAACCAGACCAAGACCCAGCTTTCCTTTCCACAGTCATATTCCTGTAGCTTTTACTGTTCACACACAGAGATATGATCACAGCAGGCCCAGCCATTCCAAGGCTTAAGCAAAACTAAGAAAACAACCAAACAAGATAGCAGCCCCTCCCCTAGTGACATAGGAACAGAGTTGGCATGGGTGCTGTCTGTCTCCTGCCAGAACCACAGCATGGCTCTCCTCTGGCCAGCCCCTGAGCCCAGGAGCCAGGACTATGCTGGAGTCCTGGCCACACTTCAGTGACTACTGTGTACAAAATTACTGTGATTGAAGATGATGGGAATTGGGGCCATAAAAGTAACTAGTAATAGCCTCTGTAGACTGTGTTCACCAGGAATTCAGAAATGCTTAGAGAATCCATCGGATTCTGTGCAAAGACTCTTTGCAGGAGGGCCCAAGGAAGGGCTGGGAGAAGAACTCACTCCAAAGAAATTGAGAGTCAGGCATAGGCTGGATCCAAAGACAATGAGCCCTTTTCAAAGAGGGGAGCTTATTTTGAGTACAGCAGAGGCTGATTCTAATTTATTCAGCCCAACCCAAAGGTCTTTTTCCTAGAAAAAAAACCAAAAAGAGCAAAATGCAAACAAAACAACACTGCTCTGAAATTTTGTAGCTTAAGGATCAGGACACAGGGCAAAGAGGGAAATGGCAAATGCCTTGCAGGAAAACAGGCAAGGACAGCAGCCAATCAAAGTTGAATGGCTCCAATGTGCCACACAGGGTAGACTATTACACCAGTCCTGACAGGCAGGCATTACTGTTATTATTTTACAGATGAGAAAGACAAGTTCAGTGAGACTGAGTAACTTGTTCAATATCACACAGCAATAAATTGTTAATCCCAGGACTGCTCAACATCGGAGGCCACATTAAGATTTTTTTCTGACTTGATTATATAAGAAAGTGATGTATTTTCATGATTCAAGATACAGAAAAATTATTACAGGATATTCAGTGAAAATTCCTGCTCTCATCACTGCCACCAGCCACCCACTCCCCTCCTCATAGACAACTAATGTCATTTGATTATGTGTGACAGTCCAAAGATGTTTTATGAATTTCATTTTGTGCATAAGTGATAGATTATGTGCACTGTTCTGACCCTCAGGCTCTTCATTTAGAAAAATGTCCTGTGGGTCACTCCATATCAGTATATAAAGAGCTTCCTTGCTTGGTTTTCTGGCTGCAAGAGTCTATTGTCATGTGGATGCCATCATACTACCTCCAGCCCACAGACTTAACCTTGTTTCCATTCTTCAGTGGAGTAGCCCATGGGCTTTACTCTGAGCAAATGCCACTCCCTCAACAGGGGTTCTTGAGATTTCCCCACAGCTGGCTCCTCTAAGCCACATGACACAGCAACACTTGACCTGTGGGAGTTCACTGTGAAGGCAGGAAAGAAAGAAAACTGCAAGCAGCTGGAGGCCAGCAGGAGGTAGAGTGGCTCTGCCATCCTTGCTCCCCATGGGCTGTGAGCACCCTGTGAGCTGCCCGCACCCTGCTGCCAAGGCTCCCACCCCTCTCAGTTACTGGGCTCCCTTGGGGCACCCAAGTCCAAACGTCTGCACAGGAAAGAGGCAGGGGCTCCAGCCCCGGGTCCCCTGGGCAGACTTGGGGAGCTGCCCTGGGGCAGGGCCCACCCCTCGTCCCACCAGGTATAGCCAAGGCGGTGGAATCAAGTGGGAGAAAATGGGAGGGCCGGTGTGTAAGGGCCCATTTGCTCAGAAGGGGCTTGGAGTCCCTTCTTCAGAGCAAAATAGACTCTTTGGTCATACCTTCTGCCTAAGAACCCCAGAACTACCTGGGAGGAATTTAGGTGGGTTGGAATTCCTGCCAAGCAAGTGAGGCCAGAGTCACTGAATCACTCTTAAAGTTACCTTGTTTTTAGACCCAGTCTGATTCAGTCTGGAAAAAAAAAATCATCACAAGGAACCACTTACAAGGATTTCTAGCTTAAAAAACAATTTTACCAATCAAAGACCTGAATACAAGTCATGAAACCATACAACTCTTAGAAAAAATATAGGCAAAAATCTCTTGGACATAAACATGAGCAACTTCTTCATGAACATATCTCCCAGGGAAAGGGAAACAAAAGCAAAAATAAACAAGTGGGACTATATCAAACTAAAGGTTTCTGTACAGCAAAGGACACCATCAATAGAACAAAAAGGCATCCTACAGTATGGGAGAATATATTCATAAATGACATATCCGATAAGGGGTTGACATCCAAATTATATAAAGAGCTCACACACCACAACAAACAAAAAGCAAATAAGCCAATTAAAAGATGGGCAGAGGAGCTGAACAGACAGTTCTCCAAAGAAGAAATTCAGATGGCCAACAGGCACATGAAAAGATGCTCCACATTCCTAATCATCAGGGAAATGCAAATTAAAACCACAATGGGATATCACCTCACACCAGTTAGGATGGCTAACATCTAAAAGACAAACAACAACAAAAGTTGGCAAGGATGTGGAGAAAGGGGAACCCTCCTACACTGCTGATGGGAATGTAAACTAGTTCAACAATTGTGGAAAGCAGTATGGAGGTTCCTCAAAAAACTAAAAATAGAAATACCATTTGATCCAGGAATTCCACTCCTAGGAATCTACCCCAAGAATGCAGGAGCCCAATTTCAAAAAGACATATGCACCCCTATGTTTATCGCAGCACTATTTACCATAGCCAAGAAATGGAAGCAACCTAAGTGTCCATCAGTAGATGAATGGATAAAGAAGATGTGGTACATATACACAATGGAATATTATTCAGCCATAAGAAGAAAACAGATCCTAACATTTGCAACAACATGGATGGAGCTAGAGGGTATTATGCTCAGTGAAATAAGCCAGGCGGAGAAAGACAAGTACCAAATGATTTCACTCATCTGTGGAGTATAAGAACAAAGCAAAAACTGAAGGAACAAAACAGCAGCAGACTCACAGAACCCAAGAATGGACTAACAGTTACCAAAGGGAAAGGGATCGGGGAGGGTGGGTGGGAAGGGAGGGATAAGGGGGAAAAACAGGGCATTACCATTAGCACACATAATGTAGGGGTGGTGGGAGGACACGGGAAAGGCAGTATATACAGAGAAGACAAGTAATGATTTTATAGCATCTTACTACGCTGATGGACAGTGACTGTAATGGGGTATGTCAGGGGAGACTTGACAATAGGGGGAGTCTAGTGGCCATAACATTGTTCAAGTAATTGTACATTAACAATATCAAAAGGAAAAAAAAACAATTTCACCAGAGTGACCTGAAGTAGGCATTATCAGCAGCATTCCCATCTTACAGATAAGAAAACTGACGCTGAGAGAAAGGCGACATGGATTGCCCAGGACCACATAGCCAGTAAGCACTGGAGCTGAGACTCAAACCTGGGTCTTCTGACTTCAGTCTGTGCCTCCTCCTGATTCCTCATCACTACAGCGGTGCCCCCAGTCCACAGGGGATAGGTTCCAGGACCCCCTGTGCATGCCTAAAACCATGGATGATACAGAACCCTATATATACAATGTTTTTCCTTCCACATGCATATCTATGATAAAGTTTGATTTATAAATTAGGCACAGTAAGAGATTAAGAAAACTAACAATAAAATAGAACAATTGTAACTATATACTGTGCCAGAAGTATGCATATGTGGTCTCTCTCAAAATATCTGTACACCCTTTTTTCTTGTGACAATGTGAGATGATAAAATGCCTGTGTGGAAGTGAGGTGAATGGCACAGGCACTGTCACGTTAGTCTACTACACCTGCTTCTGGACCTCAGTTGGCCGTGAGTAATCAAATCTGCAGAAAGTGAAGCTGTAGATCAGGGGCGGGGCCTACCTGTGCCAGCCTTTTTACCGATGCACCTTCCCTGCTCAGCTCCTGAATGCTGATGCTCCCAAAGTTCTCTGTTAGGCCCTCCAGTTCTCTCCCTTCCCTCATTCCCTCCCATTGTTCTCATTTACATCCTTGCCTTGGTCTAATTCCAGAAGGTTGATGGTCCGGGGTTTCTCACTCCAGCCAATGCCTTACTCCGAGTTCCATACCTGTACATCTAACATCTACTGGACACCTCCATGCAGCTGCCCAAGTCACCTCCAGGGCAATGTTTCTAAAATAAAACTGTATTTCTCCTTAAACTGCTTCTCTCCTTCTGTGTTCTCTATCTCAGGATCAGTAGCTTCCACTTCTTAAACTTCTTAAGTGCCAGTCACTTTATACTGGCAAGATAGGGGCATTATCATCCCATTTTACAGTGAGGTGAACTTACTTGCAAAAGGCCACAGTCCTAAGTAGTTGACCGAACCAGGATTCAAATTGAGCTCCCCTCTGCATTACTCCCAGGGGGAACTCTAGGCCAGAAACTGTAGAGCCACAGCTGTTCAGGCTGTTAACAAGCCAGAAGTCATGGAGTATTCCCCCCACCCACCCCCACCCTGACTCACCCCGCAGCTGCTCCAGAGCCAAGTAATCAATTCTACCTCCCCACTGTTTCTCAGGTCCTTCCTCCTCTCCATTCCTATCACCACCCCCTTAGTTCGGCCCCTAAACTATTTCTCCCCATCACTGAAATAATTTCCTAACTATTTTCTTTGTCTCTAGCAAACAGCTCCCACTTCAAATCCTCTCTCCCTGTGAATGAGCTTTCTAAAACACTCCTGATCATTGCATTCCATCAGTAAAAAGCCTCCAAAAGCTTCCTATTACCATAAAGATGAAATCTCAACTCCCCGTTCCTGCCACCACCTGACCATCTTTCTGAGTCTCTGCAAATGCCGGAAGTGTAATGAGTAAAAACCGGCTCATCTCTTGGAGGTTTCTGCTAACTGAGCCAATGTACATATACTTTCATCGTGCATTCCACTGGTCCAGACCGTCCATGCGTATTCCAGTGAACTACAGAATAACGCCTGGGTGAGAGCCACTCACATGCAAAACAGAGAAAGGCTGAATGATACAGCAACTATTGACAAGTCTCAGTAATCTATCATGCTACTGTTTACCCAATAGATTATGTTTTTATTGTCTTTGGTTACAATGTAATTTGGTTTTATGACAGTGTAGCCAATTAGATCCAGGATTGCAAGATGTGTTATTGATGATTTAGTACTCCCACCATCATGGAAAAGTACACTTCATAAACTTTCTAAAACTGTTCAACAGAGAGAACATCATTTGTTCTCTGCAGACTAAGTACTCTGTTGTGAGGTGCACATTAACATATGAAAGCCTCAGGGAAAACCTGCAATGCAGAAAATACAGCAATTTTGTTCTCAGGAATTTTCTTCACGGTTTTCTCTGTGCACATCTATTTTATGAAAGAATTTTCCTCCACAAAACTCTTTTAGCTCTGGGAAAGCCCTGGAGTAGAGTGCAGAGGCCCTAAAGGCCTCTGGAATTTCACCTGCTCTGATGTCAGGATGCAAGTGCTGACCTGCCACTCTGCCTGGAACGGCTTTGGTTAACTCCTGCGGGCCTGTCGAGATTCAGGTCAGGTGCTCCTTCCTGCTAGAATCAATCAGACATATCTCTCATGCTCACACATGTGACATGTAGTTGTATATGATCCCATAACACTCCTCTCTCATAATTTTCTCTCTGTATTTTCTATTGGCCGACAGAAAATTCAGCTCCAATGGACTAGAGCCAAAGCAGAATGTAGAGGCTCAGGCACTGGAGGCAGGCAGCTGCTGCAGCTCCCACCCTACTCCCTCCCAGGCTCAAGTTCAGCAGAAAAGCAAGCACCTGACTCCCTTAGCAGGCGCATCTTATTGGTCACAAGCCTAATCACTGTTGCTGAGGAAATGAGCCCAGGATTGTTAATACCTGTGGCCTAGGCCACAGGTGCCATCTCTGAAGCCAGAAGGAGGTAGCCTCTCAGGTAGGGTAGGATTTCCAAGATGGATAAAGGATGGTCCAAACTGTGCAGAACAGCCAGAATCTCCTGTTTCCTTACCTACCTCTGCAGGCAGACTGTGAACTCCCTGAAGGTGGACCACGCCTCTTGTCTCCAGCCCTTGCACCTTACCTTACTGTATTTTGAACAAATGATAAATGGGAACAAAAAAATATTCAAAGCACAACTCCTACTTTGAAGGAGTTTATGGTCTAGTCCAAGAGTTAGTATTTATATAGTTCAAATCAATTAACCATTCAAGATAAGATATGAGTGCCATGACATAGTGGATCCATTGCATCTTACTACACTGATGGACAGTGACTGCATTGGGGTATGGGTGGGGACTTGATAATATGGGTAAATGTAGTAACCACATTGTTTTTTTATGTGAAACCTTCATAGGAGTGTGTATCAATCATACCTTAATAATAAAAAAAAAGATATGAGTGCCATGAGTGGAGTACTGCCAAAGGAATTCAAAGAAGGCACAGTTGAGGAAAGGGACCAAGGGAACCTAGAGCCACTGTCCTACTCTCTCTGGGCCCCACGCCTCAGGAGCGGGTGGCAGTTGCCAGGCAAGCCACTCCAGTACAAGGACTATGTCCAGGTGGCTGGCTGCTCCTGTTAAGCTCCTGGGCACCAGGCCTTGACAGCCACAGTCTTAACAGTTTGGTTTTGACCTCTGAGGCCCGAGGCCTTTCCTCCCCTTGGCCTACCCCTCTCTTCCTTCCCTCTCAACCCCTGTAGCCATGGCCTTACCTCGATCTGCCCAGCACCCCCTCTGTCAGTGTTTGGCTGATTCTCTGGACCCAGGCACTCATATCCCGGCCCCATGTGCACCAGCTTTTTCTCATTTCAGTTTTGCTGCTGGTTTTTAATAACTTCTTTTTTGCTTTTCTAACTGAGAATTTGGATGCTGTTAAAGTCAGTTCAGTTATGCCCTTAAACACATGCAGTGGTGGGAGCAATGATGCCTCTGCCAGGAGGACACCAAGCCAGGCTGCTGATCCGACAGAAGAGCTGTAGACCCTATTGGGAAGTTTTCCTCACCCTGGTGGGCCCTTCCGCCCCTCCAGCCTGCCCCAATTTTGCCACTGGAATTTGAACAAGTTTGGTTTTGGGGGAGGTCTTCAACTTGCACAAATCCTACGAGGCAGAGCTTGGCAGAAGTGAAGGGGGCGACCAGCAATAAGCAATTTCTCAGAGTCCTCTGAAGCTCCCTCAGTGACTCTGCACCACCTACAGGACAAAATCCAAACTCTGTAGTGACCACCACAGCTCTCTCTGCAACCTCCAAGCCAAGCTCATCTCTCAGCAGAGCCTGACTTGCACTTTATTCTTCAGCACCTCAGAACTGCACCTGGCCCCCACATGTACCATTCCATGCCCTTGTTCATGCAGGACACCTTCCACCTCCTGTTTGCATATTAACTGTTGTCCTTTAAGCTTCAGCTCAGCTGTTGCCTTTTCCAGGAAGCCTTCCCTGATTTCTCTGCCCATTGAGGGGTAAGTGTTCCTATAATACATTGTCTGAACCTCTATTCCTATGAACTAACTGAGGGTAGGAAGAAGCTATTCCTAGCATTTAATGCAAGGCCTGGCATGTTGTAGGTATTCAATACAATTTTTGAATGACAATAAACTCATTTGTATGAATAGCTGAATATGTGTTGAACGTACAAATGTATGAATGTGTGCTTCTGGCACCCCAGACTCCTCTGAACGCTTTTCCTCCTGAGTGTCTGCTCCACATTTTTACTATTTTCCTTCCTTCCTTCATTTTCCCTTCTCTCCCTTCCTGCCTGTCTTCTTTCTTTCCCTCCCCTGCCTCCAGCTGCCATTAAAATCTTCCAACAGGAGAGATTCCTATAAACTCATCCTCACTAAATATAAATGACTAAAATGACATAATATGTCTCCACCCACCGTCACCACCACCAGTGGAGATTTTTAAAATCACAATGCACAGTCTTAAAGCTAAAGGAATAAAACTGGTTTGGGGTTCAGGCATTGGCTGGAAGTCTTGGATTCAAGAGGCCATGCTGGCCTCTCTTCTGTTCACTCACTCACTTCTCTGTTCCTGGGGGACAGAGCTGTAGACGTGTGAGGGTCAGAGATGCTATTACCCAGCAGAAAAGTCATGAATAAAGGGAACGCTGCATGTGGTAGGGTTTGGTGTTTGGGTGCCTGGACACTAGATCAGCCTGTCATTCACTGTTGTGAGACCTTGGACAAATCACTAACTTCTCTAAGGGTGTGTAAAAATGCTTATCTCATAAGGGTAGTCAGGATTAAACAAGGCAATCCCTATAAAGCCCTCAAATAGTGTTTGACTCATAGTCAGAACTTGCCAATATTAAATATTTTATCAGTTAGGCATTATGACATAACAAATTAGCCCAAAACTTAGTGGTATAAAACAGTAACAATTTATTATTACTGCGTAGATCTGGAGGTTCTCTTCTGGGGTGTCTCGTGCAGCTGCACATGGATGGTGAGCGGGGCTAGAGCCCTCTGAGGACTCACTCCCATGTCTGGCACCTGGGCTCAGTGACTGACGGCTGACAGGAGGGCCCTCGGAGCACCATTCTTTGAAACATTTTGCTACACAGACTCTTCAGTGTGGGGACTTCAAGTAGCCAAATTGCTAACATGGAGGCTCAGGGCTCCAAAGAAAGTAGAGAGAGTAGAGAGAGACGGAAAGAGAAAGATGTTTTATGACCTAATATCAGGAGTCTCCAAGCATCGCTGCCTCCATACTCGGTGGGTCAATGCAGTCACAGAAGCCCATCCAGTTTCAAGAGGAGGGAACACAGACTCCACCTCTTGATGGGGCAATGACGAGGTTCTAAAAGAATATGAGGAGGGGTAGGAAAGATTGCTGTGACCATTTCTGGAAAATCTGACACAGTATTTTTATGGTGACCATTTACTGAGCACCTGCCCCTGTGCCTTAGGACTTCCATGTATTTTCTTGACATATTTTAAAAGCACTGGATTGGTTGATTAAATTGTAGGTTTTGGAGCTGAGCATGGGAATATACATAATATGGGGGGATCTGAAAGAATCACAGAAAATAAAACCCTTTTCCACAGAAAGGGGGAGAGAGGATAGCTGTTCATTGTCAAACTGACAAGAGTTACATACAACCCGTAACTCAAATTGCATTCAATCAAAGCAAAGCTTAGCAAATTTTGTTTAAACTGACTGCTTGAGAAAATTAAGCTAATTTATCTGTTTCAGCTAAATACAATTTGCTGTGTTTCTGACAAATAGCATCTTTGAGGCTCTGGCAGCCTCCCTTTGTCATACTGTACAGTGTTGGAATGCTGTACAAAATGAGTCTGATTTTGCTCTAATTCATGAGCTCTTTTAGCCTTTCCACTGGTGCAGATGGAAAGGTGTCAAAAGGAGAAGGAACACCCCCCCCCATGTTTCCTTATACATGGATAGCGTGGATGAGTTTCTACAGGTATGAAGACCATTGGTTGGCAACTGGGCTTGAGATTCCCTCCATGTCTGACATTTCATAGACTTCTTATAAAGCATGTTTATCTAAACCAAGGAAGTAGGTTATTTGGGAAGGAAACCTTTTAACTAGCTAGCATACTAGGGGATTTGTTTATCTTACCAAAATCCATGACTACATGTTAGGTTTCGGAATGCAGTCCTTGAGGGTGTAGGTGATGGGAAGGAAAGAGTCTAAGCTGGCAGGGAGGGATGAAGCCTGGAGAATTTGCATGGTTGCAGAATTTGCATCTGGGGGTCAGACCCCTGAAAGGAGGTATCCTGGATCCAAGAACAAACTTCATCTTTCACAATCAGTCCCAACATGGTGATTAGTCTCAAAGAGATTTGTACCAGTTGTTTGCCAAAGGAAAACAGAAACCATATAAGTTTTTCTAACAGAAAATTTAATACAAGTATAAGAAAGCTGAAGGTTTCAGAAGAAAAACTGAGGTTACAGAGATATCGCCCCTACAGTTAGCAGAGTAAAGGGAAGAGTTTGGGGTTATTTAGAAATGAAACACTTAGAAGAGGGGCCCCAGAAAGCTAATACCAGGCCTCTAGGGAGACACCTCCCAGCTGGTGCTGGTGCCTCCGGGGGGAGTGTTGAAGGAAGTCAGAGGCCAGAAGCAGCAACTGCCTGGGGACAGGGCCAGAGGAAATGCCAAGAGGAATGGCAAGCAACAGAAATACAGCCCCTCCTGTGTCCTGCAGCTTCCCGGTCTCCCTCTCACGCTCCCGAGAGGCAGTACCTAACAAGAAACCAGCCGGCAAAAAGGCACAAGCTACAAAGGACCTGCGGCATCGCAGGGCAGAGTGCACAAGGCCTCTGGAGCTGAGAAGACAGGCTTGTAACTGGCCCGAGGTGCTTCAGGACTGGCTGTGAAAGCCTCTTGCAACATGTGATGACTCCTCGGGGGAGAGATTCAGGCAAACTGCCTTTCCCCTGGTGACTGACAATTCATCTGGTTTCCCGTTGTGCTTCTGACAGGACGCTTAAGACAAGTGGAAGCAGTCGTGTTTAGATCAGGTAATTTCTACTGGACCATCTTTAAATTTATGGACTTTTTCCTCTTTCATCTACACTTCACTGTTAAGCCCATCAAATGTATTTTTCAGCTCTATGATTTCTATTAGTTCTTTTTACTGTTTCTATTTCTCTGCTGAGATTTCCTGACAAATTATTACAAGCATATATTCCTTCATGTCATTGAGCATAGCTGTAATAACCACTTTAAAAGTCTTGTCTGCTTGGTCTAACATCTGGGTCATCTCAGCCTCCACTAATTATCTTTTCTCTTGAGAATGAGGTCCATTTTCTTGTTTCTTTGTGTGTTAAATGATTTTGGATTGTATCCAGGGCATCATGAATGCTATGTTGTGGAGATTCTGGATTCTGTTTTACTCTTCCAATGAATATCAGTTTTGTTTTAGCAGGGAAATAAACTTGGATTCAAACAGCAAATTCTGTCTCCTGAGCTGCAGCTCAGATTTCACTTCTGTTCTCACACCCTTCACTGGGCTGCTTGCAATCTGCCCCTTGGATGCATGGTTTAGGAATCAGAGATTTGAGCAAAGTTTATATACAGAATTTGGGACTCTCTGGCTCTTTCCATTCCTGGATTTCTCCCCTCACTTTCTAGGGAATGTAGTTTCCCTGAACTCTAGCACCTGAGTCCCCAGGCCAGAAAGAACTCAGGTTTTCTGCTGACAGTTTAGCTATCTTACATGGGGCAGACGGAGGCCTGTTCTTGGTCTAGAAGCCCTAAAAAACAAAAGCTTACCCCATGCCAGTCCCATCTTCCCAGAATTGGTTCCCAGCCAGTTCCTTCAGGTAATTGTTTTTGTACTGTGTCCAAAGATTTTAGGTGCAGTTTGTGGCCAGCTTGGTCAGATAAGTGCTTAGTCAACCATTATCAGAAGCAGAACTGCAATTAGTCATCTTCAGCTTAGAGGTTTTTTAATCATTATCTCCCTTCTTACTTGTTGTTTGCTGGTTTTTTGCCTTCATCTCACTGGTTATATTCTATTTGTGTTATTATTATAAGATGCCTTAAATCCTCTCCAGAAGCAAGTAGTGTATAAATAATGCATAAACAAACTGATAGATGGTTTAAAAAAAAATTTCTGCTGCCTTAGGGAGAAAGCTAAGCATACTCATTTTAAGTTCTCTCTCCAGGCCAGTAGTTGGGCTCAGATAGGTGGGCTGACTCTGGAAGGGAGAATGTGACACAGGGTGAAGGAATATCATTTCAACTCCAGGCCTAGAAGTGTCAACTGAATACTCTTTGTGAATAAACAAGAAAACGGGGGATGTAGTGTGTTAAGCAGTGTGCTCTTCCATCCCCTTCTACTAGTTCCTCTGGGGAAACTCCTTGCCCATTCTGTGAGGTCCTAATGGGACTGTCAGCCTTTGTGCAGCAGCCCTACAGAGATGGCTACATGACTCAAGCTGGCCAGTTAGAGCTTCCCATCTCTTAGCCAAAGAAGTTGGTTCAGGGATAGAGTATGACCACAGTTGTCTTTGGGGTTTATAGTTATGTGGACACTGTTGAGATAAGTCCACTTTCTGCTAAAACAACTAAAGTGTATTCTCCCTCATTTCTGGAGGCCTGAAGTATGAAATCAAGGTCTCAGCAGGGTTGGTGTCTTCTGAGGGTCCTGAGGGTGACTCTGTGCCATCCTTTCCTCCAGTTGCTTGGTGTATGGCTGCATCACTCCAATATCTGCTCCATCACTTTGTTCCCCAAGCCTCAAGGAAGCCCATGCTTAAGGTGGATGGAAATCTGAGGAATGAACAAAGGCCTCTTTAAAAACCTCTCTAGGATCCCATTCTCATACCTGCCAGCTCCACGGTGTCTATTTTATTTTATTTTTTTTTTTTTTTTTATTTTTTTTTTGAGAGGGCATCTCTCATATTTATTGATCAAATGGTTGTTAACAACAATAAAATTCAGTATAGGGGGGTCAATGCTCAATGTACAATCATTAATCCATCTCAAGCCTAATTCTCGTCAGTCTCCAATCTTCTGAAGCATAACGAACAAGTTCTTACATGGTGAACGAATTCTTACAGAGTGAATAAATTCTTACATGGTGAACAGTACAAGAGCAGTCATCACAGAAACTTTCGGTTTTGATCATGCAATATGACCTATAAACCATCAGGTCAAATATGAATATTCATTTGATTTTTGTACTTGATTTATATGTTGATCCCACATTTCTCCTATTATTATTATTATTTTTATTTTTAATAAAATGCTGAAGTGGTAGGTAGATGCAAGATAAAGGTAGAAAACATAGTTTAGTGCTGTAAGAAGGCAAATGTAGATGATCAGATGATCAGGTGTGTGCCTATGGACTAAGTATTAATCCAGGCTAGACAAGGGCAGCAAGACATCCACGGATGCAGAAGATTTCTCTCAAAGCAGGGGGGGTGAGGTTCTGAGCCTCACCTCTGTTGATCCCCAAATTCTCACCTGATGGCCCCCCTGCGACTGTGCCTGTCTTAGGTTGTTCCTCCCTTGAGGAATCTTACCCGTCTCTGGCTAACCAGTCATCTTCCGGGGCCATACAGGGAAATGTAAAGTTGGTAAGTGAGAGAGAAGCCATATTGTTTGCAAAGGTTAGCTTTTTACTTCTTTGCAGATTTATGCCCTGTGGCTTCTATGCCCAGCACTTGTCTCGAGGTATCTTTACCACCTGGAGGAATTATGATACTCGGTAAATTCGATATGAGGCACGAATTCTATTTAAAGTTTGTAATTAGGAAGGAAGAAGAAAAGCTATAGATGTAGCATATGAAGGAAACTTGGGAGGATTGATTATTTCTTTGACATATCTTCTTGTATAGTACCTTAAGTATGTATAGGTTTTAAACTACTAACTAATTTGCACACACATATTGACATAATAGGAATACGGTGACATAAACAAAGCAAATCTATAATTACCAGCCATCTCCAGTGAAGCCAAGAAAACCATTTAGGCACCCTAGGCATTTGTGAAAATTTATCTATGATATGATGGATATTTTCCAACTGTACTTGAACCATCAGACAAATTAAAGCAGCCCATTTCTGGGATCTGTTCACATCCCATATGTTCTTTTAACCATAGATAGTCTATAGTCATGAGATTTTGGGGTGCTACAACTTGCACCCCTCCCAACTCCTGGTTGAGTTCCAACAGTACAGATCCAGTCAAATTCGTTGTCTCACTGTATGCACATGCCAGCCTAGACATCTCCCTCCTCCTTCTTATGGCAAGTCCAGGAGATGGTGGGCTGGATGCAGCCACAACCGCAGCATCGTCCGGATCCCTGTGGAGGCTTTTTGATGATCATCCCCCGGCACGAGTCCTCCAGAGAGTGCTGATGCCGGAAGCTCCTCCTCATATCGTATCTTAGTTCATTTTCTGGGTATCCAAGCTAGGCCTTGATCTTCTGCGTAGAAACAAACAGACCCTTTGCCCACACTTTGACATGCCCTCTATACCACTGTGCAGAACTCATTGGAGGTCAGCACACAGTAACTGCTTTTTTTTTTTTTTTAATTAAGAGAAAGGAATATTATCAGAAAAGAGTACCTCCATAGCTGATCATCTGACACCCTTTAAGTGATCAACATTAAGGATATTTAAAGCATGCGTTGATCTTTGATTTACCAATAGTTTTATCCTGTTAAGGAGTAATCCCCCTTTTCTTTCTTTCTTTCTTTTTTTTTTTTTAAATTTTTAATCTACACTTACCTGAAGAATACTATGTTTACTATGCTCTCCCCTATATCAGGTCCCCCCTAACAACCACATTACGGTTACTGTCTTAGCAAAATGTTGTAGAGTCACTACTTGTCCTCTCTGTGTTGTGCAGCCCACCCTCCCCTTTCTCCCTCCCCGCCATGCATGCTAATCTTAATACCCCCCTTCTTCTTCCCCCCCCTTATCCCTCCCTGCCCACCCATCCTCCCCAGTTCCTTTCCCTTTGGTACCTGTTAGTCCATTTTTGGGTTCTGTAATTCTGCTGCTGTTTTGTTCCTTCAGTTTTTCCTTTGTTCCTATACTCCTCAGATGAGTGAAATCATTTGGTATTTCTCTTTCTCCGCTTGGCTTATTTCACTGAGCATAATACTCTCCAGCTCCATCCATGTTGCTGCAAATGGTTGGATTTTTCCACTTCTTATGGCTGAGTAGTATTCCATTGTGTATATGTACCACATCTTCTTTATCCATTCATCTACAGATGGACATTTAGGTTGCTTCCAATTCTTGGCTATTGTAAATAGTGCTGCGATAAACATAGGAGTGCATCTGTCTTTCTCAAACTTGATTGCTGCGTTCTTAGGGTAAATTCCTAGGAGTGGAATTCCTGGGTCAAATGGTAGGTCTGTTTTGAGCATTTTGATGCACCTCCATACTGCTTTCCACAATGGTTGAACTAATTTACATTCCCACCAGCAGTGTAGGAGGGTTCCCCTTTCTCCACAGCCTCGCCAACATTTGTTGTTGTTTGTCTTTTGGATGGCAGCTATCCTTACTGGTGTGAGGTGATACCTCATTGTAGTTTTAATTTGCATTTCTCTGATAATTAGCGATGTGGAGCATCTTTTCATGTGTCTCTTGGCCATCTGTATTTCTTTTTTGGAGAACTGTCTGTTCAGTTCCTCTGCCCATTTTTTAATTGGGTTATTTGTTTTTTGTTTGTTGAGGCGTGTGAGCTCTTTATATATTCTGGACGTCAAGCCTTTATCAGATCTGTCATTTTCAAATATATTCTCCCATACTGTAGGGTTCCTTTTTGTTCTATTGATGGTGTCTTTCGCTGTACAGAAGCTTTTCAGCTTAATGTAGTCCCACTTGCTCATTTTTGCTGTTGTTTTCCTTGCCCGGGGAGATATGTTCAAGAAGAGGTCACTCATGTTTATGTCTAAGAGGTTTTTGCCTATGTTTTTTTCCAAGAGTTTAATGGTTTCGTGACTTACATTCAGGTCTTTGATCCATTTTGAGTTTACCTTTGTATATGGGGTTAGACAATGGTCCAGTTTCATTCTCCTACATGTAGCTGTCCAGTTTTGCCAGCACCATCTGTTGAAGAGACTGTCATTTTGCCATTGTATGTCCATGGCTCCTTTATCAAATATTAATTGACCATATATGTTTGGGTTAATTTCTGGGGTCTCTAATCTGTTCCACTGGTCTGTGGCTCTGTTCTTGTGCCAGTACCAAATTGTCTTGATTACTATGGCTTTGTAGTAGAGCTTGAAGTTGGGGAGTGAGATCCCCCCTACTTTATTCTTCTTTTTCAGGATTGCTTTGGCTATTCGGGGTCTTTGGTGTTTCCATATGAATTTTTGAATTATTTGTTCCAATTCATTGAAGAATGTTGCTGGTAATTTGAGAGGGATTGCATCAAATTTGTATATTGCTTTCGGCAGGATGGCCATTTTGACGATATTAATTCTTCCTAGCCATGAGCATGGGATGAGTTTCCATTTATTAGTGTCCCCTTTAATTTCTCTTAAGAGTGACTTGTAGTTTTCAGAGTATAAGTCTTTCACTTCCTTGGTTAGGTTTATTCCTAGGTATTTTATTCTTTTTGATGCAATGGTGAATGGAATTGTTTTCCTGATTTCTCTTTCTATTGATTCGTTGTTAGTGTATAGGAAAGCTACAGATTTCTGTGTGTTGATTTTGTATCCTGCAACTTTGCTGTATTCCGATATCAGTTCTAGTAGTTTTGGAGTGGAGTCTTTAGGGTTTTTTATGTACAGTATCATATCATCTGCAAATAGTGACAGTTTAACTTCTTCTTTACCAATCTGGATTCCTTGTATTTCTTTGTTTTGTCTGATTGCCGTGGCTAGGACCTCCAGTACTATGTTAAATAACAGTGGGGAGAGTGGGCATCCCTGTCTGGTTCCCGATCTCAGTGGAAATGCTTTCAGCTTCTCGCTGTTCAGTATAATGCTGGCTGTGGGTTTATCATATATGGCCTTTATTATGTTGAGGTACTTGCCCTCTATTCCCATTTTGCTGAGAGTTTTTATCATGAATGGATGTTGAATTTTGTCAAATGCTTTTTCAGCATCTATGGAGATGATCATGTGGTTTTTGTCTTTCTTTTTGTTGATGTGGTGGATGATGTTGATGGATTTTCGAATGTTGTACCATCCTTGCATCCCTGGGATGAACCCCACTTGGTCATGGTGTATGATCCTTTTGATATACTGTTGAATTCTGTTTGCTAATATTTTATTGAGTATTTTTGCATCTACGTTCATCAGGGATATTGGTCTGTAATTTTCTTTTTTGGTGGGGTCTTTGCCTGGTTTTGGTATTAGGGTGATGTTGGCTTCATAGAATGAGTTTGGGAGTATTCCCTCTTCTTCTATTTTGTGGAACACTTTAAGGAGAATGGGTATTATGTCTTCTCTGTGTGTCTGATAAAATTCCGAGGTAAATCCGTCCGGCCCCGGGGTTTTGTTCTTGGGTAGTTTTTTTATTACTGTTTCAATTTCTTTGCTTGTAATTGGTTTGTTTAACTTTTGTGTTTCTTCCTTGGTCAGTCTTGGGAGGTTGTATTTTTCTAGGAAGTTGTCCATTTCTTCTAGGTTTTCCAGCTTGTTGGCATATAGGTTTTCATAGTAGTCTTTAATAATTCTTTGTATTTCTGTGGAGTCTGTCGTGATTTTTCCATTCTCATTTCTGATTATGTTGATTTGTGTTGACTCTCTTTTTCTCTTAATAAGTTGGGCTAGAGGCTTATCTATTTTGTTTATTTTCTCAAAGAACCAGCTCTTGGTTTCGTTGATTTTTGCTATTGTTTTATTCTTCTCAATTTTGTTTATTTCTTCTCTGATCTTTATTATGTCCCTCCTTCTGCTGACTTTAGGCCTCATTTGTTCTTCTTTTTCCAGTTTTAATAATTGTGATGTTAGACTATTCATTTGGGATTGTTCTTCCTTCTTCAAGTGTGCCTGGATTGCTATATACTTTCCTCTTAAGACTGCTTTCGCTGCATCCCACAGAAGTTGGGGCTTAGTGTTGTTGTTGTCATTTGTTTCTATATATTCCTTGATCTCTATTTTGATTTGTTCATTGATCCATTGATTATTTAGTAGCATGTTGTTAAGCCTCCATGTGTTTGTGAGCCTTTTTGTTTTCTTTGTAGAATTTATTTCTACTTTCATACCTTTGTGGTCTGAAAAATTGGTTGGTAGAATTTCAATATTGTGGAATTTACTGAGGCTCTTTTTGTGAGCTAGTATGTGGTCTATTCTGGAGAATGTTCCATGTGCACTTGAGAAGAATGTATATCCTGTTGCTTTTGGATGTAAAGTTCTATAGATGTCTATTAGGTCCATCTGTTCTAGTGTGTTGTTCAGTGCCTGTGTGTCTTTACTTATTTTCTGCCCGGTGGATCTATCCTTTGGGGTGAGTGGTGTGTTGAAGTCTCCTACAATGAATGCATTGCAGTCTATTTCCCTCTTTAGTTCTGTTAGTATTTGCTTCACATATGCTGGTGCTCCTGTATTGGGTGCATATATATTTAGAATGGTTATATCCTCTTGTTGGACTAAGCCCTTTATCATTATGTAGTGGCCTTCTTTATCTCTTGTTACTTTCTTTGTTTTGAAGTCTATTTTGTCTGATATTAGTACTGCAACCCCTGCTTTCTTCTCACTGTTGTTTGCCTGAAATATGTTTTTCCATCCCTTGACTTTTAGTCTATGCTTATCTTTGGGTTTAAGGTGAGTTTCTTGTAAGCAGCATATAGATGGGTCTTGCTTTTTTATCCATTCTATTACTCTATGTCTTTTGATTGGTGCATTAAGTCCATTTACATTTAGGGTGACTATTGAAAGATATGTACTTATTGCCATTGCAGGCTTTAGATTCGTGGTTACCAAAGGTTCAAGGTTAGCTTCTTTAGTATCTTACTGCCTAACTTAGCTCGCTTATTGAGCTGTTATATACACTGTCTGGAGAGTCTTTTCTTCTCTCCCTTCTTATTCCTCCTCCCCCCTTCTTCATATGTTGTGTGTTTTGTTCTGTGCTCTTTTTAGGGGTGCTCCCATCTAGAGCAGTCCCTGTAGGATGCCCTGTAGAGGTGGTTTGTGGGAAGCAAATTCCCTCAGCTTTTGCTTGTCTGGGAATTGTTTGATCCCACCATCATATTTAAATGATAGTCGTGCTGGATACAGTATCCTTGGTTCAAGGCCCTTCTGTTTCATTGCATTAAGTATATCATGCCATTCTCTTCTGGCCTGTAGGGTTTCTGTTGAGAAGTCTGATGTTAGCCTGATTGGTTTTCCTTTATAGGTGACCTTTTTCTCTCTAGCTGCCATTAAAACTCTTTCCTTGTCCTTGATCCTTGCCATTTTAATTATTATGTGTCTTGGTGTTGTCCTCCTTGGATCCTTTCTGTTGGGGGTTCTGTATAATTCCATGGTCTGTTCGATTATTTCCTCCCCCAGTTTGGGGAAGTTTTCAGCAATTATTTCTTCAAAGACACTTTCTATCCCTTTTCCTCTTTCTTCCTCTTCTGGTATCCCTATAATACGAATGTTTTTCCTTTTGTATTGGTCACATATTTCTCTTAGTGTTGTTTCATTCCTGGAGATCCTTTTATCTCTCTCTATGTCAGCTTCTATACGTTCCTGTTCTCTGGCTTCTATTCCTTCAATGGCCTCTTGCATCTTATCCATTCTGCTTATAAATCCTTCCAGGGATTGTTTCACTTCTGTGATCTCTTTCCTGACATCTGTGATCTCCTTCCGGACTTCATCCCACTGCTCTTGCATTTTTCTCTGCATCTCATCCCACTGCTCTTGCATTTTTCTCTGCATCTCATCCCATTGCTCTTGCATTTTTTTCTGCATCTCTGTCAGCATGTTCATGATTTTTATTTTGAATTCTTTTTCAGGAGGACTAGTTAGGTCTGTCTCCTTCTCAGGTGTTGTCTCTGTGATCTTTGTCTGCCTGTAGTTTTGCCTTTTCATGGTGATAGTGATAGTCTGCAGAGCTGGTACAAGTGACCGCTGGAAGAGCTTCCCTTCTTGTTGGTTTGTAGCCTTTTCCTGGGAGAATAGCGACCTCTAGTGGCTTGTGCTGGGCAGCTGTGCGCAGACAGGGCTTCTGCTTCCTGCCCAGTTGCTTTGGGGTTTATCTCCACTGTTGCTGTGGGCTTGGCCTGGCTGGGGCTGTTCCTCCAAAATGGTGGAGCCCCGTTAGAGGGGGAGCAGCCAGGAGACTATTTATCTCCGTAAGGGGCCTCTGTGCTCCCTGCTGCCCAGGGGGTTAGAGTGCCCAGAGATCCCCAGATTCCCTGCTTCTGGTCTAAGTGACCTGTCCTGCCCCTTTAAGATTTCCAAAAAGCACTCTCCAAACCAAAACAACAACAGCAACAATGAGAGAGGGAACAGAAAGGAAAAAAAAAAAGAAAAAACACGCGATTTTTTTTTTTTTTTTCCTCAGGTGCCGGTCCCAGGCACCCGCGCACTGGTCCTGCTGCCCTGTCTCCCTAGCACCAGGGTCCCTGTCCTTTCAAGGCTTCCAAAAAGCACCCACCCACCGGTCCCGCAGGGAAGGAACGCTCAATATTCTTGGTCCTCAGGCACTGGTCCCACGCACCCGCTCACCAGTCCCGCCGCCCTGCCTCCCTAGCACCGGGGTCCCTGTCCCTTCAAGGCTTCCAAAAAGCACTTGGCAAAAAGAGAGAAAAAAAAGGGGAAAAACGCGCGATTTCTTCCGTCCTCAGGTGCTGGTCTCAGGCACCCACCCACCGGTCCCACAGGGAAAAATGCGGGATATTCTTTGTCCTCAGGTGCCGGTCCCAGGCACCTGCTCACCAGTCCCGCCGCCCTGCCTCCCTAGCACCGGGGTCCCTGTCCCTTTTAGGCTTCCAAAAAGCACTCGCAGAAAAGAGAAAAAAAAAAGGGGAAAAACGCGCGATTTCCTCTGTCCTCAAGTGCCGGTCTCAGGCACCCGCCCACCGGTCCCGCAGGGAAAAACGGGGGATATTCTTTGTCCTCAGGCGCCGGTCCCAGCCACCCGCTCACCAGTCCCGCCACCGTGCCTCCCTAGCACTGGGGTCCCCGTCCCTTCAAGGCTTCCAAAAAGCGCTTGCCAAAAAGAGAAAAAAAAAAAAAGGGGAAAAACGCGCGACCTCCTCCGTCCTCAGGCACCGGTCTCAGGCACCCGCCCCCAGGTCTCGCAGGGAGAAACGCGGGATATTCTTTGTCCTCCGGCGCCGTTCCCAGGCACCTCCTCACCGGTCCCGCCACCCCGCCTCCCCAGCAACGGGGGCCCGTCCCTCTAAGGCTTCCAAAAAGCGCTCGCCAAAAAAAAAAACTGCTCCGGTTTCTCTCCACCCGCCGGGAGCCGGGGGGAGGGGCGCTCGGGTCCCGCCGGGCTGGGGCTTGTATCTTACCCCCTTCACAAGGCGCTGGGTTCTTGCAGGTGTGGATGTGGTCTGGATGTTGTCCTGTGTCCTGTGGTCTCTATTTTAGGAAGATTTTTCTTTGTTATATTTTCATAGCTCTATGTGTTTTTGGGAGGAGATTTCCACTGCTCTACTCACGCCGCCATCTTGGCTCCCCCCCCACGGTGTCTATTTTAAACACCAGATTACAATCCAGGCCTTCGCCCTGCTGCATGGCCCTTGAGGGTGGGGAGACAAGGAGCATGGCTCACACAACGGAGACGCAGGTGTCTGCTCCACGTTTAGTAAACACTGACAAGGGGTAAGTGATTTTCCTACACCCTACTTTCTTGTTCTTGACTTGAGCAAATACAAAACCTGACAGGTATTTCTTCCAAATAAATCAATGGGGAGGAGCTGAAGTGACATTTTTTAAAAACACATGTAATATTTAAAGAGAGTTTTCTATTCCCCGCCTTGGGAAAGGGAGCCCTTAATATTCCCCTCAACTTTGACATGTGTGAATCACAGGTCTTTCATTCCTATAAAAGCATCATGATTCATCACGAACCCTGCCAGCTGTGGGCTGCACTTGAGTCTTCTGACAGTGCAGGCTTTCCCCAGAGCACAACTCTGGGAACATGGCACTCCCAGCTGTGTGTGTTATAAGCCAGCCATGTTTACATCTTTTCCAAGATTGGGGATGGACTAGGATAACCTTAACCGCGGCACTGAGCTTGTGATATATTCAGAGGGCTCTTCAGAGGGCTGCTCTCCTATCGTCCTATGGATCACGCCACCTTGGTGAGAAAGCAAACTGCATTTTGGTTTTTATTCCAAATTTTGTGCATAAAGAAAAAAAATTTTTTTATTAAGGTATTATTGATATACACTCTTACAAATGTTTCACATGAAAAACAATGTGGTTACTACATTCACCCATATTATCAAGTCCACCCTCATGCCCCATTGCAGTCACTGTCCATCAGTGTAGTAAGATGCCACAGACTCACTGTTTGCCTTCTCTGTGCGGCACTGTCTTCCCTGTGACCCCTACACCATGTGTACTAAACATAATACCCCTCAATCCCCTTCTCTCTCCCTCCCCACCCGCCCTCCCACACCCCTCCCCTTTGGTAACCACTAGTCCCTTCTTGGAGTCTGTGAGTCTGCTGCTGTTTTGTTCCTTCAGTTTTGCTTCATTGTTATTCTCCACAAATGAGGGAAATCATTTGGCACTTGTCTTTCTCTGCCTGGCTTATTTCACTGAGCATAATATCTCCAACTCCATCCATGTTGTTGTAAATGGTAAGATTTGTTTCTTTCTTATGGCTGAATAGTATTCCATTGTGTATATGTACCACATCTTCTTTATCCATTCATCTACTGATGGACACTCAGGTTGCTCCCATAGCTTGGTTATTGCAAAAAGTGCTGTGATAAACATAGGGGTGCATATGTCTTTTTGAATCTGAGAACTTGTATTCTTTGGGTAAATTCCTAGGAGTGGAATTCTGGGGTCAAATGGTATTTCTATTTTTAGTTTTTTGAGGAACCTCCATATTGCTTTCCACAATGGTTGAACTAGTTTACTTTCCTACCAGCTGTGTAGGAGGGTTCCCCTTTCTCTGCATCCTTGCCAGCATTTGTTGTTCCTAGTCTTTTCTATGTTGGCCATCCTAACTGGTGTGAGGTGATATCTCATTGTGGTTTTAATTTGCATTTCCCTGATAATTAGTGATGTGGAGCATCTTTTCATGTGCCTATTGGCTGTCTGAATTTCTTCTTTGGAGAAGTGTCTGTTCATATCCTCTGCCCATTTTTTAATTGGATTATTTGCTCTTTGGGTGTTGAGGTGTGTGAATAAAAAATTTTTTTAAATAAACTTGACTGAAGTATAATTTACATACAGTTAACTACATCATTTTCTGTATACAGTTTGTTTTGATAAATGGGTATCTGTGCAGCTTCCACCCTAATGAAGATATAGAACATTTCCACCATTCCAGAAAGTTCTCTCATGCCCATTTGCAGTCAGTCTCTCCCACCCCAACCCTGGACAACCACTGAGGTACTTTCGGTCACTATAATTTTGCTTATTACAGAATTTCATATAAGTGGACTCTCATAGTGTATACTCTTTTGTGTCTGGCTTCTTTAGCTCAGTGTAATGTTTTTGAGAGCCACTAATGTTATTGCATGTATCAGCAGTTTATTTATTTTAATGGCTGAGTAGTATTCCATTGTATGGATATATCACAACTGGCTCATCCTTTCATCCACTGACAGGCATTTGGGTTCTTCCCAGGTTTTGACTATCTTGAATAAGACTGCTATGAATATTAATGTATGAGTCTTTCTAAGGAAATATGTACTTATTTCTCTTGTACACAGACCTAGAAGTAAAACAAACTGCATTTTTAAGAATTCACCAAATGTGATGATGCAGACCATGACCAGGAATTGGGGGGAAGAGTAAATACTGCAGGTGATTGAAAAAACAATTAGAATATTATAATACAGTGAACAGCCAAATGATATGGGTTCCTGTGGGATGAGTGATATGGCAGCAGGTATGAGTGTCCTGAAGTACAGAGATTTAACAATTCCTTGCTTTTCTCCAGGCTGCATGAACTTGGACAAGTCCTTTACCCTCCGGAACCACCACAAAATGAAAGTAGTAATCACTGAGCTTTAATTTCTTGGAAAATGTCTGGATCCTTGAAGAGAACTTCAGCTATAAAGAGCCAAGGTGGCATAGACTGTGCTTACAAATATGGACTAAGTGTGGGAGGCCAGACACAGAATAGACACATGGTGGGTACTGTTGGGGAAATATAGTTAAAAACAAAATCTTCTCCCAATCCGGAAATCCTCACAAAGGCAGTAGAGAATAAAATCTGTCTTACTATTGAATAAACATTATACCAGAATGTGATGTACAAGCAATCAGCTAAGAATCACAGAGACAGCAGTCTCACCCTTTTACGAACCAAACAGATACACTGTTTCATACATGTTCTCAAGGAAAACCATTACCAGTCCTCAAGTAAGAGGACTTGCTGGCACCACTGGTCACACATAGTTCATCCTAACCTTACCTGGTAATTGGGGGTGACCATCTGTGTTAACTAACTGGCTTTATCCACCTGAAAAACAAATTTCTACTTTATGACGGGAGTTCATTTTGCAACTTAGAGGGGCGCTCCCACTAGATTTGGCTGCTGTCCTCCCATTTAAGCTGGGAGACTGGGGCACTATCTTCCTTGATGTTTACATTTCAAAGAGATGGTTCCTAGATTGGAGGAAGACATTCCTGGGTCATAAAGCTGGCAAAATGTCAATCTAGACTTCAAAAGGATTTATATTCTTTCAAAGAGAGAAGGTATTTACCATGGCAGGCTTTCTAAAGTCAATTCTCAAAAGGAGAGAGGAAACCTCTTCCTTTGTTTTCAATAGGGAGGACTGAATTTGTATTTTAATTTTAATTTAAAATTTAAATCTAAATCGTGAATTAAATTTTAATTTGTATTTGTCCTGACAGCAGACAATGAATGTTCTGTAATTGATGCACAGAAAATGAATCATGTTTGGTCTCACTTCGCCATCTGGAGCCTCAGGCTTTGGAGTGGGCGAAGATGAGGGATGGAACCACAGGCTCCAGACCCTGCGACCTTTGGCTCCTGCAATGGACTCTCTGCTCAGCATTTCTGTTCAATCCAGTTCTTCCCATCTCCAACTCATTTTTATTCATGAGAGCTGCTCCTAAGAAACCGCTCTCGTCTCTCCTGCCACTGCTAGCTTTGAGAGCTTTGGATTTTGCTTGGGTTCCTACAATGCTTCGGAAGCCCCAGCAAGGTCCCTGACTGACCCCTCATATCTAGAGGGGCAAGGATGACCAAAGACTGGCACTGTGGCTGCGCACTCTGTTGGTCCCAGGAGTCAGTCTGTGCCAGTCACAGAGAAACTCGTTAGATCTAACCGGGCCACAACCTGTGCCCTCTTTCCTGTGTTCACGCCCCTCTTCTGTCTGAAGAGAGACATCTGCAAGCTGCCAGATCCAATTACTGCAGCCTCTCTCTTTCTAAAATGCTACCCGTCTCTAAATGCTTTAACTGAAATTAGGTGGCTTCCCTTCCTATTAACTCGTGGCCTTTTCCCTAATGGTGGTGGCTGTAATTATGCCTTACTTGATTCTGAGAGGACTGCTTAAAATTGGGGGAGGTACAAGGTGACCTTTTGGTCCCCTGTTGTTTACCTGGGCTTGGTTTCTGGGGATAAGGACATTGCTGAACAGATGCACCCCGCTGGCTCTGAGGGACGGACGGGGACAGATGCGTTGTCCCCTCCGTTCCGAGCAGGGTAGAGCAGCGGCCTCAGTGGGTGCAAGGCCGGAGAGTTAGTGTCTGCTGATGTGTAACTACGGGAGGAGGCACACGGTTGATACTGTCATGCTTTAAAATCACTTCCACCCACTGGGCTGAGTCACTGGAACATCAAGTCACTGCCTGGGATTTTGCATCAGTCTCGGAAACACACCTCCGCGGAGCTCTCCTCGCTCAGGAGGAGCTTTCTGCCCTTCCTCCCTCGGGCGTCCTTCAGAAGGCGGCCCAGAGGATCTTGCGCACAGCTATGTCTCCATCAAGTGCCTGCGCTCTTCCTCCGCATCTTCCCGACAGCAATGCTGACAGCACAGGCCTGAGCTCGGAGGAGGCCGGCGAGCGCGCCCGTCACAGGCACGGACGCGACCCGCGGCAGCCAGAGAGCAGTGGGGGCCGGGGCCGCCCCTCCTGCCCGCTGGCCTCGTCCTGCACCAACAGACGGAAAAGAACCTTTGGGTCTGAACACGTGGACCCTAAAACCTGGCCTGCAGTGGTCCAAGTAAACAGAGACAAACACCCACTTAGGCTGAAATGATTCCACTACCTGACATTTGATTTCAGGTTTCAGAACACGAGACCATTTCCTTTTCTTCCTTTTGCCTCTGACTCTGGTAAATATTCTGTCCCTACCCTTCAACGTGCAAAGCAAGAGTCTTCCCATGAAGGGCTTGGCTGGTTTCCAGAACACTCGTGGCTGTCTGTAGGGAAGAGGACGATTTCCCAAGCAGTGAGTTCTGGTGGCTCCACGAGCACAGTTTTGGGGTCACGGCGGGCACGGGACCGGGACTCGGCATCTAGGTACCTGCGTCATCATCACCACGGGAGTGTCAGGAAGACCGGGAAAATGTATGTAAAGCACTTAGCACAGGGTCTGACACTTATTAAAATTTCTGTAAATGTTGATAATAATATTTTAAATTTTCAGTAAGTATCTTGTGCTACATATTTGAGACACACTGGCTGCTGTAAGTAATGGCTCTGGTTTTACTTTTTAAGCACCTTCTATAGCGATAGTCCTTTACGATTTTCTTTGTAAAAGATATTTAAGCATGTATCTTAAACTCTACATCCAATATACTACCGAATTTCCTGTAATGAAAATATTTATTTCACATTTGTCATATGGGTGACGGGAGCCCCCTACTGTCAGGGGAGCCCCAACCACCTGGTTTGGGTTTTTTTCATCCAGTTTCCGGAGAAACTCCTGGGACCTTCCAGGAGCCCTGGGAAACCTCAGGGGGAGTGTTAGCCCATGAGTACAGGTCCCAGCCACTAACAGGAGAAAACCTGCCCTCTGCATGGTACCGGGCATGCACTCCAAGAACGGGGCAAGTTGAGCTTTCTTGATGCTTCTTGAGATAAGAACTCCCTCCCAGATAAGAGTGTCCATCGTCCTCCCCGCCCCACAGAGTCAAGCCTCTCTGGCTGCACCTCGGCACCTGGGCATCTCTGGGGCTCCTTCCTTCATGGATGCCACCTGAACTACCCATGGAAGATGCTTCATTGTCCTTACCTGCCCTGCTCTGAGCAAGGGATGTGGTCTGGGTGCCTCCTACAGCCTCCACCCTTTAGAAAATAAGTTCTAAAACAGGCAGCAGAGGGATCAAATCCTACATGACACTCGCAAGTGTCAGTGTAGAGATGGACCATCTGCCCAAAAGTGACCTGCATAAAATTCACATCAGCACTCCCACTTCTGATGAGTGGCTACTCAAATGAGATGTCCAGGTCCATCTGTTTGATCATTTGAGAGCTATAATAATAGCATAACAACAGACACACAAGTATATAGCACTCACCCTGTGGCAGGCACAGTTCTAAGCACATTACATATATTAACTCTTCAGTTCTGTTCTCAGGCCCCAGAATGGACAGCTGAGTTCCTTCCAGGTCCTGGGGCAGGGAAGCATGCCAGGTGAGAGGAGACAGGAGAGAAGGGAGCTTTCACTTTTCTGAAACATCTGTAAACTTGGAACTCCTCTCCATCTCCTCTGAGATGCTCCTGCTTCACAGCCTGCCTTCTACTTAGGAACTCAGGCATCCCCCAAATATTTTTTCCCTGCAAGTGACTGGTCTCCCTCCCCAACACCATCACCAGACCACCAGGTGGCCCTGATGCCACACTTGTCTTCTCAGAGCTTCACTTTTCTAGACCATCATCAGCATCCCTAGCTTAGCAACCACTCATGTCCTCTGGCCCTGGTAGGACATTAAAAATTCTCAGTCTACAAAGAAAGGTCCAAAATGGACCTATGAGCTGGTGAGTAAATAATATTTTGGGTCCTTTTAATACTGTTAAAAGAAAAAACCTCATGAGCTTCTCCTAGGTCAAATTTTTTTCTCATATATATATAACACTTTTGACTCCAAGTAACAACACATCTACATAAAGATAGCTAAACAACAGAAACACTTAACCATCTCATGAAGTCTTAAGGAAGAAGTCTTAAGGTTCAGCATAATGTCACAAAGGACGCAGGCTCTCTCTTCCACTATCTGAGGATTGGGGTTTTTCTTAGGCTTGTCATCTCATGGATGCAAGATGGCTGCCACAGCTCCAAGCATTATATCCTCATGTAAATGCATCCAAGGACAGAATGAAAAGAGAAAGGAGAATTCTTCTTGTGCATGTTTCTTTTTACAGGGAGGAAAATCTTTCCTAGATGCTCTTCAGCAGACTCCTTTTATATCTCATTGGTTAGGACTGGGTCACATGACCTCTCCCAGTCGCAGTGGAGGCTGGGAATATCTGTAGTGGAAGGTCAGCTCTTCCAAAGAGAGAGTAGATGGGCTACTGTACTGAGAGACAACTAACAGTTTATGCCATAACCTCTGTTATACAAGGTGTTGGTCATCATTAGCCACCCTCCACCCACCATTAGACAAGTGGCACCTCCAGCAGAGGAGGTCCCTACACAGCTACTGAGGTGATGGCACTAGGGGTGGGAGACATTCCACACTTGTTGGAGAATCTGCTCAAGAGCCAACTCCTGGCTACCCCTTCACCCCAAGACAAAGGGGCTCTCCTTGCCTCCAATCATACTAGAACACTGACAGCTCTTCTACACTTTGGGCACTGCCATCAGAATGATCACTAAAGAAGGCCATTAAAAGTGTGAACACAAAATTGAAGGCTTTCCCTGAAGTTTTTCCAGTCACCAGCCTAGGAAGACTATCCCAAGAAATAATATGGATTGGAAACAGAACTTGATTCTGAGAATGCTGGTAGGTGGGATTTACTTAAGGAGTAAATAAGGCATGACTAATTGTTATTTTTCTATTTAGGACCCACTGTTCTTAGAGCCAAACAGCAGGAGCACTGCTTCAATAAGTACAAATAGGTTTGAATAACGTCATCTTGTATATCTAGTTTTGTTTCCTTTTCTATTAAAAGGAAATAGTCCAAACACTTGCAGTAAAATTAAGATTGGATAATTAAGCACACTAAATAAGAATGCACTAGATAAGTGAAGACAGAATACCAAATAGGACATAAAAAAAATAATCACAACTATCCTACGCTACACACAGTATAATGTATTATAAAAAGAACAGTTATGTGGGATTATGAATCATTAAAGCTGTTCTCTTTTGTGGAAAACAGAAATGACAGCTAACTAAATTAACCTGGCTTTAAAAATATTGGAGCAAGATTTGGAGTGTCTCATTCACTCCCTCACACTAACACTCTTCCAGGCCTGTCACGAGTCCGGCACTACAACAGACATGTCAATAGGCAACTTAGCTCCAAGGGAGGATGCAAGGTGAGCTGTTTGGAATTAGAGAAAGCAGCAAAGAAGGGACAGTTAACTCTCTGTGTGTAAATGTATGTCATGTGTTTACCTCAGAAATTTCTTATTAAACACAGTGTATGTGATTAATAAAATTTATTATATATATTTAAATATAGCTGCAACATTGCACAACAAAGATGTATTGTATGCCTACTCTAGACACACTTCAGAAAATTTACTTCCTAAATTCTTTCTTCTTTATATGACTTCTTGATCCTTTATTGAAAAGTCTGAAATACTCATGATGCTAAATGTTTCTCTTTGATATTTTGCAACAGAAACCTAGGCTAAAAGAAATTCCTGACAGGTCATTTAGTTGCTGGCTACTTCCCTTATTAAGTTACAAAGGAATGATCCACTTTAGAACCCAGAGGAAGCCTCTGGAACCTTACTGGGAGAGACTGGTTGATGGTGCTAATGAGCATGCACAGGAGCAGACTACATTCCTATATTACACCCAGAACTTCTTTCGGCTGTGCTTTTCAAAGTGGCACTTCTTAAGAAAAATGGCAGACATATATCTGTGGTGCTTGCTTTTTTTTCTTCAGTGTTTAATTATTCAAGATAATACATACAGCAAATACATAGAAGAAAAAAATCCATTCTTGTTTAGCAGCTTTACAAAGTCAGGAAGAAATTGGGTTAGAAAAAGTGGTAGCTTCCAAACCAGCTCTTATGCTGGATGTAGTATTTTTATTGGAATAGATCAGCAGTTGGCTTTAAAAAAAAAAGGAATTGGGTGAGGGTTTTTTCGAACTCTTTGGGTGCAAGTCACAGCTTTTAAAAAATACATTCCACATCACAAAGTTGAACAACACAATATTTACCCTTACAACTTGTGAAGCACATAAAAGTTTTAAATTTTATTCTATTCTGTTCTGCTCTATTGTCTATTTTCCTTCCTTCCTTTTTTTTTTTTAAAGAAACTGATTATAATCCCCTACATTGGTTTCACAACCCTCTAAAGGATCTTGCCCTTCATCTTAAAAAGATTGGATTAAATGGTGATTATAAAGTAATAAGGATTAACACAAAGGATATTTTTTAAGTCGCTAATAATACTGGTGCTAAGGGAATATAACTAGTTCCCATGTTAGAAACTATACTGTAATAGCAGGCTTTTGTGGGATTTTTTATGTCTTCCTTTACTTAAACCATAAGCAAAAATCTATTTTATTAAAAGAACAATAGAAGACTTGAATACAGTCTCACTGTAAAAAAATGCTCACTATACAGCTGAAGCAAGTATAGGAAGTTAAAGTTTTGCTCTACATTTTAATAATATAATTTTTAATAATATAATAAATATTATATAATTATATGTATAATTATATAATTTATATTAAACAAATATTGTAATGGTATTCTTCAACTTTTTTTTTCTTTTATTAACTTGAATAATAGGTAATGTTTATAGAGCATGTGTACAAACTACCATGCTAAGCACATTACATCCACATGCTTTTGGAGGATTTGCTGAAATGTTAAATTAGATTGAGAGTAAATCATATCCTAGAAAGTAATTATTTTTTAATGTTCAGTAATTACCAAGATACCTAGCTTTTGCCTATAAACATGCTTGTGATATTCTCTCATATTTATTCAAAAGTCTTACTTATCTGAGTCATGCTTTCTTCCATGTTTTTTTCTTTTTCGTTTGTTGAGTTTTGCACCTCCCATTCGCTATGTTGGTTTTCCTCCGATTCTGGGGGCTCCCTGGATGCATACTTTGTGCCCGAGTGTCCCTCGAGGTCTGCCTGAGAGCGCTGCGTCTGTTTAGTGGGCTGCCTCAGGAACAGGCAGCCCGGACTCCCTTCTCCTCAGGCCAGGGGATGTGGCCCCTCAAAGCTCCGCCTGCTTTATGGGTACAAGCACCCTTCACCTTGCCAACATCTCCCTAAAAGCAGACATCTCCTTGCAGCTTGGCACAGAATTATTAAGAAATTAAAATATTAAGTGACCTACCACTGAAACTAGATGTGTCACTAAAGAGAGGTATTCCACTAGGTTGTAGGAGCTGTTGATCCTCAGATAAACTCCAGAGAAATAATAACACCACAAATGGTATAAGGTCATTCAGCAAAATCTTAGTGAAGACCTGGAGGATAGAGTTTTCAGTATCTGAACATTTAAAACCTGTAATTCCACCTTCACTGCTTTAGGCAAGATGCACGGTTGTCTCAAACTCAACTTTACCTGCTAAGGTAAAAAAGAGAATTTATTGGCAATTATCATTTAAAAGCCCAGGTACTCATCAGGATTAAGGCAATTCTGAATCCAGGGGCCTAAACTAGGTCAGCAGGAATCTGTTGGTTTCCATTGCTCAGGTCTGCCCTGATCTGTGTTGGCCTCATTCCCTGGCAGGCTCTCTCCTAACCTGGTGATGTCAAGATGCCGCTTCCATCTCTGGGCTGAAATTCTACCCAGTATCCTGTCCCACTGGAAGGACAAAGGCCTCTTATCCAATAGTTCCAGCAGAAGCCCCAGGACTGTGTCTTAGTGGCCTGGTGTGGGCCAGGTCCCCATCCCATGCCCTATCACTTTGAAGCTGTGTTGTCAAGCTGACCCCTGAGCTGGTGGGCAGGACCAGCACTACCTCAAATGAGAATGGGAGCTGGGCAGGCCCCCAAGGAGAATCGGGGTACCAGTACCCAAAGGAGGGCCAGACCAGGACTGCCAAGAACACCCCACCCAAGAATGATTTGGTATCGTAGAAACAAAGGATTCTTTGGAAGAAAATGGCTACAGGACAGTCAAGGAAGGGAATATTGTTCATACTGATATATCAGAGAGTTTAGAGAAATGATAGGTATGGAGGTCAGAATAAGGGCCCCTCGAAGATGTCTACCTGGAACCTGTGAATATGTTGCCTTACATGAAAAAAGGGACTTTAGAGATGTGATTAGGGTTATGGACCTTGAGGTGGGGAGATTATCTTGGCTTACCCAGGTGGGCCTAAAGTTAATCACAAGGGTTCTTATAAGGGAAGAGGGAGGCAGAACAGTGGATCTGAGGGGGCAGACTGAGAAGGATCTCACGTCCCATTGCTGGTTCTAAGCTCTTAGGGACCACTCTTTCCTAAGGGTGGCCCCCAGCCAACAGCCAGCAGGGACACTGGGACCTCAGTCTTGCGGTCTCATGGAACTGAATTCTGCCAACTACTCAGATGAGCAAGGAAATGGATCATCCGCAAGCGCCTCCGGAAAGAAATGCAGCTCTGCCAACACCTTCATTTTCTTGGCAAGCCCTATGTCGGGCTTCTGACCTACCAAACTGTAATGTGATAAACTTGTGTTGTCAAAGCCTGTGGTAATTGGTCTGGCAGCCACAGAAAACTCATATGATCAGTATGGCCCGGGCTGGTGCCTCCCTAGGGGAACGGCCGAAGGGGACGGGAAAGCACCGACTGGCGTTTTGCCATGCCTCCTCATCACTGAGAGTCCTATCAGGTGCCTTCATGATGTGATGTCCTACCTAGTGAGGCAGACAGCAGAACCCATACACTACTCAGGAACAAAAGGGCCACGTGGCAATGTCACATGACTTGAGTGGCTGAGTCAGGGTGCAGCCCAGGGGGTGTGTGATTACAGAGCCCGTGCTTTCCATGCATCACACTCAGCAAGTGAAGGAGAAACCCGAAACCAGCTAAAGGCAACACACCGAGGCGCACATGTCTCACAGTGGGAGCCACAGGCAACCAGAGGTGGGCAGGGGAATGACTCCACAGAGAAAGAGGATGTGGCATTGGCTCTGGGTTGGAAGGGGCGGGACTTCCAGGGAAAGGAGGAAACATGGGCCCTTAAGTGGGTGGGGGCGTGAATCCTTTAGAGAGAGAGTGTTGGTGGGGGCTAAGCAGAGGGAGCAGGCAGGCAGACAGACGTGAGTAACGCTGGGAAACGAGGTTGGAACCATAGTTCCAAAGAACTTTGTAGGCCCTGCTAAGGAGTTAAGTGAACTGTATGTGCAGTGGAGACCCACGAAGATTGCCAAGCAGAAAGTGGTCTGGCCAGGCTGCATTTCAGAAAGCTGCTGCTGCAGCAGTGCCAAGCGAGCACTGGGGCACGGAGACTGGAGGCAGGAAGGGGCAGCTGCAGTGGTCTAAGGGAGAACCCGTCAGGCCAGAGAGCTTTATAGGCCGACGGCCTGTCAGTCAGCAAAAAGTGCTCCATATTCCCGACCGCTAACCTCACAACAGCACTCTGAAGGAGTTCTCCCTTATTTTTACAGATCAGAGACACTGAGACTCAGAGGTTAGTTAGCTTCCTAAGGTCACACAGTTACTAAATGGCCAAATAGGGATTTGAATTTGTCAAGGTGCCAGACTTTAAAACCTGTGCTTTTAGATACACCATGTATAATTCAGAAAAGGAACAGAATTGAGATATTTTAGGAATAAATGGTTGGAATTTGGTGACCAATTAAGTGAGGAAGGTTGAGGCAAAAGAAGGAGGTGTCTGCTTGACTGACTAGGTGTGTGCTAGGGTCCAGGAGACACAGAATGGAGGAATCTAGGGATTCTCAACCTGGGGCACCACCACACCTCAGGGACATTCGGAAATGTGTGTGCAGGGCGTGGGAGCGACCAAACATCCTTCATGGCACAGGGCAGTCTCGCTCAACAAATTGTCACATCCAAATGCCAAAAGTGCCCCTTCCAAGAAATACTGAAGACAATCTCAAAGGCCATGTACTTGCCAGACTGGAGAGATATGGGAATTTCAGAAAATCAGTGATACAAAAATCTGTGAGAGACAGGATTGGCACTAATAAGAGCTCACAATAAGAGAACACTCTGAAAAACCAGCCATGTCAGTGCCAAAGTGTGGTCTCTGGAGCACCCTCAGCAGCTGATGTGGACTCGTCAGCATCACCTGGAATTCAGCTAGATGCAACCCCTTAGGCCCCACCAAGACCTGCTGAATCTGCTCTGGCATGGAGCCAGCAACCCTCCAGGTGATCAGGTGGTTCTGATGCACAGTCGAGTCTAACCTCCACACCCACAGGGTGGGGCAGAAAGTGGGGGGAAAGCAGTGCCAGATAGAAGAACTGAGTTTCTGGAGGAAGAAATGGTCAACAGTGACAAATGCTATGGAGTCAAGCAGAGCAGTCACTGTATCTGATTAAATAGGATGCTTTCAATGACTTTGCCAAGAATAGTTTAAGTGGATGGGCAGAAAGTAGCTTTCGCAGGTTGAGGGCTTACTTGGAATTAAAAAGACAAATAGGGAGTAAAAGGAAAAAGAGGGATCCGTCATTTGAGAGAGACACAGGATCAGGGGAGGGTTTTTAGGATGAAATAAGGTAATTATGTTTATGTAATAAATATAAAAGGGAAAATAAATAGGAAATAAGAGAAAATTGCAGGAGCAAATTGCCTTTAAAGGCCTTTGCACCAAGGGGCAGGCACCGGACAGTAAGATTGGACCAGGTAAGATGTGGAGGGGGCAGGAAACTTCTGGTTGAAACAGGACACACCTTTCCAGAAATGAGAGTGTTGGGAAACTAAGAGCATGTGGCACCTGGTATAGCACGTAGCATCCAGCAGGCTCCCAGCACTAATTATTCCATTTGCTTTAAGTAAATCCCAGTTTGACCATTTAAAAGTTGTGTGACCTTGGGCAAAGTAACTAACCTGAGTCTCAGTTTCTCCCATTTGTGAAAGAGGCCATATCTTAAGCAGAGAGCAAAGGGGCAGGGATTGGAAGGCACCTTGACAAATGAGGAGATTTGGACTAATTCCAAATGGAGAATGGGAGACAGCAGACCAGAGAACAGTGAAAAGAGCATGTGCGAAACTTGGTAAAAGAGTACATAACCAGGATGTAAAACCAGAATGGTGTACAACTTAAAAAATAAGTCATAGCTCTGAACTGGGAGTTCCTCCTTCTTTTGGTTCAACTTCTAAACAACAAATGACCCCAAGCCCAAGACTGCTTAGTTACTAAGAAAGCAAGAGCTGCCTGTAATGGATTAATTTTATGTGTCAACTTGACTGAGCCACAGGGGGCTGAAATACTTGGTCAAATATTATCCTGGGTGCTACTGTGAGGGTGTTTTTGAATGATATTAACATTTATATCAGTGGACTCAGGTGGGTGAGTCCCTGAGGTGGGTGGGCCTTATCCTATCAGTTGAAGGACTGACTAGAACAAAAAACTGACCTCTCCCAGGTGGGAGAGAATTCTCCTGCCTGATGGTCTTTGAGCTGGAACATCAGGAGCTTCCAACCTTTGGACCTGAACTGGGACCCTGGTTCTGGAGATATTGGATTTCCCCATTTCTATAATCCTGTGAGGTAATTCATCATTGTAAATTATATATACATAATAAATGATACACACATACATATATCCAATTGGTCCTGTTTCTCTGAAGAACTCGAATGCACTGTCTAACTGCATGATTTTATCACTTATTCCCTTCAGCTTCAGGGAGGATTTGAAGCAGTTGCTTAGCAATATGAAGTTTCAGGCAAGGAGGCTTTCTTTTATATCGTAGTCCTTACAGGAGAAAAAGCAGGTGTGTTGGAAAGGATTCTGGAATGAAGGGAGAAAAAAAGGAATAAAGAATAAACAGAAAAATTACCAAGAGGCAGGTAAAAAAAGGAATCAGAGTGTTAAAATAAAGATTTTGACCCAACACAATTAAAAAACAAAGAATGAGGGGGAAACTAAGAGACACAAAAGGCAAGAAAAATAAACAATAGCATCAAGGAAGGACAAAAAGAGGGAGTCTAATCAATGTTACTGTCACCTTACAATATTAATGGGAGACTTAATGGATTCACAGGAGCTGATTAAACCAGGCAACACTGTGTACTATGTAATAGCTAGAGAGCTAACTTTCCCAGGCAAGAGGAACTGAACCTGTGTGTCTGGGTATAAAGATAAGGGCCTTCCCAATCACTTGTTTTAAAAATGAAATTCCGACTCAAGGGCAGGCAGCCAATTATATTCTGGAAAGCTATGACTATGGAAAATTTGACACTTCCTTTCAACATCAGTACCTAATTAGGCCGCATTCCAGAACTAACACCAACACCTCTCAAGCAATCAGGTCATATATCCCAATGCTCACATCGCTCCACAATTGCCATCTTTCCCCTAGAAGAATGTTAGGGACCTGTTATAATTGAGCTAAAAAGTAATCTTAAATGACTTAAGAGGAAAAGGCAACAAAGAAGTTGGAGTAGCAAGAATTAGTGAGTGGAGATCATAGCCTCTTTCCTCCCAGCATACAGCTGTAACAGTTGGAGCAAAAAGGTAACTTCCCCCTCTAAGGAATGTGGAAGGAAGTGACAAATACACATTGAAGAAATGGAAGGAACCCAGAGTGCCCCGTTACCTCCCCAAAATGCTGTTGTCGTATATGTTGGGTAATATTGAAAGGCTGCTGTGTGACCAGTCAAGGGCTGCAGTTAGCATGTACCAGATAGGATGTAACAAGCCAACTAATTTTATAAACACACAGCACCCATGATTTCAAAGAAATCAGGCACTTGTAAGAGCACTGAGTGTGCCACCTGCAATGGCACAGAGTCCAGCCCATTGCCTGGCATGGTGCATACCCAATATATTCCACCCACTGAATGAACCCATGAATTGTTTGTTACATGTGGACTTACAAGAAATTGTTACAAAATACTGGGGTTGCAAGAAAAATGTTAAAAGAAATGAGGGTTACCTGTGGAATCTAAGTAAGGAAATGCACAAACAAAACAAAAAGACACAGAGGACAGACAGTGGTGGCCAAAGGGGGGGATGGGCACAGCTGTTGAAGAGGGGAAACATCTAGTGAGAATGTGTGGTATCTTCAGCTGGGCGATGGTTACACGAGTGTCTACACACGTCAAAATTCATCGGGCTGGACACTAAGATTTGTGCATTTTATAGCATGTACCTCAATTTAAAAAAAAGACTATGAGAAACACTGAATCAAATAAAACTGTATAGTTTTGTTTTTAAAAAATAAATAAGAAATTGGGGTGACAAACATGAGTAAGACCACTGCTGGGAGTGATCTTTGAAAAACGTAAACCAGACCCTATGATGGGGTCCCTCTGCATCAGGGAGCAGTGTAGGTTCCTCCCCATGGTCTGCAAGCCTCTCCTCACCTGTTCGCCTTCCACACCCCATACTCACTAAGCTCCTGCCCTGCTGGCTGTGAGCTCCTTTCTTTCCTGGGGCCCGGCACCTGCTGTCTCCAGCTGGACAGCCCCGCCTAGCTCACACAGCTGGCATCTCCCCAGGTCTGAGGCAGCTCCCCTCACCCCATCCTAGCCCAGGTCACTGTCATCTTACAAGCTCAAAAGTAAAAGGTCTCATCTAGTTCATACTAGCAGGTAAGCTCCATGCAGGCAGGGTCCCATTCCTCATTTAAATGCTCCTGTCCAGCACCCAACTATTCAGCAACTAATAACTATTTGCTGGATGAATGAGGATTCTGCCCTTGGAGAACCTGTAATGTTCACCTTCAGTAAATGGCTGTTGAAAGAAGGAATGAACTAAGGAAGAAAGTTCTACTCAGACAAGTTGCCAGTGACACATATACTAAGGCAACAAAGATATCATCAGGCCAGTAAAGTCTCAATTTCTTTTCCTCAAAGAATGTCAAGAATGAGTGCAGACTGACAGACAACCGGTGGTATCAGAGTTCTTGAAACAGATGTGTGACTTAGGCCTGGAAATGGAGGAGGGGGTCGATGACTGCTGCAGCTGACTCTAACTGGGATGATGAGTGGAGCCGAGGAAAACAAGACAGAACTGACAGTCAAGGAGACCATACACAGAACCTCAAATAGCAAGAGCACTGAAAGGAGTTAACACCCTAAAAGCAAAAGACCTTACTTTTGTGAAAGGAAAGTTGAGTCAATTTCTTAGAATACAACGTGAGAAATTGTATTTGTAGAAATTCTGAGATAACCCCTGGTAGGTATCTTGTGAAATAATACACAGATCATAAAATTCACCCTTTCACAGTGTACAATTCAGTGGGTTTTGGTATATTCAAGTTGCGCAGCCATCATCACCATTATCCAGTCCCAAACATTCTTGTCACCCCAAAGAGATACCCTGTACCCTTCAGCAATCTCCTAAACTCTCCAACCTCTGCCTCTCCCTGGTCCCTGCCAACTATTTATCTTCTTTTCTGTGTCTTTGGATTTGCCTATTCCTGACATTCCGTGTCAGTGGAACCATACAGCATGCAGCTTTTGCGTCTGGCTTCTTTCGCTTGGCATGGCATCTTTGAGGTTCAGCCACATTGTGGCATGGGGTAGGACTTCATTCCTTTCATGGCTGGCTAAATATATTCCGTGCTGTGGACATACCACATTTTGTCCATCCATCCACTCATCCTAAATTGGTGGGCACTTGGGTTTTTACCTATTTTTGGCTATTATAAATAATGCTTACACATCCTTTGTGTGTAAGTTTTTGTGTATGTTTTCAATTCTCTTGGGTATATACCTGGGACTGAAACTGCTGGTCATCTGCTCCTGGTGGGTTTTTAATGGAGAATTTGTCTTCTAAACAGATAGAGTTAAAGGGAAACTATTTTGATTCACATAAGATATAGAAGGCAAGAAGCAAAAAGAAACAGAAATCAAGCAGTATAAAAAAGGATAATACTAACAATAAAAATAGCAGTTAACATGTTGAATCCCTCCCTCTGTGCCACATCCTCGCCAGAAAATTTGCACATACCGTTTAAACCTCACAATACTTCTACAGTGTTACCATGATTATCCTTCTACAGCCAAGGAAACACATTCAGACCCCAGGGTGGTGCCAGGCCGCCCCAGATCGCACTAGAAGAGAGCACAGGCCTGAACCCCACAGGTCTGGCCAGCTCTGAGAGGCTAGGAGAGAAAAGCAGAGCATTCATAACCAACACCCGCGGTCTAAACTCCCTCATCAGAGTGTCTGGTCAAAATAAAAAACAAACATTAAGCAATATTCTGCTTTCAGAAAATATATAGAGAAGCTAAATTAGAAAGATTTTTAACAAAGGGGCTTTGTTCTGTGGAGAAATGAGGAGCTTTTCAGGATTTGTGGGCACTGACTCGACGTTCCTCTGGCAGCAGTGCAAGGGTGAACTGAAGGTAAGCAGAGAGGGGACAAGAAGGCTAGTTAGGTGGCTCTGGAATTAGACTGGGGGAAGGAAGGGCTGGGATGGCGCGCGGAGGAGGGACATTCTGAACACTTGAGGCCCTGGATACAAAGGGTGAGACAGGCACAGTGTGCACCGGGGTGGGGGTACAAGGCTGGAGGGAGGGGCTTACATTTTGAGTGCATCCCTTCCTCCCCTGGCCTGCTGTCCTGCAGAATGGTGCCACTGGGCTCCAGGATGAGGTGTGATGCATGCCAACAGATCACTGATGAAAACAACTTGAAGGCAGGTGTTATCCTTTTGCATACAACTTGCCTCTATCCAAGAACTCCTTGTGAGTTGCTGGGCTTCTTGCTAGAGACCTGGGCTGCTTCAATAGGAACGAATAACGTCGCTCAAGAATATGTGCTGAGCATCTCCTTGATGTCTCTCTCCCTACATAGCGACTGCCCTGAACACAATGAATGCTAAGTGAGCATTAACTGACAGAAGAGACTATATTCCTGTTAGAACCACAGTTGTGTTTTCAATTCTGCTGATTCAGTATTTCTCATCAGAAACAGCGTTTGGTCTTTTAATATTTCAACTGGTTTACCCTCATACACACAAAGTATATGTAGTTCTCTTTTGTGATCAAAGAGCTGTCTGTGTAGCAATCTGAGGCACATCAACTATGATTCAGAAAGCAATTCTCTCCTTGTTTCTCAGACTTGTGGGGAAATTAAATCTGGCAATCAAAGCAAATAGGAGCTAGGCGGGCTCTTACAGTTAGAGGAACAGAAAAGTCTGTAATGGAAACTCAAAGGCAAAATAGCTCATTACTCAAGTATGACCAACCAGCCCTACACTGCCCAATACAGCGGCCACTAGCCACATGTAGCTACTTACATTATGTTAAATAAGATGAAAAATGCACTTCCTCAGTTACACCAGCCACATTTCAAGTGATCGACGGCCACATGTGGCAGAAGCTAACTGGGGGCACAGCCATGGAATGTCCATTATCACAGAAAACTCTTTGGGGACAGTGCTGAGCCAGCCCAACTGTGTGGTCATATTTGAAAAACTATGGGTCTATTCATTATTCACTGACTGATATTTAAAGTTGACTTTTCTGGACAGATATACTTAAGTGTGTTTTTAGACTTTCGATTACATAGAAAATACTCTTCTAATTTTAGGTTGCCAAGTTTAGATTTTGTCAAGTAAGGCTGCCACGGGATAACTAGGCTTTAAGGCCCATCAAGGCAGCATCGTGCCTTTTTACTGCTTAGCACTATATCCCCAGTACCTAAAATGGTGCCTGGTTCATAGTATGTGCTTAATAACTATTTGCTAGTAAGTGATTAATTATGCAGACATGTATCCTTGCTTTTTTCATTTTGTCCTATTGAAAACTTTAGTTACTGGCTGGCACCAGTCACATGAAGGGTGTACGGGTTCTATACCCTGGTTCTACACACACACATGCTGGATTAAGTCACAAAATGTATACAAGTCCACTACATTTTCTGAAAACTTTATATTTAATAAATACTTGTAATGAGATACTCCAAATCAGAACACTAGAGGGTTTGTGGACTTCTCCAAACTGACTGTTTCATAACCAACCCTGAAGGGGAGTGGGGGGAAGACACTGCCTCCTGGCTGCTCAGTGGCACCAGAGTGCCCTCTTGTGGTCAAATATGGTAACTGTGTAGTCATAATTTTTTATATCAAAAAACAAGGCACTTTATGTTTCTCATAATACATTAAAACCTGCATTGGTCTGTAATTACTCTGAGAATACGCCCAAATATGTTCCAAAATACTGAAAATAAAATCTGGCAAGTTGTGTCGGTGGAAAAAATAATTAAGAATAATTTGTTACAGAACTGAGAAGGTCATCCAGGTACCTAGGCAAGAGCAAAATACATGAAAGCTGCTCTTTGGATTTGATATTCTGGATACTTTACCTTCTGGTTAAAGAAAAACTACTTTCAAGTTCAAAATAATGTTGTATACACAGTTTAATCCTTTTTTGTCTAATATCAACAATCATTTTTGCTGTATCCAACTTCTTTTGTCACTTTTAATATACTTTTTGGTTTGTTTACTCATATAGACCATTCTTTTAAAGTCTGTGTTTTACTTGTTTTTTACACTTTGTAAGCAGCAAATCACGCCCAAAGCAATTTTTCAATTAAAAGATAAAAATGTGACCTAGTCATTTTAGAGTTTTTACAAATTTCAGTTTGACATTCCGTGGCCTTGCAAGGGTAAAGGACACCTACATTGATGACCAGTGTGTGCTGAGGCAGAATTTTCTGGTTCTATTGATTAATAATGTAGAATGTTCTTCAGGTGAATGGGGTAGGAAAATTTGATTTATCCCTAACGATCCTATTAAGTGTGGTCTGTGTAACATAGAAAAGATTTACTATTTGAATGAGACCTCAAGATGCTCATAGATATTAAGCCCATGACCCTATCTGGGGGTTCAGAGGAAGAATCTTTAAAAGGCAATCTCAGACTGTAACTGGCTGTCCACTAGAATCTGAGTCTCCTGGGTGTTTAAAAATGTAGATTATTTCTCAGACCTACTCAAGACTTATAAACCACATCTCTGTGGAGTCTGGCAATGAATCTGCATTTTTATTAAATTCCCCAAGTAAGAACCACTTTGGATATAATCAAATTCAATTTGAGCAACTGTTAGGATTACGTCCTGTTTGTGACTGTGGACTGCCTTCTGCTTCACTTTAAACTTTTTCTTCTTTTATTCTGACCATTCTTTGGTGTAAAAGATGTCTTGTTTCTCTTTAGTTTCATTTTCTTCTCTAGCTAAACAATCTCAGGAGGTATTCTCTTATTGCTAACGCTTCCACGGTTTTATTCTGTTCCCTTTTTCTCTCATAGGCCATGGGGCTCAGAGCTAAGAATACCCGAAAGCTAAATCCACCAGTAAATACAGTAGTTCTGATGTGTCATATTCTTCTTTTTAAAAAAGCCAGAAAACATTCATTTATTAATCTAAAGCTATCTATCTATGCCAGAAAAATAAAGACTGTAAGTGTATATTACTGAAATGGGTAAATTTCAGTTTAGAGACAAGAACTAAGTAAAGTTTTCAATACATTTCCCTCTAGAAGACAACTCTGTTAAAGACCTTCTAGGACAAACCTCTTGCTGCTGTTAACAGAAAATAAAATCCACATATTTTCTAAAGGCCAGCATGGTTTTCATCATAAGCTATTCTATAATATTTGTGTATATGGTTTTCAACCTTGTGCATATGTTACTTTAATTCTTCTTCTTTAAAAAAAGAAAAAGGCAGCCAAAGATGAAGGAGAGTAACCTCAGAACTAGATCAGTTTCTTATATTTTATTTCCAACATTTGGGACTATTTAATTTTTAAGTGAGAGCAAAGAAACGTCCACATTCACTGAGCATTTATTACATACAAAGTATTATTTTAAAGGTACTACTTGATATGGGATATGTCCCACCCAGACCACACAGTGTCTATGTAAAAGCAACTTCAGCAGGTAGGAGTATCTTCTAGGTTGAGTAAGTTAAGCTACTGAAATTAGCATACAACACCTAAAACACATCATCACCCATCATCCATGAAATGTTCTGGGCTACTGGGTTCCTGCCGAAGACAAACACAGTTTAATACCTGGTGGTGCACCCTGATACCTTTTCTCTATCATTGTCTATCTTAGACTCAGGTTAAGGACTAAGGCTAAGCAATGTGTTTGGCTCACTGGTACAGTACCTCGTGGATGGTGGGAGGCATGACATGAAGGCAAGAGCCTGGCAGTCAGAAATCTTAGGTTCAAATTCTGACTCTGACTCAAAATTTGTGAGTTTTAATGAAGAAGTCACAAGTAACTTCTTTGACCCCAAGCCTCTACATGGAGAACGGAGACAGCCCACCCTCCCAGAATGAGCACGGGGAAGGATGAGGTAACAGGTGTGACAGTACTGGCAGAATGGTATCCAACAGACACTGAATAAATGTTAAATGAATCTTAAAGTTACCTGGGCTCTACCCTAGAGGAGAACCAATAGACTCTGCAGCAAACAAAAAGCAAGGTGAGCAACAGACACTGGCAGCTGCCTCGAACAGTATAAATAATCCAGCATGACTGAAGCTCAGGGATGCTCAAACTGATTTAACATCATGCCACAGACACAAATGCTATTTCTCACTCACCACACATATACAATCTGTCCAATACCACAGTGACATGTACCTTGAAATTCCCAGATTAAACAGAAGTGAGAAGGGAGCTACAGGCACTCCTCTAGATCCTAAGGGCAGAATCTGGCTCTCACTAGGAACCACTCTAAGTACTTTATGCACACATGGGATCTGGTTTGCTCAACACAAGAGCTCTGGGGGTGGCCACTCTTTTATCCCCACTACAAAGGGCACAGAGATCACATAGCTAATGAGTGGCAGAGGTGGGTTCTGGCTCCAGACCTACATTCTCAGCCACTCTGCATCCCTGGGAGAAATCACAGTGCAAGTCCCACAGTTTCAAACATAGACTGGGATTTTAGACTTGACACAATCCCCACCTACTCGTATCCAAACAACACTAAAGTCTAAGCAAAACCATAATCATCATGGAGGCCAACCAATCTTCTACTTGCCAAAACACATTCCCCTATGATGATAAGATTATACCCATTTTACAGATACTAAGACTCAAAGAACACTTAATAAAAGACAGAGAACAAGAATTTCCTGACATCAAAACCAAATCTTTTCAGCTTCCTCTTAAAAAAGGGAAAATTGAAAATTAAACCCACACTTTGAACATGTCTTGAATTTAAAATATTGACAAGTAAGTTGGCAGTGTGTGTCAAAAGTTTAAACACAGATAGCCAGTGACCTACCAACCCCTCGTTCAGTATTTCTCTTACAGAAATACTAATGCAAGAAAACAGAGATATCTGTACAAAGATGTTTATTACAGCAGTGTTTCTAAGAGCAGAAACTAAAAACAACCTGAACACCCATCCAGTGAGCTGTATTATGGTACAAATACAATGAGCAGCCATGTCAGTGGTTGGCATGATAAGGTAGATCTAGCTAGAGTGCCATGTGAAGCTACCTTGGATAGCCTAACAGGCAAAAAGCAAGTGACAGAGGGTGTGCAGTATGATCCTATTCTTATTTAAAAATAAACTCTCTTGGTCAACCTAGAAGAAATGGACAACATTCCAGAAAAATACAATTTTCCAAGACTGACCAAGGAAGAAACAGAAAACCTGAACAGACTAATTACCAGCAATGAAATCAAATTGATAATCAAAAAACTACCTAAAAACAAACAAAACTCTATGGCTTCACAGCTGAATTCTACCAAACATTTAAAGAAGAGCTAATACCTACTCTCCTTAAAGTTTTCCAAAAAGTAGAAGAGGAGGGAATACTTCCAAAACTCATTCTATGGGGCCAGCATCACTCTAAAACCAAAGCCAGAGAAAGACACCACAAAAAAGAAAATTACAGAACAATATCCCTGATGAACATGAATGCAGAAGTACTCAACAAAAATTGGCAAACCAAATTCAAACATACATCAAAAAGATCATCCATCATGACCAGATGGGATTTATTCCAGGGATACAAGGATGGTACAATATGTATAAATCCATCAATATACAACTCACATTAACAAAAAGGATAAAAATTACATAATAATTTCAATAGATGCTGAAAAACATTTGACAAAATTCGACATCCATTCATGATAAAAACTCTTTTAACAAAATGGGTATGAAGGGTAGTACATACTACAACATAATAAAGGCCATATATAACAAACCCACGGCCAACATCATACTTAATAGCGAAAAGTTGAAAGTGTATCCTCTAAGATCAAGAACAAGACAAGGATGTCGACTCTCACCACTTTTATTCAATAGAGTCCTGGAGGTCCTAGCCACAGCAATCAGATAACACAAAGAGATAAATGGCATCCAAATTGGTAAGGAAGAAATTAAACTATCACTATTTGCAGATAACATGATATTATACATAGAAAACCCTAAAGACTCCACCAAAAAACTATTAGAAATAAAAACTGAATTCAGTGAAGTTGCAGGATATAAAATTAATACACAAAAATCTGTCACATTCCTATACAATAGCAATGAACTAGCAGAAAGAGAAACCAAGAAAACAACTCCATTTACAATTGCATCAAAAAGAATAAAATACCTAGGAATAAACCTAACCCAGAAGGTAAAAGACCTTTACTCTGAAAATTATAAGACACTCATGAGAGAAATTAAAGAAGACACCAAAAAATGGAAATCTATCCCATGCTCATGGATAGGAAGAATTAATATTATCAAAATGGCTACTGTGCCCAAAGCAATTTACAGATTCAATGCAATCCCTATCAAAATACCAACAGCATTCTTCAATGAGCTAGAACAAATAGTTCTAAAATTCAAATGGAACCACAAAAGACCCTGAATAGGCAAAGCAATCCTGAGAAGGAAGAACAAAGCTGGGGGATTACGCTCCCCAACTTCAAGCTCTACTACAAAGCTACAGTAATCAAAACAATTTGGTACTGGCACAAGAACAGACCCATAGACCAATGGAACAGACTAGAGTCCAGATATAAACCCAAACATATATGGCCAACTAATATGATAAAGAAGCCATGGATATAACAACGGGGAAATGACAGCCTCTTCAACAACTAGTGTTGGCAAAACTGGACAGCTACATGTAAGAGAATGAAACTGGATTACTGTCTAACTTCATACACAAAAGTAAACTCGAAATGGATCAAAGACATGAATGTAAGTCATGAAGCCATAAAACTCTTAGAAGAAAACTCAGGCAAAAGTCTTTTGAATACAAATATGAGCAATTTTTTCCTGGACACATCTCCTTGGGCAAGGGAAACAAAACAAAAAATGAACAAGTGGGACTACATCAAACTAAAAAGCTTCTGTACAGCAAAGGACACCATCAGAACAAAAAGGCATCCCACAGTTATCAGAGAATATATTTGTAAATGGCTCATCTGGAAAAGGGTTACCATCCAAAATAAATAAAGAACTCTTATGCCTCAACACCCAAAAAAACCCAAATAACCTGATTAAATATTGGGTGGAGGACATGAACAAACACTTCTCTAAAGAAGAAATACAAATGGCCAACAAGCACATGAAAAGATGTCCCAAATTGCTCATCAGGGAAATGCATATTAAAACCACAATGAAATATCACCTCACACCAGTTAGGATGGCTACTATCCAAAAGACAAGAAATAACAAATGTTGGTGAGGATGTGGAGAAGTGGTAACCTTCCTACACTACTGGTGGTAATGTAAACTGGTGCAACTGTTGTGGAAAGCAATATGGAGGTTCCTCAAAAAACTAAAAACAGAAAAACGATTTGACCCAGTAATTCTACTAAGAATTTACCTGTTGAAAACAAAATCCCTGATTCGAAAAGATATATGCACCCCTATGTTTACTGCTGCACTATTTGTAACTGTCAAGATATGGAAGCAACCTAAGCATCCATCAATAGATGAATGGATAAAGATGTGTTATATATACACAATGGAATATTATTCAGCCATAAAAAAGAAAAGAAATCCTGCCATTTTCAACAACATGGATGGATCTAAAGGGTATTATGCTCAGTGAAATAAGCCAGGCAGAGAAAGACAAATACCATACAATTTCACTTATTTGTGGAGTATAAAAACAAAGCAAAAACTGAAGGAACAAAACAGCAGCAGACTCACAGAACCCAAGAATAGACTAACAGTTACCAAAGGGAAAGGGACTGAAGAAGGTGGGTGGGAAGGGAGGAATAAGGGGATTAAGGGGCATTATGATTAGACACATAATATAGAGGGGCACAGGGAAGGCAGTATAGCACAGAGAAGACAAGTAGTGACTCTATAACATCTTACTATGCTGATGAAGAGTGACTGTAATGGGGTATGTGGTGGGGACTTGATAATAGGGGGAATGTAGTAACCACAATGTTGCTCATGTGAAACCTGAACATAAGACTGTACATCAATCATACCATAATAAAAAAAATTATGGCAAAAACAAACAAAGCAAAACAGGAAGAACAGATTAGCAGCAGACTCACAGACACTGAGAAGGGACTAGTGGTTACCAAGGGGGAGGCAGGGTTGGGGTGGGTAGGGAAGGAGGGGTAAGGGGAATAGAGGGGCACAATAATTCACAATCACAATATAAGCTGGTCATGGGGATGGTAGTACAGCATGGAGAACGTAGTCAATGATTCTGTAACATCTTACTACGTTGATAGTAACTGCACTAGAGGGGTGAGGATTTAATAATATGGTAACTGTTGGAAGTACTGTGCTGTATATTTGAAAACAACATAAGATTATATATCAATTATACTTTAATAAAAATAAATAAACTCTCCATGTGATACATATGTTGTGGAGATACATGAAAAAGGCATGGAAGGATACAGAAGCTTCCTTGAGAAATTTGGGGGGCAGGAGGGGTTGTCTCTCATGTTGTACTTTATAGAAGTCTGGATTTGTTTCATGTTAATTACTTTTGAAATAACAATATATAATTCTGAAATAAAAAGCATTGGGAGGTTAATTTTTGAAACACCCTTAAAACAAAACATAAACTTCCTTCTCCCACTTACAAGCCTGTGAGTTCCTAGAAGGCTAGCACTGCCACAAAACCCTCTCTTAAAAGCTTTCAGGAGGCTAAAACACATCACTCACTTCAGAGGTTTTTAAGGCTAGCAAGCCTCTTTCTGACTATGCCATAAATGACGTAACTGTCAAAACAAAGGCTTTATAATCAAGATCATAAAAAGGAAACATGTAAAATACTTAGGTAAAAATGACTAAAGCTGCTTAGTTTTACTATATTTTATTCAAAATTGGCCCAACTTCCTATTTAAGAAAGATAAAAGTCCAGTGTCCAAATGTAAATACCTATCATACACTGAAAAAGGATCTGTAAATCTGTGCTGTGACCCATATTTGGCACATTTAAATCATATACAAATTGGACACAAATGGTCACCCTTGGTACAGAACAACAGTTCGAAGGTAGCACAGCAATTCAGCCATGATGTCCTCATGAAATGCTCAAACTGAACTGTAATCTTCTGAAGTTACACACACAATACACCTTTTCACAGGTCATTTTATTCTCTCCTGTGGGTGTCAACAGTACTCACAGATTGTAATTTGAAATATTCAGAAAGCATATACCTGAATATTGTCACATTTCTTTACATCACAATTCAATAACTATTAAACAGTTATGTCTACTAAATACAGTGAACAAAATGGTATAAAGGTTTATACCATTCCCTTGTAAACAAGGCTTTTGTGCACAATAGTAACAAATGGAATTAATGCATACATACCACAATATCGTTGAGGAAAGACCTTCTCTTTAAATAAACTCATCTGTTTTATAAATAAACTCTGATTTTTTAGTACACATTTACAGACCTGATTAATAAAAAGAAACAAGACATCTATTTTCCTTTAAAAAGAAAATGTTGAGAAATGGACCACTATGGAAGAACTTGTAGGAAAAGGTGTTAGAAGCAAGCAAAGGATAATAGAGAGTTAAAAGTACTGTCATACTGCAACCTATTTCTGTTAGCATACACCAACACAAGGACAAGATTGTCTGAGGAGGAGCTCATTTTTACTTGAATTCCAGCAAGTTGCAGTCAATCTTGTAGTACACATAAGGGTAGTATTCCTGTTGACTCAGGTTTAAGCCTGGAATATCCATAGGAGCCTATGGAAAAATCAATTATTCAATTAAGTACTTACAGAAATAAAGAACTAAAGTATTACCACTTACCTTCTTATTGAACACCTACTCTGGGCTAAGATTATGCATTTATGCTAACTTAATCTGAGTTAGGCATTACCACCTCCATTTTGCGAATGCACAAAACAGTCTCAGAAAGGATGAACTGCCCTAGGAAACACAGGGACTAGTAAAGCCAGATTCAAGCACTCTGACTCCAAAGCCTGGATGTGTTTTATAATGACCTTACCATCCTTTTTTATGTATACTATACAAAATGACTTTTGAAATCTCAGGCTTATGATACTGAGTTTATGGCACATGTGTTTTATAAAATGCTAGATAAAAATGAACCAAGTATGATTTTATGATATCACTTATTATATATGCATGTTATAAGAATTTACTACTATGAAATTATGTATCAACTGACAATCACATAAAATGTAGAAAGTCATTTCCTACATTTTCTTCTATCAAGAAAAACTTATTTTTCATGTGTTCTAACAATGCATATGTGAGATACTACCATCCTAAGGAGGAAAAAAATAAGCAAGATATTTTAAATAAAAAATATAAAAGCCCAGTACACTTTTAAACAACAATAACAACAAAAAACACACACACGTGTTTAAAAGAGGATATAAACATATACCATTTTAGAAAAATGGTAATTTCCTTTAAAATGCTCATCTATTGAGTCCACTATGTCTACCAAATAAAGTAAAATAACTACTTATTTTCTTCCTTTTGGAAATTTGTATTTTTGTAAACAACTAGAATCACTGAGTATTTCTGTATTTCTGCAGTTATAACATATCTACAGCTAGATAATGACTGGCTTTTAGAAATAAAAAGAAGCAAAACACTTCTCTAACTAGTATAAACCAGGGTCAACAAAGTAAATTACTTGCTATGTTTATCCAACAAATTAATTGAGAACTTCAAAGAAATTTAAAAAGATTAAATAATACATTTACTATCCCTCTTCTATATTCTTTCAGTAAGTTTTTCTGAAATTCTTTCCAGTTCCTACTCTACCAGGCTACCTAGGAAGTACTCACATCAATAATTGCTGCTGCACTACTGTCTAGATGTTTATACAATTCATATAATACTTCTCTTAGTTTCTTCATTGTTTTCTTATTGGGCTGAAGTAGCATTGCTTGGAAGTTCACGGGCAAGCCATACCTTGTAAGGAAGCAGACATACAGTATGTTAGTATCTAACACAAGAAAACATACAAAGATACTTCTTTTTAAAGCAAATAGTCTGATACTCTTCTTTAATTATAGGCCGTTAAAATGAGGAACCCTCTCCCTGTTAACTGTAATTAAGTTCCTCATTTTAACGGCCACTTTTACAAGCTTAACTAATATGCCCAGAAACTCAATCTCTGGTCAATATGAACAATGATTTCAAATAAATCATCAGTATACTCTGTACCAAATTACATGTAAAATATTTGAAACACCTTCTCAACAAACACTGACTAATATTTTATAATCTATTTTTAACCTAATCACATAAGAAAACAAGCAGAGTACAGTAGTATGGACCTCTTTTTCCAAACCTGTTATAAAGGAACAAGACTAATCGGCACATAATAAATGGAATCATACTGACAGTCTCTCCCTCATGATTGGCCCCTCCATTTCTCTAAATCGATTTCCTATTACTGGACTGTGTGTTAAAATACACAGGTTCCAAAGTAAAGGGATCTATGAATTCTTTAGTTTCAAGTTTCTTAACTTTCTTTACCTTAAAACAGACTCAACAAAAACCCTCAAGGCTTTCACATGAATCCACGCAATAAAGGCCTCACTAAAATTCACTTTCAGCCACCGTACAAGTGGTCCCTATAAAAAGGAAAAAAAATTTATCACCACAATTTGGTCTTGAAATGGCATTTTAGAAATTAATAAACCAAATATTTTTAAAGGAATGACTATCCAGTAAGAATCTATAGCAGAATTAACATTACAACTCACTTTTAAAATGTTTCATTATTCTATCTTAAACATCTTATCTTTAATTTGATTAAAAGGTTAGCCACTACTCTGTAACCTCAGTAGACACTAAAATTCACTGAACCTATTCACTAAATAGAAAATGGCATATATTTTAATGAAAGAAGTTTAAACTGACAGAGAATAGAGGGGGCCTAGGTTTGAAAACCAAAATAGAAAAATCTGAATTGACTATGCAATACTCTAAAGCATTTCATACATTTAAAATAGAATTCACCTTAACAAACAACTTCTCTGGAACAAAGATAGTCACACAGTAAATCATTTAATATCTCTAGGTCTTAGTTTTCTCATCTGTAAGATCAGGTGGCTTACCTAGATCCCTAAAACCTCTTCATGTTATAAATTTTTAATGATTCTACTACAGAGTATAAATTCTTTTTGAACTTAAAATATTCAGTGTAATTTCCAGTACTAAACAAAAATACCTCTTTAAAGAAAAAGAGTTCAAGTAACTAATATTGCCTCTCCATATGTAAAAGACATACATGTTCAGTTCATAGTTATTTAGTAATATGATTAAGCTTATTTGGATGTATCAACTAATTAATTTCAGCAAAAAGGGTAACAAAGTAAAGCAAAAATCTCTGGTTAAAAAAATCTGTTCTCTGGATTAGTTTTCTCCCAAATTGGGATGATATGGTTTACAAACTACTTAGAAATAATTTTAATAAGATTTGCCCTATATTTCCTCTTGCATTTCAAGAGAAATACATTTTCATTCATGTTTCCCCTTCCATACATACTTCTAGTCTTTCCAGTAATCCTGCACTTAAAGATGGCAAGAAAGTTGATACCATCTTTTATTTCTACAATTCCATCCCTGTTCCCCATCTTGTCTAGAATGTTCTAACACTGCAATGGCTTAAATACAAATAGCTTCAGTAAAAGATTGTGGCATTAAAAAAATTTGCCTCAAGAAAATGAAAATTCTTACTGAAATAGAGAACTACTACTTAACTAATAAAATAACCTCTAGCTATAAGGGCATAATCAAAGCACTGCATTTAAAATTAATTTTTGATATGTATTTAGATGGAGTAATTAATTTTAAAGCCATGTATTTTAACTACTCACATATCTAAGCTTATTTAGAGAAAATTCATTTTTATTATTTAATAGAAAAAGTAACTAAAATCCAATGTCCTAAAAGCAAAATCAGAGGTTTGCTTTTAAATCAAAGAAAAGCAACACCACTTTTTCTTATGCTTAACACTGATAATACTAAATATTAGGAACACATACAAATTGCTTTTTCTTGTCAGTAGAAAGCCTGTTCATTTCTTCTTTATCTGCTTTCATCTCCTCTTCATTATACTGAAAGTCACGAACGATGAATCTGAATTTGGGGGAAAAAAAAAACTGTCCACACCATATACAGGGGATCTAATGAACTAAAAAACAAAAAACAATCATCTTACTTGTTTTTCCTGGCTTTGTGTCTGAAGTCATCAACTGCCTTCTTGAACAAGGTGACACTACAAAGGTAACTGTCTTGGTCCTCTGAGAGAACACTATGGGAAAAAGATAAAGTCCATGTAAAGCTTTACATTTACTGCTCTCTTTCATATCAAGGGTAGAATTCAGAGACATAGGAGAGGGAGGAACGGGTAAAACAGTAGGGTATGGCAGCCCTTCCCAAAACACTTCAATTGCCTCAAACACTGCAGACATTCAGTGTTTATAATGTTTTTCTTTACAGTGCTTTAACAGCCCTGTATTACAGTTCCTTCTTACTAACCCAACAAAATTAAACATTAACTCAAGTAAAGCATCTGAACCCTCAGAACCATGCTTTTCAATTTGTATCAGTGCCAGGCTGGTGAGGCAAAACTGCCTAACAGCCAGTCTTTCCAGAGTCTCCTTGCTTTCTCGCTAAACATCCTCTTCTCTTCTGCAAACCAAACTCTCTCTTCCTCTTTCCAGCCAGCCCAGACCTACCGAGGCCTGGCCCACCTCTCTACATTGCCAAACCTCCTACCTCAGATCTTTCCTTTTCTCCCATCACACAAAAATAAAAAATTGACAATTGCAACGGTCTAAAGGAATCTCTGGGCTTCCTTTTAGGCTTTAGAAAATCCCAGCAAGGTCAGAACTTCTCTCTAGTCACAGCTCTATGGACATCATTGGAAAGATCTTTCCACACCCCACTATCAGGAAGTTTAACTGTCACATAAATTTGTAATGCCCTGGGTAAAAGTCTACTGCTTGGCAAGGCATACTGTACATTTCAGTACAGCATTATCCTAATTTGACTTATAAAAATTACTATGACTACTTATGTAGAGAATCCCATATGCAAGGTTCAGGATGCTACACACTGGATCGTTTCATCCTGGGGCAGTATAACAGCACTCAGGGGCTCTTCCTTTCTGTCTTTCCTGTATCAGGGTTTTGTTTTTGTTTTTGTTTTTAGTTTTAGTTCTTATTTACAATGTGGCACTTCTGAAATCAGAAAAGGTAAGTTTAACAAGCCTGAGGGAGTGTAATTCAAAGATACTTTACTGAATTAGGAAAAAAAGAAAAGGAAGCTTAGTTTTTTCAGAAAACCTAAGAAATGCCTCGTTAGCCAAGATAAATTCAGGAGGCAACTCCAGTGCTGAGTGGCAGAATGGCTTCAAGCACTGAAGCCCCCTGGCTCTTGGTCAGCCAGCCAGCAGGGGCTCCCTGCCCAGCAGTGTGACCAGCAGCGCCTCTGAGAGCACCGCCCCCTACAATCACGGACACAGAAGAGACTCAGCAACTCTGGATTCAGACAGCTGAACCTCCTTGTAAATGGTGCCCTTTCACAACTATTCCCTTAGTTTCTGCTCCTGGTGCCTGTCAAGACAGCTACCAACCAAGTACACAGAACTCAACAAAAACCTTCAATGATCTTTTGGTTTGCTAGGACTGACTCAGGGATGTGCTGACCGACTGAGATAAAACAAATCCAAATCCAACTTGACTGGCTATTCCAGACCCATCACAGTAATCGACGACTATCATACTAATCTTTTAAACTTTGCTGTTCTGAAAGCCATTTCAAAAGCATTTGATGTTTGACATGATGGCTCTGCGTCAACAAGCAAGGTGTCTACTATGCAGGCTCTTATCATGGAGAGACCTGGGTCATGGCAAAGTTATTTGGCTTTACTCAGAATTGAAAGAAGCCAAGATAAAAATTCAGTCTTGTTTTATGACTAATTCGTACTGCACTGTCATATTAAGAAAAAATAAATAAAGGGCATTTCTCTTTCTGTCTCCTAGGGGAGGTTTTTCTTAAAACTTCATAAAAATAAACTATGAAAAAAGAACCAAATAAAATGAAATAAACCATGAGTCCTTAGTAAACACACTTCCTGTCATTCAGCATGTACCGAGCCTCTTTAAATGTGACCAGCTCTTGCCAGCTGTTAGGAATAAAGCTAATGAGACATGGCTTCCTCACCTCAAGGCACGGGTCTAATAGGGGAAACAGATACAAATAGATAAGTACAACACAGAGCTGTGTTGTAATACAAGATATATGTGATATGTTGGGGCATAGAAGGGAATGAATAACTATCTGAGGGGACACAGAGTTTCACAAAAGCAGTGATACCGAGTGGAAGCAAATGAAAGCTCTGAAGTGAAGAAAAAGGTAAGAAAGTACCATCATTTCAAGATTAAACATGGACTTGAACCTTCCCTAGATATGATGCTGGCCAGGAATTGTGCCTGAAAGGGGGCTTAGTTTAGATTACACCCAACTTGCAAAAGTTCTATTAGGTTCAAATAAATGACCCAAACTCACTCTTTTCATTCAGTTCTACTGTTATGTAGATGAAGTAACACTATCTTCTCTAGGTGTAACCAATGAGCTTGGGGTACTGTTCCCAACAACAGAGAAAAGGCAGAAAGTTAAACAGTGATCTGACCCCATCAGACTGTCTTAATGAGCAAAAGTAGGCAGACAGAAATGGAAGTGGTAATTCTGACAGTACAAATGAAAGCACCTCTCTCTGGACAGTTTTCCCAGCAAAAAGAAGCAGGACAGTAGCCTGTTCTCCACTTCTTTGGCCATAACTCTGACATAGCTTTTTAAATACATCCCCAGACTTTCCCACACAATAATGGCAGCATTTCAAATCATCGAATATTTTAAGACTGATGTAGAGAATTTCACAAATAGCTAGATTTCGTGTATTTTTTAGGTGAAATTATTTCTTTTAGGTTTGAAGATGCTATTTTTTAGTCTAATTTCTCTCAAAATCTCCCTTTCATTTTCACTGCTCTCAAGAGTAATGCTGACTCTTTTACTACACTGATGGACAGTGCCTGCACTGGGCTATGGGTGGGGACTTGATAATATGGGTAAATGTAGTAACCACATTTTTTTTTCATGTGAAACCTTCATAAGAGTGTATATCAATAATAACTTAATTTTAAAAAAAGTAATGCTGACTCAAGTATCATGGCAAAAAGCAACAAGGAAAGTGTTATATTTATAACTGACTTAAAAAGCACTCAGAACAATGACTGGCACATAGTAATTACTCAGGTTTTTATAGGCAAAAAATCCAGCATCAAGTCATAGATATCTTCCCTCAACAGTGGACAGAATTCCAAACTAACCCCTCACAGCGTATCTGCCCCACATGAACCAGCCATCCTCTTCTCAGTGCTGGTTGAGCGACTGCTCTGTTCTCAATGACTAAATTCAAAGAGCTACTATTTCAAGTCAATGATTCCAAGAGTCTTTTGAACTGAGAAACAAATAGAAGAGATGTTTTCACTGGGTAAGCAAGAGCTGGGAACTCTCAATTGGCCAGTGAGCAATTACAGGACATTCAGAAGACAGAAATTACCTACACGAAACTAACTGCCTGACATTTTTCCCTTTACACTAAAAAGTGATTTTCAAAAGATGTCAATTCTCTGAAGTAATATTTTTAAAGTCCTTCTTTCAGAGTAAATCTGGGCCTACTCAACTAGCTTACATGCCACTCCCCTAGCACTCCGGCTTGGCACATGTACAACTTGGTGCGACACTGTGTGCCCTGGGTCCATACCTGCCTCCTGCGCATGCCGCTCACACAGAGTCAAACCCTATAGCTTTAACACAGAGCACAAAGGTATTTGAAGGTGTTATCTGTCAGGACCAAAAGCTTCAATGGAAAACTAGTATCAAGACATGACCTTAGCCTTCAGTTTACCATGTGAAGGGCTAATATAAGTAGAAGGTATCCCCACTAAGTAGGGAAAAATAAAATTATAATGAGTTCATGTCTATGGTTTAATTCTCAAAAACTCACCATTTGTGAAACTACAATAATTGTATTACCCTATATATTTTATGTATCTTGGCAATCCTTAATAACCTTAAATAACTTCATATTGTGTACAGGGAAGCTGCTATGTTCATTTTACAGACAAAGAATATGAGGCCCAGAGAAGTTAAAAGACTTACCCCAGGTCACACAGCAAGCTGGTAGCAGAACCAGCAATAGAACTCAGATTGGGTCCAGGACTCTTTCCATTATACTAAGCTACCTCCCATATGACACAATGAAACTGGAAAAGAAAATATTTCATGGGCCTGGCCTTACGAATACCACTTCTTCACTATCTCCTACATCTTTCCTTCATCACGCTGCCACCTCTTGAGGCATTTATATACAAAAGAATCCTTGGGGAGTGCATATACACTGTATTTAATATTTTCTCAGAGAACGTCTTATGTGGAATAGCAGATAACAGAAAAAAATGACATGGTATAATGTCAAAAGGGTACAGGACCTGGAGTTAGAGGACCTGAGTTTTGGTCCTAACTTTGCCTCTGGACACTATACATGCCTTAGGCAACTAAACTCTTCTGGATTTTTATTTTCTCATCTACAAGAGTTAACTGCCCAAACTACTCACAGAATTGTTATAACTGTCAAATCACACAATGTTTGTTAATCAAAAATTTTTAAATGCTTGATAAGTTCTTTTAAGTAAAGTATAAATTAGGTAGAATTTATACTCACTGGAAAGTGATAATGAATATTTGGAGATTAACAAAGTACTCTAGCAGCCATTTTGATACACTCCCTTTGCAAGATCAATGAGGAATTACAGACACAGTAGGTATACAGTAAGTACTGAATGAAGAATTTTCAGAAGGCAGCACAATGCAGCAGGAAAAGTACCACCCCAGAGACCTGGATTCTAATTCTAGTCCTGCCACTAATGAGATGTGTGACTCTGGGCAAACCACTTCAACTCTGTAGCCTCAGACTTGTACATCTCTAAACCTAAGTGGGTCAATCAGACTGTGCAAAGCTCCTTCCAGGTCTAAAATTATGATAACTAGAGTTAATATAATTCATATATTTGTAAGGTGAAAAAGATGGTTCTGAAACTGTCAATTTACTACAAAGGTAAGGAAACAAAATATTCCCTAACCCAACATTTAAACTCTAAAAGGAATTCTGGGTAAGAAATGGGTTTTACAAAGATGACTACTTACTTGCTAGACCTTGGAACTACCATTTCAGCTAGTGTTTCATACTGCTTGATCCAGTCGTTGTGGTTTAACCTGCAGAAAAGGTACAATAAGTACAAGTGAAAAAAAACAAGTCCTACTTCCTGCCCTATCCAGAAACAGAAAAAATTATGGGACAAATGTGAAATTTGAATACAGTAAGTATACCTCAAGTCTCCTCAACAAAAAAATCTAAGTTTCCTACTGAGAATGAATTTCAAATATACTGAGTGGTGAAGCAGGAAATACAGTGCACCCCCGCTTATAGCCAGTAGCTATTGCAAAACAGCCACATCCTAGAACTAGGTTTGAAAAGGAAGTAAAGCCAAGTGCAGATTCCAAATCCCTTTCAAACTTTACGGTTGATTTATATTACCTCATTAAAAATCAATTAACTAAAAGGCCATGCTGAAAGCACCATCACTTCTGTTCAGTGGCTGTTGTAAAGGACAGGATAAAACCATATTTCCTGGGAGCACAGAGTACCAGGAAGCATGAATAAATAACGTGAGGTAAACTATGTTGCCACAGAACATTGTGCAACAACCTTCTCTAGAGACCAGTGGCTTGTGGGGATGTGGGGACAGACCATTATCTTAAATAAAGAAATTTAAAATAATATAATGAATAAAGAATAAAAATAAAAGGGGGCCAGTAGAGTGAATAATTCATTACATAGGGTACCCTACAACCTATGCTTTAATTACAGTGAATAGAACACTATGAAAACATCTGGTTTTAAACGCAAATTATAAATAAAGGTTGAATGAGACAAATCCTTTATCTGGGCAAAGGTTATTTTCCTACATAGTACAAAAACACAGACACACATAAATTTATTAAAAATAACCAGCGTTCTAGTATTCTGTGGTAAGGGGGAAAAAGCAGAAGTCAGATAATATTGCAACCACTGTAAATTCAATGGAGGTGCTTTCCCATCCCTTTCCAGGCGGCATCATTTTCCAGTATTTCTGGTTTCCTAACCAGATAAAAATGGAGAGTACAGCAAAGGAGGACTTCATGCAGTTTTGCTGTAAAGAGTCCCCAAATCTTCCACCTCAGTTTGGATTACCCAAAGATTCCCTGATGGTGAAACCTCAGTGTAGGTCAGAAGTGAACCACCAACAGTATTCACACACAGAGTTCTCCTCTTCCTACAAGTGTCCAAAGATTTAATTTCACCAAAATTAACTATGATCAAATGTTAATTAACACATGAAGGACAAATCTAAGAGATTTCAAAGGGTTATCTAACCCAAACTATGCCCATAGCCACAGCTGTTTTTCTCAATAAAATTTTACTGAGAATATTGTGTATGGCTGCTTTCAGGGACAACCACAAAGCCCTGCAGCAGAGCTCCGTAGATGTAACAGAGAATGTACTGCTCGCAAAGTGTAACATACCTAATACCTGGTCCTTTATAGAAAAAATTTGCTAATCCCTGATATAATCCATCCTTTGCTTCTTAAAACAGCTTAATTCATCCTGACCACTCACAAGGATTTTTTAAAAACACACAGAGCTTCCTATTTTGAAAAATCTAAAATTCTTATTTAAAAAAACCCAATAATTTAGCACATTTAATTTTTTAATGGAGCCAACTCTACCACGGTACCAAATTTGATTTAGAATCTCAAATTACAACTGATATCTTCATTACCAGGTTATGAACTAAATTCCCCTATATGTGCCACATGAGTACATGTTGGTTAACAGAATGAGTGACAAGGTGATATTCCTTTATACTTGGGTTCTATGGAAAACTTCAAATTACAATACCAGATACTAATATTTTTCTTGTGGACAAATAAGTAAAAACCTTCTATAATAAAGAGACATACTTGGGAACTACAACCAGTAATGTGATGAGATACTCTGAGTCAAGAACAAAGTCATCCTTCTTCACAATTTCTGCTAGACTTCTAGTTAGCAAACTTCCTCTGATGAATGAGAAAAAAAATCATTAGGCTGATAATTATGTAATTCCATAATAACACAAGTAAAGAAATACCAGGTTAATTATATTCACATATGCTATAAACACATCTCAAGAGAGGGATTAGTTAACTTTCACTTTATCAGAACTCAAAATTTAGCTGAGTATTTCCATCCCTGCAAACAAAGAAATGTCAACATATATCAAAATTTGCCTGTAATGTCTTTCTTTGTGTTTGCTTTAATTATTATAACTCAGCTCTTCTCTTGATTACATACACAGTATCTTGACTTGGAAAATGTTATTCAATAGATATCAATTAAAGTCTACTACATCTTAATTATGAAATTTTATCATCCAAGCACAAACTTTGATTTTCCTCCCTCTAGCTGGGTATCATTTGCTACCAGGCAATTTTGATCAGTTAACCAATAATCAACTCTTTCAAATCAGCCTTGAGTTGGTCTCCTCGTATGCTTCATAATGAAAATAACTTGCCTTTTTGTACCACTGACGGTATCTAACCAACTTTCCCTCTGGGATATGAATGTGTGACGTGAACAGTTAAGTGCTTAAAGCTATACTTGTAGAAGTCATAACAGAATGAGAGCAACAAAAATAACAGTGCTCTATTTTTAAAAAACCTAACGTAAAAAATAGAAACATGGAAAACATTAAAGAATTCAGTATTACATTATAAAAGGATTCTTCTATAGAATTATTTTAAGCAGCAAACAGTTGCTATGCAATTGGACTATGATTTTATTTAAAAACAATTTTAGGCAATTTTTCACAAAAAATCAAATAGATAAAGGGATAACCCAGGACCCAATTCACAAGTGCTGTATATGAAACAAGTATAATATATCAGCCTCACATCTGTTTGACCAGCCTGAATTAATGAACTTTTCTCTGTCAAGTGAAAAAAACATTTCAACCACATAAACTGGAATTTAGCAAAGTCTAATAATAGCTCATTTAGTGTATGAATGCTTCCCCAAGTCTTAATATTCACATATACTTAATATGCTTACGCATTCTTTCGTTCCAAATTCTGGAGATTGCCTTTCAGGTTATTATATGCAGATGCTCTAGATTTCAGGTCATTGTCAATCTGAGTCACTCCCTTTAAAAAAGAAAGAGAAATAGGCAAAATTTTCCTAAATCTGCCTCTACTAGCACAATTAAAGTAGCCGTACTTAAACATTCACTTTAAAAAACAAAACATAACTAATTCCTGATATAAGAATATTCTATTATTTTAAAAGCATGACTTTAAAAGATCAATTTTAAAAAAATCTACTTTGTTTTTAATAACCATAGTAATTTCCAAATGATCTCTTCCACTTAAGATGTTATATTTTTAAATTACTGTTATTATATTACTCCTTAATCCACATAAGTAGAATCTAGGCCACCAGGTGTAGAGATTTGCCAAAAAAAGGTTTTAATTCACAAGGTCGAATAATTGATTTCCAAAAGGACTAAGCTACATAGTTTTGTTCACAACACCACTATTTACACAAAATGTTTTTGTAACGAAATTAAAATTGTAGTTGAATATATTTGTAAATTTATAAAAGCTGATTTTTCAAAAAGATGACTGAAACTACTAACTACTTAAGGAGAAAACACAAAGCAGTACATTTAACATTTGGGTAACTAGTTTTCGTTTCAACTGCGCTCTACCATTATTAGCTTTGTGGCACTGGATAAATCACTTCACCTCTCTGAGCCTGCTTCAGGAGAAAGGCAACTAAATCTTTGATAAGGATAAAAAAGAAATAAGGCTCAGTCATAGTAAGAGCACCACTTTGTATTATTAAACTATTCATTTTCATTAATTATGATGACTCATTAAAATCCTTGATAGTCTATTCACTTACAATTAATTATAGAGTACACTGTAGAAATAAAGTCATCAGGCACCAAGGAAAGTCTGTCCAAGTAATTTAAAACATACTTCTCATTAGAGCTAGGTCATAACAAAGTTAGCAAACAATTAACAGGTCCTTATCTATTTGCTTCATTACGGTTTCAATTAAGACTTTTACATTTTGTCTCAAGCTCAAGGATTTCTCAATATAAAAGGACCTAGCTCTTAACTCGTCACATTCATGGATGGGCCTCAGGATCTGTGCATCCGTGTAACTGTACATAAAATCATGTGGTACATGAATATGGGCATTTTTCTAGATAGAGAATCTACCATCAGAAAACATCAGAGAACCCATAAAATTTAATGTCTAAATCCATACTGTACATAAACATACTCAAACGACCTGACTCCTAGATCTTCAATAGATTCCAATTTCCTATTATACATGATCTTAGTTACCTTTAAAACATATATAAATAATAATTTTAGAATTTCAAGTTTTCCTTACTTAAACATTATTGATGCAATAATTACCACATAAACATGTAAACTCTACAACATGGATAATCTATACATGAAAGTGTTGTACTTTTTAACATCTTCCTTTTTTAATAAAGTTGCAGTAAAGGTACCTCCCTTTTGTGTCAGTCACGTTTAAGTTACTTTGTCAAAACCTAGAGTATTTAATGGCTAAATACTTATAAAATAAATAAAGCTACTATAAATCAACATGTCCTACCTGTGTCATTTTTTTTATCTTACCTTGGCAATTATTTCAGAAATATTTTTCAGGGACTGCTTGATTGGATATTTAGCCATGTCCCACTGAAACCTTGTTATATAAGTAACCAAGTCAACTGAAATAAGGGAATAGATTAATTACTGAGAAGCAGCAGAATTTTTTATAGTTCACTATACAGTAACAGATTTTAATGCCGAAACTGGCACTGAGAATATGAGTAAAGATGTCATTTCTGAAGAGTCCTATTTAAATAAACGTGGAACTGTAGTAATATAAATTAATCAAAGTTTTTACCTTGTAATCTGATTGGATCTCTTCTCCTTACTTAAAATTTAGTATTTTTATTTTTAATAATATTTAAATGCTCCTTCTAATTTGATGACTTAACAAATGGAGTATGTACATATCCAATATATGCTTCAAATGCAGGAGAAAGAAACACAATTAAGAAACTATTTCTAAGTGTTTCCTCAAAATGTAGAATCTGACAAAGGTATGCTCTTTGCCAATTTAACTAAAGAAACTAAAAATGAACTTGTGTGTTAAAACCATGTCATGACTGTTTCTAGGAGTCTACTTCAACAATCTTCAGAACATGGGCCCTTTTACTTTCAAATGGAAAAATTAAAAATATAAGAGACAAAAAGACATCTAACAACTAATTCCTTGGAAGTTTAGTAATCAAAATGACTTTACATTTCAGATCTGATGGGATTAAGGTCAGGAAACCAAATGTCAGCTAGGGCTAACTAGAAAAATTAATTCGCATCAAAATCTCTTTCTCTCCTCAACTTCACCCTACATAATACCACCGAGTCAAAAACATAAGACGGTATTTCCAAAAGCACTTTTAGATGTAATGTTCCCTAGATTGTTAATCCCTATCCTACCTACTAGACTGACTACCTTAGTCATCAAATACCTAGAAGATCAGTAAAGCCACCCTAAATTAACATAAATTCTGTCTTTCTGTCCCAAACACAAATTAGCAGGAACAGCAAACAATTAGGTCAAGATCATGATTATAACAAAGAGGAAGAACCAATTACTGAATTTTTTTTTTTACTGATTCATTGAGCATGTTTTTCTGCAAGAGGAAGAAATGAAACTAGAAAACATTAGATTTAAAATACAGTGACTCTGTTGAGTTTAACGAAGAAGAGTTTAGCCAAACTACTCCATATTGCTGCCTCAATATCCATTTTGTATGGCCAAGTGGCCTGCAGGTGCCTAGAAACTGCACTAGCCCTACCCTTGATAACAGCCCTAGATAACAGCCTACAGAATGACAAGTAAATATAAATTCCTGATATAACTCCCCCAGATATGACCCCTGTGATAAGCACTCTTCCCCGGGACATTCCCCTTGTGTGCCCCTTAGATAAGATTCCCTCTAAGGATACCAAGATCCCACTCTTTTTGGTTTGAATTTACTGACCTGGACTTAGCCTGAGAACCCCAAAGCACTCCACCTGCAGACCATATTAAAGGCATGTGCCTCAGCTCCTGCCCTTTTACCTGCACCCTGCCTTGACCTCCCACATGCCCTGCCCACCTCCAGGACTGAGTAATAAATTTCTCTATTTCACTTTCCCTTGATTAAGATCTTTTGTTGAACCCTGGCTCACCATCCCTAGACAGACCTGGACTCTACTTAACAAATGCTAATTTAACAAAGTCACAACAGTGACCTTTGTTATAGCAGACAATACAGGACAGAATGAAAGAAAGGGTTATTTCTTATTATAATGACCCATCACTAAAGATCAGCCTACTTTAAAAGCAAATGCTAAAGTAACAGTACATAATAAAACAACAAATGCAAGTACAGAAGACAATAAAGTCAAAGCCATTATTACACAGAGCAACCTCTATAAATATTAGTTTCTAGCTACAGAGAGGTCGGTAGTACACCTTTCTAAGGAAATGCCATATTCAACTTTGATGGGGGGGAGGCATTATTCTGCAATAAAATAATTTATATTCTAAGGCTTTAGCAGTTGGGACACTATTAAACATAAAAAGCTAGAGAAGACAACAAATATTCAACTGGAACAATGCTGAGACACATTAACTTGGAAACACAATAGTAAATCTGAGTTAACAAATAGATCCTGGAAAGAACTAAGTAAGGTAAGTCTTCATAATATTGCTTTTTGAAGGACTTGACATCCATATAAGCTATATTATATATTATACATAAGATTGTCATACATGAAATTGCTTTTCAGAGGACAGGATGGAAATGGCAGTGTGATAATAATAATTCTATTTTATGGCTTTCCATTGTATTTAATATCCTTACCTACAGATTTTCTTTTTTCACTTTTTTTTGTAGTTAAGCCATCCACTTTATGAAAGTCAATATCAGATCATGAAACATGAGCTTACCTCCATTGGCCAACAGATTCTCCTGAACTTTATCTTTACTATCCTCCAGTACATCAGCCATATACTGAGCCACTTTCTTAACCACCCTTGGAAGGAAAGAAAAGTTAAGAATCATTCTCAGGGAAAATACCTAAATAAATACTACACAATGACTACATTACATAAATACATGAATTTAACTATATATGTTCCTATTACATACTTCTACTTAATACAGAACTAATGGGTCCCAACTTCTATGAATAATGTTTTAAGGATAAAATGGACCAAGATTTTGTTATATACAAACTCAAATGAGTAACTGTAGAGTTTTAAGGAGACTACGTACAATACATTATTAAGTCTGGAAAGAAAGAAATGGGAAGTTAGTAAGAAACAGGTTGTAAATAACCAGATCTTATATGCTGAGAAAATGGGCAAAAGATCTGACTACAAGGACTAAAAACAGGAGGAGGGAGGGAGCCAGCAGTCACTGATTATATGCTTACCCTTAGGACAAAAGGAATCTGACAGGCATCAGAACATAAGCAACAGTAATAATGAAGAATGAGGTCCTACATTATTTATTAACTATTTATTGAGCATCTAGGATTTGCAAGAAACAACTCTACACAGGAAACCATAGTGCCAAAACTATCAAGGCCCCTAGATATCCCTTGTCAATCCCCTCAACTTATGTAAGTAAAGGCACTGCGGTATAAAGAAAGAACATGATTTGGTCACAAGAAACAAAATCACAAAACCAGTTAACAGCAGGTCTGTGAATAGAAAATAGTGCCTCAATTTTGGAGTCCAGTGTTCCTTCCTCCATTCCATGTGTGCCTCTAGGCCCTCTGGTACAAAAGTATACAAGACAAAATCACTAGGTTCACATAGCTTAAAATTAAATTGGAAAGATACCAAGAACTACAAGTGACTAAATACAAAGCACTCTGTGAGATTACCTGGTTACAGAAAGAGACACAGGAAGGAAAAAGGGATCCCTTCCAACTACTAGAATCAAGAAAGTATAATGGCTCATCAGCAGGGCAATGAAGGATAGGAATGATTTTGAAAGGATGATTAGATGGGGAGAAAGTATATTCTTGCTACAGGGCATCATTGTACGAGTCATGATAAGGCAGCAGAAAAGCAACGGGCATTAGAGAACGATGAGGGGCCCAGACTGCCTGGAGCATGGTGCTGAGGAGCAGGGGAAGTTAGGCAAGGAAGGCAGGCTGGCACCAAGCTGCAGACAGATGCCACACTTTAGAGAAGGCACAACATGGTCGTCACAGGGCTTCAGACAATTACTGTGACTGATATGCTCAAGGGCAGGGAGGATAAACTGAATTATAAATTAAGACATTCTTGCAACATGAACTAGTAAGGGCCAGAAAAAGGGTACAGGAGGGCTAAATTTCAATGGCAATCCTAAGCTGTATGACTTCAAACCTAACAATTTCAGAAAGAATGATGTAAGCCACACATCTCTGACACACTTAATTTGGATTGTGTACACATACTTAGCTGTGTCTCCAAAATTCACCCATTCTTTGAAAGGAGACAAACCACTATTCCCATATAACTTGATAAACATCTTATAAACAGAACCATTTTCTAGAACATTCAAAATGTGTAGAAATAGTTCAGAGTGTAGAACTTGCCTAGTGCCGAGTTTATCAACTTAACATTGCTTAACAGAACTCTATGTCTCTGTATAGCTCTACAGGAATACCTATGTCAAAGTACACGAGGTCACCTTAAAAAAAAAAATCTGCTCTGATGATTAAATTACTGAAAATGTATGAACTTTACTTCCTCTATCTACCACAATGTTCAGACTTTAAAAACTGGAACAGCGAAGTCATTAAGCCACCATCTGTCAATTCTCCCAAGGTCTAACCACCACATGATTTTTAAATTCCTCATGTCTTTCAGGAAGACTGATGAAGACAAGATGGCATAAAAGTGCAGAAAAGAACAGCTGACAAACTGAACAGGTAATTTTCAGTTCTACTGACCAAAGGAACTACATTTGTCCTGAATACTTTCAGATTCCTTCCCTAAAAAATGTGAGCAAACCTTAAACTATATTCAGAACATCCCACTGATGATTTAAAGAAAGACCTATAATGCCATTGATGATGACTGATAAGGGTCCAAATAGGTGTTAATGATTATATTCTCGGGAACTCCTTCTCAATGCTCTGAAACTGAAATGAGGTAGACAGACTGCAGGGAAGACAATCACCTCAGGGATGACAACTATAAAGTTTCTCCTAACCTTTTTCTTCATTAAAAACCTGTAATCAAGAAACCAAGAGATGATTCTTATCAATTACCCTTTAAGAATATTATCAATAATTATTTTTATACCTGCTCTATGTTAATGCATAGAATTATTAACCCTAAACATACCTTGTTACTTCTTTCATCCTGTCTTTTCCATTCTTATTGACAAGTGCCTGGCCTTAGTTGTGGCTGTGTTATCTCTTGCCTCATGTACTGTAAAACTGTCTACTGACTGGCCCTTTTGCCTGAAAAATTAAAGACCACCAGTACATTTTTAGTTCTGTTTATTTCCTTGCTAACTTGTTGTGATATTAAAAGATGTCTCGGCAAAATCTCAGCTTGTTACCAGAAACATTCTATCAATTCAGAAAAATGTAACAGCATAAATGGGAAACTGTTCTGCATAGATTTCAAGAATAAGTTCCCTTCAATTAAAGCCTGTTCCCTTAAAGATTCAATCAAGTGTACATTTCTAAGATTCAACAAAATTCTCTATTTTACAAATTACACCTATTTACCTAAGCCCTAAGCTGTGTATTCAGAGCATCAAAAGGATTGCAGGCTGATTCTGTCAATTAATCAAAATGCAGAAAGTTATCAAGGATACCATTCCCATCTTCAGCTAAAATTTAAAGTAACTGAATTTTAAAAGTGACTAAAACTGTAGTTTAGAAAAACTCTTCTAATGTAACTGAATTTTGAGGACAAAAGCATCACCAGCTTCAAATAAATGGCATAAAATCCCACATTCATGCATCTAAGACTGTGTTAGGATGGCAATACAACCCAAATCGATCTACAGAATCAACACAATCCCCATCAACACCCCAGCTAACAAAACCAAAGGAACAAAATATCAGTAGACTCATAGACACTAAGGGACTAGTGGTTATCAAGGTGGGAGGGATTGGGAGGGGGAAGGGGATTGAGGGACACAATAATTTGCAATTACATCATAGGCTGGTTGCAGGGATGGTAGTACAGCACGGAGAATACAGTTAATGATTCTGTAACATCTTACTACACTGATGGATAGTGAGCACACTGGAGGGGATGAGGAGCGAGGAGCTGGTAATATGGGTAAATGCTGAACCACTGTTATGTATTTGAAACTGATATAAGATTATATATCAATGATATTTTTAATAAAAATAAACAAAAAACTCTAGCTGACTTCTTTGCAGATATTTGACACAGTGATCCTCAAATTCACATGGAAATGAAAGGAGCCAGAATAGCCAAAACAATCTTGGGGGAAAAAAAAAGAATTCATACTTCCTGATTTCAAAATGTACTACAAAGCTACAGTAATTAAGACAGTGTAGTACTAGCACAAGGATAGAAATATGGAATCAAAAGACATGGAAAAGAACTGAGAGTCCAAAAATTAACCCTCACATTTATGTTCAATTGACTTTTGGCAAGGGTACCAAGACAATACAGCAGATAAAGAATAGTCTTTCCAAGAAACAGTACTAAGACAATTAGATACCCACATGCAAAACAATGAAGTTGGACTCCTACCGCATACCATATGCAAAAATTAACTCAAAATGGATCAAAGATCGAAATGTAAAAGCTAAAACTACAAAACTCTTGGAAGAACATATAGACATAAAATTCTGTGATGTTGGATTAGGCAATGATTTCTTAGACATATAAAAAACACAGGCAACAAAAATAGATAAATTGGACATCAAAATTAAAAATTTATGTTTCAAAGGACACTGTCAAGAAAGTAAAAGCAACCCACAGAATATCTGCAAGTCATCTGTTAAGGGACTTGTATCTATAATATATAAAGAATTCTTACAATTCAATAAGCCGAGTAAACTTTAAATTTAAATTAAAAATTAAACAAATTATAAGACAAATAAGCCAATTAAACGGCAAAGGATTCAGACATTTCTCCAAAGAAGAAACATAAATGGCCAATAAACACACGAAAAGATGCTCAATACATAATAAGCCATCAGTGAAATAAAAATCAAAAACATAAGTGAAACACTATTTTATATCCACTATATAATCAAAAAGATGGATAGTTACAAGTATTGTCAAGAATGTGGAGAAATTAGAACCTTTCTATACTGTTGATGGGACTGTGAAATGGTGCCGCTGCTTTGAAAACAGTCTGGGGGTTCTTCAAAATGTTCAACACAGAGTTATCATATAACCTATCAATTTCATTCCTAGGTACATAACCCAAAGCGTCTTTATGAAAACCCAAGAGCATGTTTATGAAAACATCAGAGCATACAAGAACTTGTACACAAATATTCATAACAGCATCATTCATATTAACCAAAACATGGAAATAACCTAAATGTCCATCAGCTGATAAACAGATTAATAAAATGTGACATGTCTATATAATGGAATATTATTTAGTAATAAAAAGAAATTAAATATTGATACATGCTACATAGATGAACCTTGAAAACATTAAGCCAAGGAGGAGAAGCATCACAACAGATCACATATTGTATGATTCCATTTGTATGAAATGTTCAGAATAAGCAAATAAATGGTGTCAGAAAGTAGAATAGTGGTCAATAAAGGACAGGGAGTGACTGCTAAAGGGAACAAGTTTTTTGTGGGGGAGGGTAAAAATGTACTAAAAGAGATTGTGGCAATGTTTACACAACTCTGAATATTCTAAAAATCACTGAACTGTATACTTTAAATAGGTGAATTGCATAGTACTTAAATTATATCTCAACAAAGATATTAAAAAGTAATTTTTACACTTCGAACATACATTTTATTGTATGTGGACTGTATCTTCATACAGTTGATTTGCAAAGAAAAAAAGTCCTTGTTTTCTAAAACCATTCCAGCAATACATATAACAATAACCCAACGTCCAGGTGGCCTGATAACAATAACTCACATTTTGCTCTAGTTTATGTGTGTAAGTACATTACCCTTCTACAAATGCATCCAGCTTAGCCAGTTCATCTGACAAACCAACCAAAACATCCAGTGTGCCGACCTAGGAAGGAGAGCATTTTATTACTTTGGTTTCATCCTTTTTGTTTTGTAACAAGATGATGTATCTTGACAACATCTAGATTTAAAGGATCCACAAATCGTAAGTTCTCCATATTTTATTTCATAATGTACAAGTGTGGTTAAAATTTTTGCCCGAGATTTAAAAACTATTTCTATGTATAAGATAATCCTCTTATAGGTACAAACACCACTTAGGATGTGAAGATTCCACAAAAGCAGACTGTGCTTGTACTGCCCAGTGATGGTGGATCATGGCTTATGAGAGCAGCTTTTAGGTACGGGTCATGATTGTGCAACAGAGAGTCTATAATCTGTAAACTGTCTATGTGTGAATGAGCATGTTTTTAAAGAAATGTCCAGTCTATACCAGTGTCTCAAAGGAATTTGTAACACCCAACATATTAAGAAGCAGTAATTTCAAGTATTTCTTAAATGACTCCTGTGTAAAACTGCCTCACTTATTTAACCAGCAAAATCATGATCTCTTCCATTCTTACGGTTCAGTCAACTGAATTCTGGCAGCCTATTTCACTTTGAGGCTGTTAGGTTACTGAACTTTAATAAATGTTAAATACATAACTAGATAAAATAACTAGGTTAGATTTGTCAAATATGATTAAAGAGGTGCAGTGGTAAAACATTTACACTAGTGAGCATTATATGAATTTAGTAAAAGAAAAATGGATTCACTGTGATATTCAATATGCATGACTGAGATTTTTCACTTCTGGAAGTCATATTTGGGAATGTAATACATCAAATATTTTCATAAAGTTTCTCATTACAATTTAAATTACAATTTAGAAAAGTACAAAGGTTTAAGGGAAGTATTATTTTGTTTGGGTGGCCAAATTTCCTCATTATTTAAAATCTGAAGATTGGAAAGAACAAGATGGGTTTTAAATTATGCCAATGACTAGGGAGTTTTCTGTTGAAGTAACCTAGGTATCTCACTTCTGCCAAAAGGTAAGCAAAGACACTGTCCTTCCTCTCATGAAGAACTCCTGCACTATTCTGCACAATATAGTCTTACCTTTAAGTCAGGAATGTTGAACTTTGAAGTAATAGCAAGATTATTGTTCTTTGTGGTTGCTGCATGCAGTTTCTCCCATGTCTGCTGACATGTTTTCTCCCCGGGAGCTGATATAAGCCAGAACTCGGTCATGTTTGTTCAAGTATTTCTTCCAAGACCAAGGGGGACTCTGAAAACAAAACAAAAAATACATTTAATATAATTTGTTTCTAAAGTATTTCAGAGTCACAGGATAAGTGATAAACATAATCAGTTTCAAAATTAATCCACCATTGGCACATGATCCCAAGCAAAGTCAAACTTACTTATCTGGAAGAAAATCCAAATAAATGGTAAAAGGTAATTTATTTACGACATAGAATAGAGACCTAATATATGAGTCATCAATTTTTAAAAAATTACGAAACAACCTACAATGGGAATGATTCAAATGAGACTATCCAAAATACCAGCTACCAATATTTTCATTCCAGAAAAGTATGAGTCACAAATGTACAGGTTTATCTTAAATTTTTAAAACATAAAACCAAAACAGGAAATTTAAAAATGCATGACTTTTACCTCTGAAAAAGAATTGAGCAAATCAATGCATTTGAACAGTAGCCAGCAAATAAATGTGCCACATCTAGCTTAGCAAATTCACAGTGTTAGCCAAATTGGAGATTAATTTTAACCCATATTCAACCTAAGGGGATCTCCTCAAATCCCTGGCATATACATAGCAGCCAAAAAAGAATAAAATCACAGAAATCGTCTTTATACTTAGAAGTACGACTTTGGGGGCAAGGCAATACCACACTATTGGATCTGAGCAAGAGAAAGGCTGTGGACCCCCCTTTCCAGAGTCCCATGATCACAAACAGCCCTCTACAGTCTTTCTCCTTCCCCCATCTTTATCTTTCTCTCCCTCTCCTTCTCCCACTCCCTCTTCTCTCTCTCTCTCTCTCTCTCACACACACACACACACACACACACACACAGAGTCCAGAGCCAAATCTATCCAGAATCTCAGTAGGTAAAGCACACAAATACAAAGTAACTCCTAAAAATGAAAATATTATGGTTTCACTATTTCCACTTTAATATATTCTTAGAACCATCATAAAATTTCTACTACCACTGCTTTTTCAACCTCTCCAGACACCTGGGAGTCTATCTTAAGTAGAAGGTAACTATGTGACAAAGTTGTCCTGATAACAAAATCAGAAAATGAGTATGAAAGAATTTTGTAAATTTAAATTTCCTTTAGAATGTAAAGTATTATAACCATAATGGAACTTTAATAATTTCAGAAGTGCTGTAATTACTTTAATAAAGTAATCCCACCTAGTTATAACACAATTAAAAGTGAACTGAACATAGATGCCATTGTATATACTTATTTTTTCCCAACATCTGTTTATAGAGCACCTACCATGTATCAGGTACTGCTCTAAGTGTTTTATACACTATTATCTCAATTAATCTTCCTAAACCCCGATGAGACATATATCATCCTCCCCATTTCAGATAAGAAACAAACTCAGAGAGGTTAAACTGATATAAATACAGATGGTGGTATTAAATGACTATCTCAAGAATTGTACTCTAAGATGATTTTTCCAACATTACTGATAAAAGTGCAGAAAGAGACAGAATTGCACAAACAGACAACAAACCTGTAATGGCTAGCCCAGACAAACCCTGAGTCTGGCCAGAAAACAGTACAGCTTACCTGTCTATTCAAGGGTGGAAGCCATTCAGAGCACCAAGTTCTAAGGAGGCTACCCAAAGATAAGCTTCGATTTAAAAACAGAAACAAAATTCTCACTAGCCTACCTGAGAAACTTCAAATGTTAAAGTTTAAAGCTATTACATAAATATCTTTCTACCCATATTCTTTTCCAACCTGATTTTCACACTCAACCTACTTTAGAATTATTCACGATGATCCACAGAGAGGTAGTAATCCATTTTAATTGCTGTATGGTATTCCATGAATAAACTAAAATTTACTATCCATTTTCCTCTGGAAGGATAATTATATTGGTTTACTTTTTTGCTATTACAAACAATCTGGCAATGAACAATTTTGCACATGTCTTTTTGTGAAAAAGTTCCTCCAGGACAGACAGAAATAAAACAGTTTAACTGAAGAATATGATAATGTAGCAGACTGCCTTCAAAGATGGAGGCAACAAGTCTTTTCATGCTCCTATGCAATGTGACTGTCCCTTTGCTTCACATCAAAAGATGGGGTCCATTTCCCCTCACCTTGAATGTGGGCTGGACTGTGACTTTCCTTGAACAATAAAAAGCATGGAAGCCAGACTGTGTGACTTTAGGACCCAGGCCTCAAGAGGCCTTGCAACTTCCACCTCTGTTTCTTGTCTGGCTGCCCTCAAGACCACCATGGAATAGGAAGCCAATCTAACTTATTGGAAGAGACCATGTGGCAGAGAAATGACAACACTGCAGCTGGCCACGAGCATAAACCATCAAACATGAGAATAGGCCATTTTGAAATTTCCAGCCCAATGTTGCAGCTGAATGCAGTCCCATCAGTGAGCCCACGTGAAACAAACAGAACCACTGAGATAACCCAAGGAATCAGGACAAGTAAGAAATCAGTGTTTCAAACCACTACATTTTGTGGTGGTTTGTTATGTACCATGAGATAACCAACAAAAACGATCATCAGTTCTATTGGTTGATGCCAAACTGTTCTCCAAAGCAGTTAGCAACCCAGGTTCCACACAATGGCACACACACAGTGCACATGACTACATACACAAGTACAAAAATATACCTGGGAGATGTTAGCTGTGTATGTTAAGGTTTTCTTTAAAAAAAAATCTGAGGTAAATATGGCAAAATGTTAATACCTGTCAAATCTGGGTAACAGGTACATGGATATTTATTATTCTGAAATAGGTGAACTTTTTCTGTATATCTGAAATCTCTCAAAATTAAATATTTTTAAAGCTGTCACAAGAATGTAATTAATGACAATTAAAATAGAACAATGCATGGCAAATTTATTTAAAAATACAACTTCTGTGAACTTTCAGATAGAATATCCAGAGAATAGTCTAGTTACCAAGATTAATCCTCTGAACACAACTTTTTTCTTTTAACCTTAATAGGAATGCTTCCTAATCTGTTTATATCCTCTTAAGACCAAGTATAGTACATTGAATACAAACCTTTTGATATTTGGGGATTTTTTTTAAAGAAGTATTTTTAGGGTCAATATATTCAACAATTATAAATACAAAATGTTGCAAAGGTAAGAGTTTGGACTACACTGGCGGTAACTCCATAATCTATCTCAGTAAGTTGCTTTTTAAATTCAATTCCTAGTGAAATGCATCCTACCTTCTTGTCATCCCATTGCTGTTCTCTACTGCACCTGGGCCACTTCAGACTCAGCTGTTTCCTTATCTCTAGTCTCTTCCATCTAATATTCTTGTACTTATTAAATCTAGCTTTTTTAGTCCAAACACCAATCAAAAGAATACCTTAAACTTTAAAATTCTCAGTTGATTAGAGAATTCAATTAACATCTTTAAACATCTTTCAATAATCCATACCTTCTAAGTGATGGTAGTTTTGGAAAATTGAGGTTTTATGTAATTATTTATACAAGTTGCTCTGTTAAAAACAGTATATTTGATGACACATTTTTACACCTCCACTTCCCCAAAAATGGTGGGTGATGAAATCAATTGTTAAGTTCTTTCAGATACTGTTAATTTATCTAAACTGCAGCTTTCTCAAAGACTGTAAAAATATGAGCTTTTATAGGTGTTCACTATCATACCATTTAGAGTTCCAGAAAATCTTTTTCATCCAACAGGTTTCCAAAGGATTTCAAGATAAAAGAAACAGGAAACCATTTTCTCATCTATAAATACCTGCCCTACCCTACTTCACTGACCTTTTATCAGGATCAAATGAAATAATGTCATGATAATTCTAACACAACTAGAGTCCAGAATGTCTAGGAAAATTACAGAAAGTTCTCTAATTCACCTTTTAACTGGAGCCCTCTCTAGAGCCTAATTATTTGGGGATGAGGAGGAAAAGGTGTCTTCTATGTTTGGTGCTGTATTACATACATCTCACATATTATATTTTTTAATTCTCACAACAGCCCTATAAGCTAGGTAACAGTACACAAACAGTTTAGTAATTTATTGGGGTCATACAAATAACACATGGGATTCAAAGCTTGTTGTGTTTGACTGCAAAGACCATGTTCTTTTTACTGAATTGAGCCAGGCTGACCCGAGCTCTCCTATTTGAAGAAAGATCCACACATAACCCTTTTGCCCTATGTTTCCTTCCATCTGACTAGGAAATCCTCACAGGCAGGAATCGATCTACTCTGAAGCCCTAAAACCCAGCATACACAATTCCTGCCAACAGCAGGGATTTAATAAATGCTTGTTTTATGAATAAATGAAATATAATTACAACGACTGAACCAATCAATAAGTTTTACTAGAGAAAAAATTAGGACCAAGGAAAAAAGCGTTTTTTTTAAAAGACTTTCTTGGTTCGTCTTTCAGAAAACAAATCTTAATTTTAGAGGAGTTTATAAATTAAAAATTGGTGAAGTTGCAGATTATTAAGTCTTTGTCTTTCATTATTTTAAAGGTAAATACACTCAAAAATATAAAAAAGAAGGCCTGAGGAAGAATCTATCTCTACTTCAGGCAAAGCCATGGCCTCAGTTCTTCTCCCACTCCCCCGTCAAAGCAAACTAACTATAAAAAGAGCCTGATGCAAAAGACAAGCTATGTAAGCATCTAAGGATGAATGTAAGAACTGCCCATGAGAATAGCCCAATAAGTCTTCTGCAAACTTTGTTTTTGGTTTGTTTTTGAACAATGTCCACTGTTATCTTGTCACTTACACAAATCACATGAAAAAGTTTCTCCTTGAAATTTAAGTAAGACCAATTTAACCTCACTTCCAAAAATATTTATCTTTCCAGCAAAACATGTGTGTGTGTGTATGCTTTTTCTGGTCAGAAAATGAAATCCATGTTGCTAAACACATCTCCCTTTTTCTCTAAGCTGCATGGATACCAAGAGTCAAAATTGGTTATCATCTCACCAAGAACCTAGACACCTCCACTTCCTCTGCTTCAAATGACTTGTTTTTATTCCTAATTACCTCACTTTATTTCATTTTGTATACTGAAAGTCAGGCATAAATATAGGCACATTTATGTTAAACAAAAGAGAAAATTATTAAAAAAGCACACCGATTGAATATTGAAGTTCCTTACGACTCAGATCTAGGTCTATTGCCCTCTGTTACATGTGTATATAAATGCTTGTATATATAGCTTCTTCCCTGATGAACTTACCTACAATCCAGGTGACTCCAGTCCGGTGCTGAACACATTTCTAAATAAGCATGTTCACCCAGTCCCCTCTGCTGCCCCCTCTGCCAACCCTGCAGCCGCACCCAAGAGAGTCTCCACAACTGACTACAATACAGCGCCACTTGGATGTCTCAAAAGCACCCAGAACGCAACACTTTCCAAACTCATAACCTTTTCCCTCACACCTGGTCCTGTTTCAGTGTTCCCCAAGTTAGTACAGGTGTACCCCTGCAGCATTAGATAACTGGAATTGTCAAATGCCATGAAGATAACAAGCCAATACTTAGTGGGCACTGCCTCATCTGCTTGCACCAGCCAAGACACTTTACATTTACTAACTCATTTAGTACTTTTAAAACAACCCTACCAGATGGGTAGTAGTTAGAAATAAAGGAACCAAGGCACAGAAAGTACCTCATATATTATATGATATATTGTAAAATATATCATGTCATATATCATATGAGAGCATATAGTATATGGTACAGGTGAATGTATTATATGCTCTCATAGCACCCTCTTTCCAATATTTCCCTAAGGGACACTTTTTATTAATATCTGTCTTCCAAATAAGCTGCCCATAAGGTTAAGTGGAAACCAGGATAGTTTTTACTCACAACTGCATTGTATCTTCAATATCTGGCATAGAGGCTGATATGTAGAACCTGAAAAGGGATTTGTTGAATATTCTTGAATGAATTAATAACTGTCAGTATTACATGTGACAATACAGTTGAAGTGCCTGGCTTATAATTGGTTAGTACCTCCCCTCCCCTGTATTTTTAAAAAATCAACTTTATTGAAATATAATTTATATTTAATAAAATGCATCCATTACAAGAGTACAGGGAAAAAAAAGGGTACAGTTTGATTCATTTCTGACAAACACATACACCTGTGTAACCACCACCAAAACCAAGATTAAGAGCATTTCTGTTGCCTAAAGCCTTCCCTCACCCCCAGTCCCAGTCAATCCCTACCCCACTGCCAGCCCTGGGCAGATGCTGATCTATTTTCTTTTCTGTCACACTATAGATTAGTTTTGCCTGATCTAGAGTTTCACTGTAAACGGAAGCACACATTATGTACTCTCTTATACTGGCTCCTTCTGCTCAGCAGGTCTTTGATATTTGCCATGTGCTGTGTAGCAGCAATTCATTCTGTTTTATTGTTTAGTATTCCACTGTATGAATGTACTACAGTTTGCTTATCTGTTCAGCTACTGATGGGCATTTGGATTGTTAATAATTTGGGACCAATAACAACAAAAGTTCGATGAACACTCCTCTACAAAGGTTTTTGTGAAAGTCTATTTTTATGTCTCTTGGATAAACATCTACAAATGGAACCTCTGAGTTGAATAATTGACATATATTTAACTTTATAAGAAGCTGCCAAACTTCCTTCCAAAGTAGAGATAACATTTTATATTCCCACTAGCAAGGCATGCAGGTCCCAGCTGTCGTACGTCCTCACCCACACTTAGTGCTGTGCAGTTTCCAACTAAGATGCTGAACTGATCCATTTTTTCTTTTACAATATATGCTTTCTGTGGCATAAGAAAATTTGTGACCCCAAGGTCACAAGGGTTTATCCCACTTGGACTTCATTGAGCTTCTTAAATTTGTGTTTATAGTTTTTGTCAATTTGGAAAATTTTCATCCATTATTTTCTTTCAATTTTTTTTTCTGCTTCCCTTTTCCTTCTGAGGCAAAAAAAAAAAAATCACATGAAATCAACTGATATTGTCCCAGAGGTCAATAAGCTTCCATTCATTTTTTTTTTCAGTTGTTTCTCTGTGCATCAGTTCAGATACTTCTAAATTGCTGAACTTCTCTTTGGAGTAATCTGCTATTCATCTCATGAAACAGACTTTTGTCTTTGGATGTATTTTTCAGTTTTATGAGTTCCATTTTTTTAAACTTTCCATTCTTCCCTCATTATGTTCATGTTTTCTGTTAAATCACTGAGCATACTTATAAGTCATGATGTTACACTGCTGATCACTGGACTTTATTCTCTTCCTTTTTAAGAATGTTGCACTTTGTTCTGACTGGTAATTCGGTTAGTTGAGGATCACCATGATTCACTGAAAGCTTGTTTTTAACTTTGTTAGGATGTGTCTAAGACTTTACTCTAAGGCTAATTTAGTTCTACTACAAAGGTCTAGCCTTCTGGAGAGTCTACTGAATGCCCCATGGAGGCATCAAACACCTCCCTGCCCCAAGTGCCCTAGAAATTTTCAGTTTAAATCTCTAGTTATTCTTTTGCTGGCTCTCCTGCAGACACCACCATATAGATTCTGGTACTTTTTCCCTCTGCCAGCTCCCTCCTTTCTGGCAATCTGACTTGTAAATTCCAGCAAGATAAGCCTCCCCAACTCAAAGTCTCCTCAAGGTTCCACCTTCCTAAACCACAGTCCAGAGAGTGTCTCCAGGCAGAACGCCAGAAGAATTATAGGGCTCACTTCATTTGTTCCCTGTCTCTCAGATCCTGTACTACCTGTTGTCCAATATCTGGAAGCTGTTTTTCATGTATTTCAACCAATTTTCTAGTTGTTTATGGCAGGAAAGCAAGTATGGTACCAGTTATTCCATCATGGCCAGAAACTGAAGACTCATCTAGTTTGGTTGTATGGATCGTAGGGACTTGGCCACAACCTCCCCTTCTCTCAGCACTGTTTTAACACTTACTAGAAAACAGAAATAACAACAATGAACAAATAATGTAATTCGTAAGAAATGTAACAAGTCTAGGCTGAAAGACTGTAGTAATACTGTGTTTGTACAGAATGAAGCATAACAATGTGTACTGCTTTGGTAATAAAGGGAAAAATGTTCATTTTCATTAAAAAAAAAAGGAACAGCTGCAGCTTGAATAGATGTCCCACACATTCACGTGTGTCATTAATTTGCAAATGTGTGGCATGCTATTATAACTGATAAAATAAAAATTCATTTAAAAGCATTAATAAAGATATAATAACCTGCCATCATGAACAGTTCCTCTATCTAAAAAAAATAATTAAATATCACATGAGAGCCCCAAAAAGTTCTGTGATTAAAAAAAGAAAACGGACAATTTCTGGAAGGAAATCTGTCAATACTTATCAAAGCCATAAAAATGCACACACCGTCTGACCCAGATATTTCAACCTTAAGAAAGGAAAGAAAGGTATGTATAGGAATAAATATTAAATTATAAAACAGAAGTATTAAAGATTACCTCTTGGGAGTGGATTATGAATGTTTATGTTTATCTTTCTGAATAGTGCTATTTCCAAATTATTTAATACTGAATTACTTCATGTAAACACTGAAAAAAACCCACACACTTTTTTTAAAAGGTACAGCAGTATCCTCATACTTGAAAACATTGAAAAGTTTAGAGAACATTAAATGGCATGGCAAAGACCCTTAGAGATAATACAAAAGAAAATGGCAGAGCTGGTTTAGTAGTAACTATGTCAGAAGCATGCAACTGAGTTTGGTTAAGCAGCCTTTTTACCTCACTGGGAATGACAGCCAGAGAAAACCCAAATGTCAACTTCAGGAAGCACAATGTAATGGCCAGAGGGCTGTGCTGAGAGTATTAAGACTTGGAATCTAATCCCAGTTCTGCACATCACTGTCTGAGTTTTAAGTTTTTTCATTTGTAAAATGAGTGTTGGATTATAATATCCAGAATCCTTTTCTGCTCCTGTATTCCATGAATCTATACTGTGTGAGACCCTAGACTCTTTTTCTCTATTTTCTTGTTAAATTCCTCAGGTAATTCAAATATCAGTCAGGTTTCAGAACCACTGCACTAAAACAGGCATTTCTATGATTATATAATCAGTTACTTATTATACAGTCAATATTACAAGAAATGGCAACTATCCTTTAACACGATGGCTGAATGTCCTATCATTACCAAGAATCACACAGTATTGTTAGTGGTACCATAGAGAAATGATGTTTGTTCTATGGAGTTTAGAAACCTTAAATATATCTACCCATTTTTTTGCATGCTTTCTATGGCAGCTTATGAATTTAAAAAGTAAATGAAAAGCAATTTGATACATGATATCAAGTACAGAACAAAACAAAATTCGGGTAAACACTTGGTCAAAAAAATGTGCAACTTTATTTATTAGGAATAGAATACACATTTAAAATTATCTACAAACAAATAGCAGGTGGCTTTGTGATCACAGTATACAGAGCCCTGATTTATTCCTAAATCAACTTCCTGTGATATTTTTCCAGTGCTAAAAAAAATTGCTCTAGGTGACAGAAGGCTGAATAACTTACAAAAATGTATGCCCCAGTCCTGCTTCCTTCTTGGAAATATGACTCCAATCTGCCTTTCTTCACTGACTTCTTCTGCCTTATCCTCACAATATTACTTAACCTCAAAGCTTGACCTCAGGCCTGCCTTTCGTTCTCTTCCTGCTTGCCTCTACTCACACAGTCCATTTTGCACAAAACAATCTCTCTTCGTATGTAAACCAAACTCAAACTGCCCTTAACAAAAAGATTTTCTCAATTAAATCCAACCATGCAAATCCATTAACAGAACCCCAAACTACTTTTCCCTCAACCCATGTGTCTAATTAAGCCCACATGATTAACTGCGTATTTTGTACTCTGTTTGTATATAATTTCGGTTTGAAGCCATATCCTTCATCTCACCAAATGTTTTGGGTGCTTAAGTTCCCAGAACTGTGGTAGGCTCTAAGAAGCAAAGCAAATAAAATGTATTCTCTGTCTTGAAGGACCTTAGACAGCTGTGTGCACGTGCAAGCAGGAGCAGGTCTGTATGAGTAGGTAGGTCTCCGTGTGTAGGTACCAGTAGGAAGAAAACTTAATGCAGATGACAGGATTTTAAAAAATCAAAGCAGAATACATTGGAAGCACAAGAGAAACACTAGTCAAATTCTTAAACATGTATCTTATATGACTGCAATAAATATGCTGCTTTAAAAGATAAAAAGTAGTAGTAATTCTTTTTCAGAATGGAAGGAAGGAAGGGTGAGAAGAAAGGAAAACCCAGGTCCAAAGCTCTGAAACTTTTATTTGCTTTATCAACTACATCAGGGAATTCGAAAGCTGTGGATTATCTTCCTACCACAACTGACTTGAATTATAAAATAAAAACAGTAAAGCAATAACTGCAACAGTAACACCCAAGGTGGGATAACAAGCCCAAACAGGTGAGCTGCCAGTGCTTCTTTTGTGAAGGTGTGCACCTGACCCAAAATAGGAGGAAAATAGCACAGCCCAATACTTAACTGATTTTAATGCTTTCAAGAAACCAATATTTAGTTTCTGAAATGCTACCACCTTTCACAGTATACTACATTTCACAATAAATTAAGACTGAAGGTAGTCTATATGCAAAATAACTCCTTTTTAGCCCTTGAAACTACCACATTTACTAAAATGGCTTATTGCAAAAAACACAAGAAAGCATACCTCAGATACCAGTGAAATATCAAATAGCCTTTCAGTTGTGGCACATCAACTTTTAACAGAAATTATCAGTGCAAAAGATTTACCACAACCCCTCATTTAAAAATGTTGCCACATCCTATCCTAGAAATTGTTAATACCATACAAACAAAACGTAAGAATAACTGTTTCCTATTTGAATGTTAAAATTCTCTTTCAAAAAAGAAGGGGTGGGATATGATTGTAATAAAACTTGTTTAAATGTTGCCAATAACTAAAAGGGGGATTTTTACCTTTTAAGGAATACATTCATGATTGTACAGGATGAAATTTTTAAATTGCCAGAACATATACCTTCTTTAAATAAATCTTGCCTGTTTTGTCTTCAACTGAAACAGTTATCTGTAAATGCTCTATAATTATATTAAAGACTATCTGAATTTCACAACATATATATACTTAAAGATGACAATTTAATATTTAATATGTGTATTTTAAAAATAACTACCATCCTTTTATTTCACAGTCAGCTAGAAATAAATCTGTAAAAGCTAAGCCTCTCTTTCACACTGAAGCCTATCATAAAAACTGAAACAGGTTTGGGGGGTTGGGGAGGTAACAACACAGAATACAATGCTGGAAAACTACCTGTAATTTCTGGTAAAGCTGGATGAATTGGTAGACATGGCAAGGAGGGCACTTACACCATTACTGAAAGTAATCATCGAAACCTTCTGAGCTCCCAGACTTCCTCCCTGCCACAGGCAACCCAGCTACGACCAAGGAAGCAAACAATTCCTCCCATGCCAGGGGATTCCCATTCCCTCAATCTACACTCATGGCTCCCAAAATGGTACTTCCCTTTTCTTCCGGGCTGGTATTTTATAATAGTAACTGGACCACAATACCACATTCCGCTAAAAGGTGCTGGTATCTCTAACACAATGTATTCTAGCCTGAAATTCATCAAGTTAAAGACTTAAAACAAAGTAGTTTTCCCCAATTCATCACTCTGGTAAGACTGAGATTCTGTTTACTGGTAATGACAACCACTTACTGAAAATGTATAAATACTTCAATATTCTAACTGATTTTGTACTTAATTTCTTCAAAGATGTTACCACCACCGTTACTTGTAGATTGAAGAAAACAGTTAATGAAATTACCCAAGGTCACAGTTTGTGACTGCATACATTTTACATACTACTTTATTAAAATACTACTGTTAACTTCTATATCCCTAACATTTAGTACAGTACCTGGCCCTTAACAAGTACTCAGATAACTGTCCAGCAAATCAATGATAGCACCACACTTGGTGTTTTGCAAACAAATGGTACCTCTCTTCTCCAGGAGGAGTTTGGAATAAATGGAAGCATTTTAGATTGCCCCAAAATGGGGGGCACTTTCAGCACTTAATGGATGGAGGCCAAACAGTGAATAGTCCTGTCCAAAATGCCAATTAGCACCCTTGCAGACACACTAACTATAGGCTAGTGGTCAAAAAACTTACATGATAAAGTTAATCTACCTGTTAATCAGCTTAATTCATAACTTCCTTAAAATGTCTTAAAAGATACATTAATATCTATGAAACACCATTTTTGCATTTACCTGACATTTGATTTTCAGATACACACACACAAACCTAATTTCAGATATAGGGCTAATGCTCCATCTTGTAACCAAAGCACCTCTCCTCCCCTGCCCACCTGGCTCCTTTTTTGTGTGTGAGTAGGCACAGCTCCTTGCTTGCCCGCAGCCCAGCGTCGGGTCGCAGCCCGCCTCACTTTGTCCCCCAGAGGCCGAGCTCCGACCCCCGCCCTTCATTCGGAGCCCCTCTCCACGGAGGACCAGTCCTGACGTTAAGGCTGCGCTCTGCTCATTTTGCCCTCGCTGTATATAGTCACTGACTCTATGTAACACAAGTGCCCCTTCGGCGTTTGAGCTGTTTTGAGCTGCAGGCAAATCAAGACTCCAGGGAACTCAAGAGAAGCCTTTGCCACCTGGCTCCTTTTTAAACTCAATAAATGTATACCAGATTTGCACAATGACATAACTTTAGAAGCAGATTTCCCACTGGAAAGGAATTGTATTTCATTATTGAGAATATAGTTTGAAATTTCCAGTTTCAAAGGTCATTCGTGTCAATAAAATTTTAGTCTGCCCTACATCATTGCCTGAGCTAACCTTCCAAGGGCACTATGCTAATGGGCTTCTAGTATGCTTTAAAAACATCAGTGAAATGGGAAACTAGCATGAGTTAGTTTATAACTAAAATGGTGAGATTCCACATCCAAAGGATGAAAAAGATTTACTCCTGCAGATTAGATCAGAATATGTACAAAAACAAAATTTAACTAGGAGGTAATTAGTCAAAACTGTTAGTTACACCTAAACAGACTCAAGTTCAAACGAAAGACTGACTGCTTAGGAACTGGTGGTCTACAAAAAGACTCTTTTGCAAAGGTTTATTTTGGCATTTCGGTTTTGCTCTTTGACCAGTGGATTTCACAAGTTCTTGAAATAATCAGAGCATCAGATTTCTGAAGTCCCCAAATTTCTTTTTAGGTTATAAAAACTAATGTTAATGAGGTTTCTAAGACTAATGTGTCAAAAAACAAAAATGAGTATTTCCTGCTTGGTTTTAAAAACAGAATTACACTAACCATCTAGCCCCCAGCATTTACTTCAGTAAGATCCTCAGTACTGTTTCTTTAGATTTTATCTACCCTACAAGACACACAAGAGAGAAAAAAAAAGGGGGAATACTGAGACACAACCCTGAGGCTTGGTCTCCAAGCACAACCTGAGACTGGCTTGTTGCCAAAGAACCATCACTGAAAACCTGAACTTTCAGCTCACCTCTGTTGCTCATTATGTCCTCCAGTTGAACTGTAAATTGAACAGCTTTACCCAAGCTTACAAGTCAATTTTTAAAGCAGGTCCAACACTGCCAAATCCCTTGAACCTGTCCTAGTAGAAAAAATTCACCAAAAAGTGCTGCATCAAAGATTACAATGAGCCTCAAGAAACTCACCCTTCTCTGTAGATGTGATTGTGGCAATATTTTGCAGGTAATCAGCAGGAACAATACACCAGCTGTCAGAAGACCATCGAAGTTATGTCAGACCTAGACAAATCACTTTATCTCTGTTTCTAGCTCCAAGGGTCTAGATAGGTTCCATCTATGCAATGAACAGCATGTTCATCTACTTTTTCTCAAAGACCTGGGAGAACAAAATAAACATGAATGGTAATCGAGTCCTCCCTGATAACTAACTGTTGTTCAACTGTTCTGGAGTAGATCACATTACCAAAGGATAAGTTTGGAAGGCCAGATTTTTGCAAAGGAGTCTCCAACCAACCCCAAAATGATCCAGCCTCCCTGGTGTGTACCTCAGGACAGCACAGGGGTTACTTATAACTACCCTCATTGAAGGGTACAGATGGAATCTAACCATTCTTTCCCTTCCCCAACTCCTTCAGTCAACTAAACGGGAGTTCAGTTAAACATTCTCCTTAATATCCTAGTGGAGAGATAAGGTATCCTGCCTTCAAACCCTTCAGTGGCTCTCCACTTTCTACAGTAAATAGTTTCAATTGCTTTGCCATCTCTTGGTGAGATTACAACAATGTCCTCCTGAAGTGGTCTCCCCTCATTCACTTTTGCACCTTCCACATTCTCAACATAATTTTCTTTTCAAAAACTATGTCTGACTCACTCTACTGCCCGTAATCTTCACTGGCTTCCCTCTGCTTTTAGGGTAAAAGCCTTGCTGGGCCTGACCCAAGCCTTTCCCAACCTGCCTCTCTCACACAGCTCCCTCCAGATTCAGCCACACTGGTCCTCCTACAACTTCTCCAAAGCTTTATTCTTTTTCACATCTCAGGGCATTGATATATGTTGTTCCCTCTGCCTGGAATGCTTTCATTTACACCTCCACATCCTTTTCAGCCTCTTTTCAGATGTCAGTTAGAAAGTGATATCCTCCAAAAAGCCTTCTCTGAACCTTCTATAAAGGCCAGGTCCTTATATATAAACTGTTTCACACCACTTGTTAACTGTTACTCCTTCAAAGCCCACTTCACATTTACACGATTTTTTTATTAAAATTCATCTCCTCCACTTGACTGTAAGCTCTATTGAGAGAGACGCTGTTCCTAAACTCTAGCACTAGCACAATACTTGATATACAACTTAATATATAGTGGAGTGAAGAGGTACATGAATATCATTCAAGTCATTTACCCACCCAACTTTATTTCCCATGTCTCCAAACTCAAATCCACCACAAAACTGACTTTTGACTCCCCTAAAAGCACTATTTTTCCTCATCTTTGGGCCTTTAAATCCTGTGCATTTCCCTGCCTGAAAAGTACTACTCATTTCTCTCCATTGCTGAAACCCCACTGGCTTTCCAAGACCCAACACCAGTTTTTTTCCCCACAGGTTATTTCCTAATAATGCCAGTTCACACATCTGTCCCTGCTCCACAATTCCAAAGCACTTTGCATTCTCTGTTTGAAAATTACATATAACCTCATAGTACTTCAATGTGTCATGTGTGTGTGACTTGACTCCCTAACACTGGTGCGAACTTCTAAGGGTGAACTGTTTACACCCAACTCTTCCACTCCCAGAGACATGCTAAGTACTGAGCTCTCAATGAAATACTTGATTTTTCCCTAACATACCAGCTTTTTCCTCCTAAAAGAATACTAACTTCCCCTGACTCCTCTGTTTCTCAGGCCATTCAATTTGCCTTCTGTGCCTCTCCTCACAAGTTTCTTTTCAGGGGTTTCTTTACTAATCTCCCTCCATTCTAATAAAAAAATGGTTTGCATCCACCAGACATTTTTTGCATCCTGTCTATAAATACCCTGCGTCTTCTGCAAGGGTCCCCTGTCTGCAGTGAGGGGGTCTAACCCCTTTATCCTGCCATCCCCCTACTCAAAAGCGTTTATACCCAGTGAAGGCCCTTGAGCTCGCTGTAACCTCACACACATTACCCCAGATCCTCATCTGGGCCACTCTGTCACCTTTCATCCCCCTCAACCAAGAGGGCGTGGATTTGCTGTGACACCCCCACCCCCAATCCAAGGACAAATGTCCCAGTACCTCTGCCACGGAGTACCCCCTAGGGCCCTTTTTTTCCCCCCTTCTCCTATTCCTTACAGAGGAAACCCAGGCCCCATGTTGTGACGAACTGACGCCAAGAAACCAGACACAGCCACTAGGCAGCTCCAACGCCACAGCCTCGGCCACAGCGCCGGTCCCCATTCCTCCCTCCCTCCCAGGCGGCGACCGCAGCGCAAGGCTCCGCCTGGCCGAACTCCCCATCCGAGGCCGCCATCGCTCACTGACCCAGGAAGGTGTCCAACGAGGAAGTGGAAACAGCAAAAGGTACGGAGGCGGAGAGCCTGGCAGACTTTAACGGATCAGCACTCCATCCCTCCCCGACCTAAGATCCGGCCTCACAGCTTCTTCGACCCCAGCGCCTACGGAGCAAGTCACGTGCCAGAGGAGCAGTCAGCTGACCGCGGCGCGCGCCGCTCCGCCTACGCGCGCGCCACTGCGCAGCCGCCGCCGCTGTCGGGACCTCGGGAGAGGGGCGGAGCTGGGAGGCTCTCTTAGGAGCCCGGGAGGCCGGGAGTCGGAGCTGGTGGCAGCTGTCCAGGGGCGGGTGTGGTTTTCCGCTTTCCGCACTGTCCTGGCGCAGTTTCGGCCGCCACCTGTTAACGTCACCACCACCATTCCTAACGTTATCCCACGTCTTCAGGTTTCTGCTGATACAGAATTTTGTCTCCAGCCCCTACTCAGGCCTCTGCACTCGGAGTTTTTAAAGCGCCCCATTTTCTGAGTAATATCCTTAATAGTTAAGTTCATTCAGCTTGTTCACATTTTCCTTCCAGTCCACTTCAGGTTCATTCCATAAATGGTCATGGAGCATTTACTGTGCACTTGGTATGGTGCTAATTTTTTAGGATAATCTGGAGCGAATCACCCTTGGCACGAGAGAGCACGTTAGCTAGTACAAGGGTATGCGTGGCGTGGGATAAACATAGTAAATAGTTGAAAGCACATTAGACAATGGAAAACCGAGGAAGGTTTTAGGGAAGGCTTGGACAGGAGAAAGCAGGGACAAGAACAGTAGAAAGCCTTTCTTCTGAACCCTGCGAATTTGATTGGCTTGGGAAGATAGGTGGTATTACTCTAATTTAGAAACAGAACTTATTGATTTTTTACTTTAGTCCTTTTTACAGACTTACAGATGAGAGTGAAAAACCAGAGGTCACTGAACTGTTTAGCACAAGGGAACAGACATAATCCAACTTTAAATTCTGGCTGCACTACTAACTGTATACCTCTAAACTTCAGCTTTTCACTTGTAAAATGGTGGTAATAGTACATACCTTATAGAGGTCCTGTGAGGATTAAATGAAATATGCATTTATCACAGTGCCTGGCACATAAGGAAATAGTAAATGGTGGCCATTATCACTACATATTAGAGGACTCAGATTTTCTGACCTATGCCTTCTCTGCTGTTGTTTTCCTGCAGAAATTCACCACAGAATTTCTTAGAGCCTTAGTATTAGGTTGGACAGAAAATAACAACCAACCAAACTATCCCCAACATGATGCTTTTCACCAATTCTGGGAGAAGTTCAGGCAATTCCAACAACCAGTTCTATAACATAGCTTTAGAAACTTGTCAGGAATTCCAAAGGCTTTGGTATCTCAAAATGGGCCTAAAGGCAATATTTTGTTAGATCTGTACTGTCCAATAAAACTTTCTGCAATGGTGGAAATGTTATTCTTTGCTGGCCATATGGTACCCAACCACCCTTATGTAGCTATTGAGCACTTGAAATGTGGCTAGTGTGACTATAGAACTAAATTTTTTAATTTATTCCATGTTAACAATTTAAATATACACAAGAAACTAGTGGCAGCTGCTTTGGCAATGCAATTGTAGGGTCCATGTTAGAAAACTTTTGGTTTCCTTATGTTTGTATGTGTACCTGAAGCAGAATTCTCATCTCGGTTTCTTAATTTTTAAATTCAAGTGCATCTACTTCTGACCTCCCAACACTTTCCAGTGTTTTAAAACACCGTATTATACTTGAAAGGCAGTATAATGTAGTGCCCAATAAATGCTAGCTCTAATTATCATTAGGCCTAGCATATCTCACTTAAAAACTCTAGCAAACAGGGATTATAAATTAGTTCAACCATTGTGGAAAGCAATATGGAGGTTTCTCAAAAAGCTCAAAATAGAAATACCACTTGACCCAGGAATTCCACTTCTAGGAATTTACCCTAAGAATACAGGAGCCCAGTTTGAAAAAGACAGATGCACCCCTATGTTTATCACAGCACTATTTACAATAGCCAAGATATGGAAGCAAACTAAGTGTCCATCAGTAGATGAATGGATAAAGAAGATGTGGTACATATACACAATGGAATATTATTCAGCCATAAGAAGAAAACAAATCCTACCATTTGCAACAACATGGATGGAGCTATCATAATATCCTCTGTGAAATAAGCCAGGCGGAGAAAGACAAGTATCAAATGATTTCACTCTTCTGTGGAAT